>NC_087158.1:24474539-24522039 GCF_035594125.1 Scylla paramamosain
AAAGAGAGAAGGCCATTAGAGACGACGGAGGAGGAGGAGGAGGAGGAGGAGGAGGAGGAGGAGGAGGAGGAGAGAGGCTCATATCGCGTGCGGACCTATTTGAAGGAGCGCTTACCCCATTGTGGAGTCTAGGCCACCCAGGATATTGCTCCCCGTCGCTACTGGCGCCCCTGCCCCCCTCCGCCACGCACATAGCCCCGGGGAAGGCGACGAAGGAGGAGCAGCAGCAGCAGGAGGAATAAGACGAGGGTTGGGAGGAGTGAGGGATGGAATAGTAAGCAGAAGATGAGGGAAAGGGGAGGATAAGGAGTAGAAAAGAGGAGTAGGAATAGTAAGGAGGAGGTGACGAAGGAGGGATAGCAGTAAGAGGAATGAGAGTAAACGATAAGGAAAAGGGACACTAATGGATGAGGAAAAGGACAAAAGAAGAGGAAGATAAGAAGGAAGGAAGGAAGGGAGGAAGGAAGGAAGGAACGAACGAACGAACGAACGAACGAACGAATGAACTAACGAAGGAAGGAACGAAGAATGGATGGAATGAAGAAATGAAGTGCAGAAGGAAGGAAGGAAAGAAAAAATAAAAGTGAGAAAGCAAGAAAGGAAGGAAGAAATGAAGGAAGAAAGGAATGAAAGAAGGAAGGAGAAAGATAAAGACGGGGGAAGGGAGGAAAAGAAGAAGGAATGAAGGAGATAAAAACAAAAGAAAGAAACGTAAGAAAGAGAGAGAGAGAGAGAGAGAGAGAGAGAGAGAGAGAGAGAGAGAGAGAGAGAGAGAGAGAGAGAGAGAGAGAGAGAGAGAGAGAGAGAGAGAGAGAGAGAGAGAGAGAGAGAGAGAGAGAGAGAGAGAGAGAGAGAGAGAGAGAGAGAGAGAGAGAGAGAGAGAGAGAGAAAAGTACAAAGCAGTGACAGGCATGATGGGCGAGTGTCAGACAGGAGGAAGGGAAGGTGAGACAGACAGACACACAGACATACGCGCTTGCCATTCAACTTGAAACACGACGAGTAAAGAAAAGGAACATGATCAAAGGGAAGGTCGAGAGTGACACACCAGATTACATTTTTCTCGTCACATGATCCTTAAAACTAAATAAAGACTAAGAACACGAGAGAAGCAGGAAATAAAACAACAAAGAGGAATAGGGAAGAGGAGAAGACAGTGAGAGAAAAAAATAAATAAAACTTCGCTTCTCATGACAAAGACACGTACGGAGTAGGAGGAGGAAGAGAAGAGAATAAAATAGAAGAGGAAAGACGGAAGGGAGGATGAGCTTAATGAGAAGAGGGGAATGCAAGGGAAATAGGAGAAGAGGATAAACGTGGCACAAGGGAAGGAGGAATAAGATATAGGAAGATAAGTAGACATTCAAGGGAAGCTAAATGAAAGGTGGAGGAATTGCACGAAATGCTTGTATTAATGGAGGAAGGAGAAGAAAGAGGAGGAGAGGGAGGAGGGAAAGGGAGCGCGGGGGAGGAAGAAAAAACAAAGATGACAAGCAGTGGAATGGATAGGAAGAGGATGAAAAATCGAGCTTAGAGGAGGAAACGAAGATCCATAGAAATGAACAGACGTGGAGATGATGGAGATAAGGGAGGTGGAGAATATCATGTATAGTAAGGTGGATGAGGTGGAGATGAAAGTGGATACACTCACCAGCTGGACATTATTTCGAAGGCCACTTCCTTGTTTGCTATAAGATAAGACATGCCTCTAAGGGATTCCTCCCACCATCAACATTCCCGTGTCCCGCATGAGGCCTGTGTACACTGCAACTCACCTACTTGGTCAGGCAAAAATCAAGAAGCTCTACTCACCTAGATTGAAGGCCACGGCATGGGGCAGCAACCCGAGCAGGAGGAAGGAATGGAGAGGCAGCAGGAGGGCCACCAGGGGGGACCGACCCGAACCCCTGAGGCTCATCCGACACCGAGAGTTGCAGCGTTCGCTCGGCCACGCCTCCCTCGGGTCACTCCTCGGTTTCGCCTCTTTCCTGCCTGCCGCCGGTCGAGGGGCTTTCACTGAGGAGGCACTCGAGCGTCCCGCGGCCCCGAGCGGGCGGGAGGGTGAGGCCACAGAGGTTCCCATTAGATATTCACTACACAGGGCCCCGCGTTTTCCTTTCGAGGTGTCCAAATGGTTCCTCCTGCAGAAGCACTGGGTAGGAGGCGTAAGGGGGAAGGAGGAAGGAGCGGCGAGGCGGCCTGCCTCTGAGGCCTCCTTCAGCAGGGAATCCTGAGAGTCCTGCGGCGCCATGCTGCTTCCTTCAGGGCGCGCGGCGGCGGTGCACGGCGGCCATCTTCGTACACCGCCCCCTGAGCCTCGCCTCAACACCGCGGCAACCTCCCCCACCGCACCCTGGCGCGCATCACCTCCACCTCACGGCTGCTGCTGCTGCTGCTGCTGCTGCTGCTGCTACTGCTGCTACCGAGGGTCAGGGTTGGGCAATGGACTTGTCACTTCGTCCTTATAACTTAAGAGTTTCAACACTCGTGTTCTTTTGTGCTCTTAATGTTTCACACTCTCCGATCTTACTACAATTATAATTCGTTGTATTCCGTAAGTAGCGTTGTGTACAGAGGATTACTTCATTCCGTTAGCTATTAAAACACTTTCATTCCTTTCCTCCCGGTGACGTGATGCGCCGCTGCTTGGCCGCGGCATCTGCCTCCACCACCAGGAAGGAGAACACCTGCAAGGAACAAAACTGGATTTAATTTACACAAACATGAAAGGAATAATTACCTCTCTCTCTCTCTCTCTCTCTCTCTCTCTCTCTCTCTCTCTCTCTCTCTCTCTCTCTCTCTCTCTCTCTCTCTCTCTCTCTCTCTCTCTCTCTCTCTCTGATAAAAAAAAAGCTACATATCTTTGAGCGTAGTTAAATCATTTATAACCTTCATTTCTAGTCTAGTACACACACACACACACACACACACACACACACACAGACATCTAACCACCCCCGCCACCCTACATACTAACTACATCCCATCCACAAAAAACAAATTATGTTGCTTCGTTACCGATTCCAGCGCGAGAAAATAAACTTTGCGCAAGAACTTTATGTGGACGAGGCAGATACATAATGGAGCAAGGCGAGGCCGAGCTGTAATTGTTGTCGGCACCACCACCACCACCACCACCACTACCGCTACCACTACCACCACCACTCGGACACCCGCCACGGTATTATCGTAGGAACTTTTACATAAAGAGAAAGGCTGGCGCGACACGGCATGTGTGTTTGGGGAAGGAAAGGAAGGGAGATGGTAGGGAAGGTACGGGAGGGGTGACGCAAGGGAACAGAGTCATTACGAGTCTGCTTTGTTTTATTCACTTAATTTATCCGTTTGTGTCTTAATGTAAAAGACGAGTACGGGTGTTTTTATTCCAGTTATTTATTTATTTATTTTTTTTATTATACATCTGCTTTCGTGAGAATGAAGTAAAAACACTTCTAGTATACCTGCGCACCACACACACCACACACACACACACACACACACACACACACACACACACACACACACACAGAGGCTCATTCATATCAAGAAAGCATAGAAAATGTAGCACTGTGTGATAAGCAAAGGAATGACATATGAATAAAAGACACTGTTACCAAGACGTGTGTGACAGGAACCTAATGAATATCCTTTAACAAAAAAACATTCCACCTATCACGTGTGTGTGTGTGTGTGTGTGTGTGTGTGTGTGTGTGTGTGTGTGTGTGTGTGTGTGTGTGTGTGTGTGTGTGTTCGTGTGTGTGTGTGTGTGTGTGTGTGTGTGTGTGTGTGTGTGTGTGTGTGTGTGTGTGTGTGTGTGTGTGTGTGTTTGCTCGCTCGCCAGGCTGGTAGCAAAGTGTGTGCCGCGCCGCGTGTGATAAAAGACGATAATAAATTCCCATATAAAAGAAATAACCGCGGCTCGTCCTTCACTCCGCGGCCTCCATTCTTCTCCGGGAGGCTCCGAGTAATGAATAAACTTCACACGAGGGATCATTAAAAACACGGCCGGCGGGGGGCAGGTGACCACTAACTGCACACTTCGTCTACCTAAATCAGCAACCTAATTTACGGCACCTGCCAGAGTCGAGGGAGAGAGGCCCTTAAGAATGGGGGCCTTAGGGGTGATGGGCTTCTCCTCCACGGCGGCTGGTTAGTCCCCTCGTGTCCCGCCAGGATGGTTTGTTTATTGGTGATGCCTACGTGTGCTGGAATGAATATCTGGTGCAGTTTCTCATTCCCTGTCTGCCACTGTTACATTTCTATCAGTCCACGATCATGTTTCACTCTCTCTTTTCTCGGTTTTCTTTACTTGTCTGTTGCCTTTTTATTTATTCTTTTTCTTCTTCTCTCGTTCGTATCTTTTTTTATTTTACTTTCTCCTCTTTTATTTCTTGCTTTAATTGTTTTCTCTTCTCTTTTTTTTTACTTTATTTGTCCGTTATCTCTTCATCTCTATCTCTGCTGTTTACTTTCTTCTTTTCTTCATCCTTTCCCTTCCTCCGTTCCATTATATCCTCACTTATCTCTATTATTTTCTTTATTTTCCTTTTCTTCCCCTATACATTTAAAAAAAAAAATCGAATTTTTTCCCTTGCTTTCCTCTCTAACTTCGATCTATCTTACTTCCACCGACCTTCATCCCTCACCCCTCCTCACTTTTATTCTCTATTTGCCCTATGCTTCTATCACCCGAGTTTCTTTCTTCTCTTCCTTCTAATGTTTTATTTCACCTTCTTCTATCTCCCCTTTTCTCCTCCCTATCAAGTTTTCATCATCCGAATCTTTTCCCTTCCTCCTCTCATCTCCCTTCCTTCGTTCTTACTTTCATCTACCTTTCTCCCGCGCTTCACCTGCCTCTCCTCGCCACCACTCACGCTACCACGCCATTAACGAGCCGAAAAAGGAAGTATCTCGCCCTTTTCGTCGTAATCACACGGGCTCGACGCGGCACTCCGGGCGGGGCAGGGCGGGAGCAGCTGAGTGGGTGCGGAGGATACGAATGTTCTACTAAATTTGCCGATTTTTCATTCCGAGTTCTCTTTAAGGTTCCGCTGCGTGCCTCATTCACTGCTTTATTATAGTGCTTTACTTTATTTTATCTTATCTACTCTACTGTGTCCCCTTTCTACTTTGCAGTTTTTTTCTTTAATTTTTTTTTTCATATGTTTATTAGTTTCCTTGTTTGTTTGTTTCTCAGGGGTACTTTTCTTTCTATTCATTTTTTTTTGTCTATTTCCACGTTTGTGCTATTTGTTTTTCCTTTTTTTCTTTTTTTCGTGATGAATGTAGTGTGGTAGTGCGTTAGTTCTCTCTCTCTCTCTCTCTCTCTCTCTCTCTCTCTCTCTCTCTCTCTCTCTCTCTCTCTCTCTCTCTCTCTCTCTCTCTCTCTCTTACCCTTCCTCACTGTACGACTTCCTCTACTGGTCTAAAATTATTCACACCCTCACTCAGTTTCTCTCTCTCTCTCTCTCTCTCTCTCTCTCTCTCTCTCTCTCTCTCTCTCTCTCTCTCTCTCTCTCTCTCTCTCTGTCCCCTAACATTTTCCCACCCTTCACCTTTCTGTCCACCTTCGCCTCACCCGGACAGTCGCGTCAATCCTTTTTACTCACCTCTGACCCTTCCCTCCCGTCTCGTCGTCCCATTCCACCGCCAGGCCACTCATCCGCCCTTCCTTTTTCCCCTTCCCTCCCTCCGCCCACTCCGTTATCAACCGTACATTGACAAAAGCAATTAAAACCTCGATAGGTGGACTATAAATCTGCCGGGGATGAACGCTTCCCCGCCTGGCACTCACTGGCACTGTGGCACTCACCCACCTCCCTCTCCTGCTCCCCCTTGACGGACCATCCATTACTGAGCGTCATCCAAACGATATCCACTTCTACCCGACATCCATCTGTCCCCAGTCATTCTATCCACACAGCTGCTCCTGCTCAATATTCAGTTGTGAATAAAGGATGTGTGGGTATGTGTCATTTGGGAGGGTTTAAATACTTTAGGAAGTGTCTCTTGTATTTAGTATTTGCTAGATCCAATGTTCTGGAATAATAATGTTGGAATGTTGACGCAACACACACACACACACACACACACACACACACACACACACACACACACACACACATACTAGTCCGTGCATGCGTGTGCTTACAGACAACCTTTTAATTTACAACATAAAAAATAGTGCGTTATCAAGTTAATCATCTAGTACAACTTATATTTACTAACTTATTCTTACGTACTTCGATTTACAAGAAAACACTAAATAAAACGCAAAAAAAAAAAAAAAATCTACACAAAACCGCAGTAATATGAAGGGTTGGGAAGCAAAGCGTACTGTCTTGCCCTGAGAACACAGCGAGGTTAATGAATCGTCTCACCGGAGCGTTCACAAAGCTTCGAAGCAGCGGTGACTCGCGGCGTGGTACCGGAAGGGCTTCATAATAAGATTCGAATCCCTGCTTCCTGCTTGTGGGGCTTCATATCAACATCATAGTAGGCTTTGTGTGTGTGTGTGTGTGTGTGTTAGTACCCTTTCCACCTTCATCTACATTTGTTACAGATGAAATAACATGGCAAAACCCACATGACACACACACACACACACACACACACACACACACACACACACACAATGAAGCACACCAGAATCACAACAACACACACATTCCCCAACGAAAAAAAGATCAAAGAAAAAATAAACTAACCATATTGATAAGAAGAAAAGAAACACGTGTCGTTTCGAGCAAAAAAATAAATTCGAAGGCTGTGATATATAAAAAACATGAAGGGCGAAAGTAATAAGGCTTCCCAAGGTGTACTTCTCCCGTTTCCCGCCAGGTAGGAAGGTCACGGCTGGAGGAGGGAGGAGGGAACAGGAGTGAGGATGAGGAAGAGGAAGAGTGACAGGAGAAACAGGAAGAATGATATGAGGAAGTAGGAAGTGGATGGGACAATAAAGGAGGAGGAAAGGGATACAGATGGTCATTTTCGAAGAAGAAGAACAAGAAGAACAAGAAGAACAAGAAGAAGAAGAAGAAGAAGAAGAAGAAGAAGAAGAAGAAGAAAAGAGAATCTGTAATAAAAAAGGAGTGCTAGCAATAGTGAGAAGGAGGAAAAGGAGGATAAAAAAGCTAAAGAAGGATAAGAAAGGTGAAATTAGAAGATAGAAAAGACGAGGAGGAGGATAATAAAAAAGAGAGTGCAGAGTAAGAGGAGAAGCAAAATGAATAGGAAAAAGAGAGGAAGTGGAGGAGAAAGAGGATAAAGAGACAGCTCAAGAAAATGAGAATGGACGAGGGAGAAGAGGAGAGGAATTCGGAAGAACAGAGGAGGAGGAGGAAAAATAATGCTAGAGAGAGAGAGAGAGAGAGAGAGAGAGAGAGAGAGAGAGAGAGAGAGAGAGAGAGAGAGAGAGAGAGAGAGAGAGAAAACGATGATGCAAACAAAACTATTCGGATAAAGATTCTCTCTCTCTCTCTCTCTCTCTCTCTCTCTCTCTCTCTCTCTCTCTCTCTCTCTCTCTCTCTCTCTCTCTCTGTGGGACAAGACTCCAAATGACCTTGACATGACGGAAGAGAAACGGTGCACCCTGGAGGAAGACGAGGAGGAGGAGGAGGAGGAGGAGGAAGACGAGGAGGAGGAGGAGGAGGAGGAGGAGGAGGAGGAGGAGGAGGAGGAGGAGGAGGAGGAGGAGGACTGTGGCTATGTTGCAAGATTGACTGTTATTGCGTCGAGCTAATGGCAGTGATTAAAAGGACTCATGATTCAGAGATGTAGCGGCAGACTTGGCAACAACGCCTGAGGAGGGAGGGAGGGAGGGAGGGAGGGAGGGAGGGAGAGGAGAGGAGAGGAGAGGGAGGGGAAGAAGAAGAAGAAGAAGATAGAAATAAGAAAAAAAAAGTAGAACAGAATGAGATGGACAAGGAAGACGAAAGAAAGGAAGACGGAAAAGTTTAATATAGAAGAAAAAGATGAAGAATAAATAGGAAGAATACGAGAAACAAGAAGAAGAGCGAAAACGTAAGAGGAAAGCGAATGAGGAAGATAAGGAGGAGGAGAAAGAGAAAGGAATGAAGAGGAAGAGGGAACATGAAAAGAAAACTATGAATAATGACTAAAAAACGTGAGAGAGAGAGAGAGAGAGAGAGAGAGAGAGAGAGAGAGAGAGAGAGAGAGAGAGAGAGAGAGAGAGAGTTCAGTATTTTACCTTAATTAAACTCACTTAGGGCGGCCGGAGTCGTAGGCAACGCTTTGTCATCGTAGATA
The DNA here is from genome assembly GCF_035594125.1 of Scylla paramamosain. Classification (NCBI taxonomy): domain Eukaryota; kingdom Metazoa; phylum Arthropoda; class Malacostraca; order Decapoda; family Portunidae; genus Scylla; species Scylla paramamosain. The sequence continues at coordinate 24,482,808 of NC_087158.1, forward strand.
TTTTATTTCCTTTCGAGGATTAGAATGCGAGTAGGGTGTTCTAATTAGAGTGTGAGGGAAGGAGGGAAGGAAGGAGGGAAGGAGGAAAGGAGTGAGCAGTAAGAAAGGAGGCTATTTATATTATTTTTTTTCTGTACCTCTTCTTCTACTGAGCTTCTTTTTCTGCCTCTTCTTCTTCTCCATCGTCTTACATCACATCCCCATTTCTTTCGATCTATTCCAGTTCATTTCATTCTTTCTCTTGATTTTTTGTACTCCCATTCCTCCTCCTCCTCCTCCTCTTCCTCATTTTCGTGTAAATTCTCAGGTAAACAATGAGGGTAGGTACGACATGGGCTTTTAATTAAAAACTTCGTATGCGAGTGTGTGTGTGTGTGTGTGTGTGTGTGTGTGTGTGTGTGTGTGTGTGTGTGTGTGTGTGTGTGTGTTGACTTTGCTATAAACTTGCCACAGCCTACGTCCAATAATCGTTACCTTCATCAAATAGCAGCATTCTCCCTCCTCCTTCTCCTCCTCCTCCTCCCCTTCTTTCCCCCTCCTCCCCTCCCCTTCCCCGCCAGCCGCCGCAGCATCCCTCACCTGCGTCGCCTCGCCCGCAAAGGAAGGCATCATTTGTCTTCCGCCCTGTGCCTTATTAGCTCACTTCGCAGCCTGAGGTGTTGCACGGATCTGAGAGAGGTCCTAAATTATTTTCAGAAGCCGCTACTGTGTTCACTTCTTACTACTGTGCTGCATGAGAGAGAGAGAGAGAGAGAGAGAGAGAGAGAGAGAGAGAGAGAGAGAGAGAGAGAGAGTGTGTGTGTGTGTGTGTGTGTGTGTGTGTGTGAAAAAATAAAGTAATTCGCCTCGGGAAGGTACACGACTCCACGGGCCCGCCCAGCCACACAGGCCGCCATTAATTTCAATTTGTATGCAAATCAAATTTAACAATCAGTCAGTCAGTGCTGCTGCTGGAGCAACAGTACCAACCAACAGTAGCAAAAAGAGGGAACACTGGGCCAAACCACCACCTCCACCACCAGTACACCGCCACGGACACGGCCAGTAGCAGGAGCACCGAGAGATAAAACTGTGCTATCAGGGAGTGAAAGGACACATCACACAAAAAGTGGCCCTCGCCTCGTCCTCTTTCTCCCGCCGATTGCGCCGCACAGAGACTGCCTGCCGTGCTTTCTTCTGAGAGAAACTGTTTGCTGAAATGAGCCTCTCCCCGCGACAAAGGCCCACTGACCCACACACATCCACACACACACACACACACACACACACACACACACACACACACACACACACACACACACAGAGCGTCATCACTGTACGATTGTAGGAGTCTCATCAGGGTCGGTCCATTACACAGGCAAGCGCTACTTTCCTCTTCACAAAGGACCCGCAGTGGCCTAATTTTCAGTGTGGGAAGGAAGGCGGAATGTTCACCGGTTTATAATGATGTGGAGGTGGATAGCTGAGGTGGATGGTGCGAGTGGATGCTAAGGAGAGATTGCAGGCGTGGATGCTTGGGGGGGAAGGAAGAGGAAAATGAGTATGGGGAGAACATGTGAAGGAAGGTAAGGAATAAATTGTTGATGGTCTACAGACTGACATACTTTCTTTTCACCACCTTTTTTTCTTGCATCTCTCTCTCTCTCTCTCTCTCTCTCTCTCTCTCTCTCTCTCTCTCTCTCTCTCTCTCTCTCTCTCTCTCTCTCTCTCTCTCTCTCTCTCTCTCTCTCAACAGGCACAAACAGGTGCAGGTGCGTCTTTGTGAGCTTCATATTCCTCCTTACTTCAGACACACACAGAAAATAAGAAAGATGCTTCAAACTGCCTGCTTCCTTTTTGCACTTTACATTCGCGACACACACACAAACACACACACACACACGGCACCTGATCACCTCTACAGCACGAAGGACACGCGGCTTCCCCACACCAGACGAGTGTAAATATAATGGAAGTGTATTAGGGCGCGGCGGGAATGGGAGGAAGCTAATTAGATTATTGAGGGCGGCGATTAGGGAGGATGTGACAAGGGGACTTAATTGAGGAGGAGGAAGGGCAATAAAGGAGGAGAGAAGAAGCTAAGAAGGGAAGGAGGGGCAGATACAGGCGCAGAATGTTGGGTACATATTAGGAAGGAGAGTGAAAGAAATGACACTATGATACTGGGTTAATGAAGTGATATGATAAAGTACCTGGTATGTTAGTCTCTTTTATGATAGACAGGTGAAGTGGATGAGGCAGGCAGGTGAAGTGCCGCTTATGACTACCAAGTGCCCAGGTGAAATAAGCCGCTAATCAATAAAGGGAAAGGAAGGGACGAAAAAAAAAATAGCAGGAATATGAAAGATACGCAGGTGATGTAAAGTAATATATACAGAGAGAAAAGCAAGGCCGAACAAAGAGAAGGCAACCGTGCGAACATGATATACGCACGAGTGATAAAGAAACTGCATATACAAAGATACAAAAATAAATGAAAATAAAATGAAAAAAAAAACGCACGTGTGAAATAAATACGTAGATATTACAAGGGAAACGAAAAGTAAAAACTAAAAACAAGAATATGAAAATGAATGAAATAAAGAAGAAATGACTTAAGGAAGGAAGGAGGGAACGGGCAAACGAAGAAAAGAATGGAAAGAAAGTGGGAAAGATGGAAAGAAGCAAAGAAGAGAGGGGAAACTAAATGGGTAGGTAGGTAGGTAGGTAGGGAGTCACGTGAAGCGAAGGGAAACGGGCCAGACTAGATAAACAGATAAAGAGGACAGAGATAATTAAGTGGAAATACCTTTATGTTAATGAGATTGAGGGAGGAAATACTAATAGGCTGAAGAAGGAAGAGAGAGAGACAAGGGAGGGGAGATGTAGAGGCGAGAAGGGAGGAGAGGAGAGGAAAAGGGGGAAGAGCAGGAGGAGGAGAAGAGAGGGAGGTTTAATGAAGGACGCAGCAAGGAGAACAGAAGAGGGTAGGATAGGGTGAAGCTTTGGTGGTGGTGGTGGTGGTGGTGGTGGTGAGAGAGAGAGAGAGAGAGAGAGAGAGAGAGAGAGAGAGAGAGAGAGAGAGAGAGAGAGAGAGAGAGAGAGAGAGAGAGAGAGAGAGAGAAAGCAAATATCAAAGTTTTAAAAGGGTTATTGTCGAGGAAAAAAGGAAAGCATGTTTTAGTAGCTACAGCGCGGCTCTGTTGGCTGTCTGTCTGTCTGTCTGGCTGTCTGGTTCGTAGTTAATTAGCGAATCTGTGTCTGTATGTATATGTTCTCTCTCTCTCTCTCTCTCTCTCTCTCTCTCTCTCTCTCTCTCTCTCTCTCTCTCTCTCTCTCTCTCTCTCTCTCTCTCACCAGAAGCTTTATTATAGTACCTACCGGACGAAATTAATTATCTACCTGAACACATCATGGTAATAATATTCTCTTATCTCGCACTGATGTTCTTAAGAGTGTTCCAAAAGATACCAGCGCTCTATACTCACTGATTCCTCTCCTTCACACTGCCAGGTTATCGCCACTAAATAAATATGCTGAGAAAAATATTAAGAAAGAAGACCAAGAAGAGTACCTGTGCTATAAAAAATAAATAAAGTGCATGGAAAAGATAATAAAGAGATAGAATAAGATGTAGATAGAAAATATAAATGACACAAGTGAATAAAATAGGCTGCGATAAAGTGATGAAGTGCGACACGGAGAGAAAAGAATATTAAGCGTAGAAAATAAAATGTGAGAAAAAAAAATTCTTACGGAGGGAAATGTGGAAAATATTAGAAAACGTGCATGTTGACAAAAGGAAAAAGGAATGACAGCAATTAAAGATAAATGAGGGTGACAGCGGGATAGAAGAATAACAAAAATAAATTAAGGTAGCAAGTGACGAGAGACAACAAAACGAGGCTAAATAATAAATAAACACGAGAATAAACGAGAATAAAGTTGGAAAATCAAACACACGAAAGAGAAAAAAAGAAAATGAACAGTACAAGAAAACAAACCAACTAAAAAAGAAAAAAAGAGAAGAATAATAAAGAAAATATAAGTACGCAAAATACCAGAGGAGAAAAGAAATTAACCTGAAAAATTAGACAGACGGACTCACACACACACACACACACACACACACACACACACACACACACACACACACACACACACACACACACACACTTCACGCAGGCGAGATAATCACGGCCAACCTGCGCATCCAATGAACTGCATTAATTAGTGTTGCCGTATTAGGAGTTTTATGGTGATTTTTATCTTTCGTTAAAATGAGAGAATGTGAGCAATAGCAGGAAGGAAGGGGGAGACAGGGGAGGGGGAGAAGAGAGGAGAAAAGAGGGCGGTAATGAGGAGAAGGAAGATAGAAAGAGGGGAGAGGGAGAGGGAGAGGGAGAGAAGGCGAGGGAGAGGGAGAGGGAGAGGGAGGGAGAGAGGGAAGGGGCTGAAGATGAGGGGAGTAATTGTAATAACATCACAACCTCACAACATGCAAACCTTCTCTCTCGCTCCTCCTCCTCCTCCTCCTCTTCCTCCTCCTCCTTCCGTTCCTAGTAATGATTTCTCTCTGTTGTTCTTTCTTTTATTTTTGTTTTATTTGTATGCATCTTCGCCGTTATAGTTTCCATTTTCTTCATCTTTCTCTTCCTCCATCTTTTTTTTTCTTTTCTCCCTCTTATTGTTTCTATTCTTTTCTATTTTCGTGTGAACAGTTTTCCCAGTTTCCACGTTTCTGTTCGTCTCCCTTTCACTAAGTCTCTCTCTCTCTCTCTCTCTCTCTCTCTCTCTCTCTCTCTCTCTCTCTCTCTCTCTCTCTCTCTCTCTCTCTCTCTCTCTCTCTCTCTCTCTCTCTCTACTACAACTACTACAACTATCACTAATGTTGGTATTGTAGTTGTTGTTGCCTAAGCTGATGTTATTACTACTATTACTGCTACTTGTAGGTAAGATCTATTCTCTAACACGCAGGTAGTGTATCTTCTGCGTCAGTACATACATATGCAACTATCATCATGGACTGGGAATACGAGTCATTTCTTATCTATTTCCTTATCTTATTCCTTATCTATATATATTCTTTTCTTTCTTTTTGTCTCCCTTCCTAGTATGCTCTGACATGTATAAAGGTTTTCTGATTTTTTTTTTACCACTACTACTACTACTACTACTACTACTACTACTACTACTACTAAGGTCGGCCTTCCTCTAACGCGATCATTTTTTTTTCTGCAAGGCCGTCACGTTTGAGGATGATCGACTGTACTACTGCTACTACTACTACTACTACTACTACTACTACTACTACTACTATTCATACCCTTTATACAGCTCAAAACATCAGGAATTCTGTAACGCTACCCGTCACAAAATCCCGAAGGAGGAGACCTAACATTAGTCCTATCTGAAGGAGGAGGAGGAGGAGGATGAGGAGGAGGAGGAGGAGGAGCGCCACAGTACTCGCCCCATACCATTGCGACACAGTTGGGGGAGGGGAACTATTAATATTTGATTCCCGTCGACGTCTCCAGGCGCGGGAAGTGATAAAATACTCCGCTACTTGGCCCTAATCCCTCTGGTGGCCGTACCGGGAAGCGCCCAGACTTATGGTTCGTTTCCCAGTAGTGGACACTGTACTTCACCTCCCTGCCTGCCTCGCCCTGTGTAACTCAGTGCCGAAATATTACTTGGTACTTTTTGCGTGTGTGGGTATGTGCGTGTGCGTGTGTGTGTGTGTGTGTGTGTGTGTGTGTGTGTGTGTGTGTGTGTGTGTGTGTGCGTGTGTGTGTGTGAGGAAGTTCTAATACTGCTTATGTTTTTTTGTGTTTTTTTGTGGTGGTGGGTGCGTTTTTTTTTCATAGTCCTATTGAATTTGGTGTTTGCTGGTTTTGTTATTTATTCATACGTAACTCTCTCTCTCTCTCTCTCTCTCTCTCTCTCTCTCTCTCTCTCTCTCTCTCTCTCTCTCTCTCTCTCTCTCTCTCTCTCTCTCTCTCTCTCTCTCTCTCTCTCTGTGTGTGTGTGTGTATGTGTGTGTATGCGTGTGCGGTTATATTATAGGGTGCAAGTTTCTGGGTATGGTTAGAATGATTATTTCATCTGTTGATTTACTGCACGTTTATTGCTATTGACTTCACTGTTTATTCATTACCTCTCTCACTTATTCAGTTTGCTGGTCATGCTAGTATCATTATTGCCTTTTCGATTCATCTTGTGCTCCTACTGACTTCTTTAACAATGTCGCATTAACGAAGTTTCTTATTAATGCATTCCTTTGTCTGTTTTCTTCATGCATTCTTCATTCGAGCATATTGATATTTATTTGTGCCCTTTTCTAGTAACTTCTTCATGTTGCATTATGTTTAACTAAAGTGTAACTGTGTAAACTGATGGACTGTCTTATGTCTATGTGTGTGTTGGTCAAGTGATGTTGCGTAGATATCCATGCTAAATATTTTATGTAATCCATGCGTTACTGCCCAGTATATCTCTCATTACTTTGTGCCACGGTACTAAGAACTCCATTTCAAGTTATATAATTATTTCCTTAGTGAGCGAGAAAGTTAGCGCCACCAATATCACAGGAACTTAGAATTAACTCATAACTTAGTGAGAAGCCATTCCTATTGTGGTGGGGCACTGAAGGACTGTCGTGTGTGTGTGTGTGTGTGGGTGTGTGTGTGTGTGTTAGTGTTAGTGTCTACGCGAGTTTCCATATATTTACACTACATAATCTGAAATCTATGAGTAACTGTACAATACGTCTCTCTGTTTCATGGCATAGTACAAAGAAAACCATATTAAATCTGATACTTCCTTAGTCATTCGGCAATAAATTTAGTATTACCAATAACTTATGAACTTGTAGTATCTGATAAGCTAGTGTGAAGCCATTTCCGTATTGTACCGCGGCCTGAGTGACTGACTGACAAAGTGATTGATTTTCAGAGAGGTAACAGCAGGTCGCAGGATGTCGTGTGCCGAGGGTCGCTGTGTACACCTGCAGAGGCTCCTGTGTCTAAAATGTGAAGGCACGGTATTCTTTCCCTGTTGAAAGATCTCTTTGCTTTAGGTGTTGGGATCCTCTTTACTCAGGTGCCTCAGACTGCAGGTGTACTGTTTGTTTGTTTGTTTGTTTGTGTGTGTGTGTGTGTGTGAGGGGGATAGTGCAGGTTCGAGTCGACACACACACACACACACACACACACACACACACACACACACACACACACACACACACACACATTACGCATCAATTATTACTAAAGCCGAGTGATTGAGGGTTGCTAGAGGCATGGGAGGGAAAAGGGAGGGGAATGAAAGAGGGAAAGGCAAAGAGGGGGTACAATGATGGGAAGAACACGAAAAAAAAGAGGGCAAAGATGAAAATTAGGTGACATGAAAAATATAGGGAGATGATAGGAGAGAAGAAAAGGAGGGGAGAGAGGGAAAGAAAGGGAAGAAGGGAGGGAAAAGGGAGAAAAGGGGGAAGGAGAAAAGGGGAGAAGGAGGGGAAGGGATAGGATGGGAGGGAAGGGAGGGAGAGAAGGACAAAGAAAGTTAAGATCGTGTGGGATTATTGACTAAGCTGTTGTTGTTGTTGTTGTTATTGTTTTTGTCGTTTTTCGTTGCTATTGTCGTTTTTGTTGTTGTTCCAAGTAGTGATGTTTGCTGTGGTGGTTTCACACACACACACACACACACACACACACACACACACACACACACACACACACACACACACACACACACACACACACACACAACATAAACAAATACATAGGACAAAACAAACAAAATCGACAACACACACACACACACACACACACACACACACACACTACATGTTCTCCACCACCACCACCACCACCAGCAAGGGTTAGTACCACAACAATACCCGTCCTCCTCCCTGTCTTTGTCCGCCCGACGCACGCTGCCACACGCCACACGCACACCCACACCTAAGGCCCACACTCCCGTCGCGGCGGCGTGGCTCGCTCGGCCGTGTGTGGTGGCTTCCGTGTGGCGTGGCCCCCTCACGCCCCCGCCGGGAGATTATAAGCTGCGAGAGGCAGTGCATCGGGCGAGCAACAAAGAGCAGCGCGGCGTGATAGCAAGGTAGAACAGGTTAAAAACAATGTTCCTGCTGTGTCTTCGTCAGGGTACTGCTGCCGCCCTGGATCTCCCACCGTTCCACCCTCCCACCCCCTTCCTTGTGCTACCGGGAAGAATGGAGAGGGAGGAACAGGGTGCTGGAAGGGTCGATTGAGGAAGGAAGGGAAAGGATACTGGGGTAGTAAGGGAGTGGAGTATAGAATAGAGAAAGAAAGGGATGGGGATGATGTAGAAAGGGTAGGAAGGAAGGGGAAAGAGTGGGAGCTGGAAGTGAATAGCGTGTGGAATAGATGAGGAGTGAGGAAGGGAGGGATGGATTGAGGTGGAGGGGAATAGAGTGTGGATGAGGTGAGGAGTGAGGAAGGGAGGGAGTGGAAGAACATTAAGGTAGGAAGGGAATGAGTGTGAATAGGTGACGGGCGAGGAAGGGAAGGTTAAAGCGATACTACTGCTGCACCTTTGTGAGTACCGGTGCACCGTTGAGCCTTCACTCCACTCCCTCTCTCTACTACAGGGCTGGGGGAGAATAGCATATGGGAGAGGAATAATAGAAATGGAAGAAAGGAAAGGCGACGAAAGGGAAGGGAAGGGAGGTAAAGGAGGGAAACGAAAAGAAAAGGAAACGAAAATAAAGGAAAGAAAAGAAAAGGAAAGAAAAGGAGAGGGAAGGAAAGGAAATGTAAGGACAAGAAAGGAAAGGATAGGATAGGAAGATAAAAAAAAATAAAGGGAAGAGAAGGGAAATGAAGGGAAAGGACACGAATGAAAGAGGAGAGAAGGAAAAGAAAGGGAAAATTAAGTAATTAAGTAAAGTAAGAACAGAGAAAAGCAAGTAAAGGAAGGAAAGGGATGGCAAGAAATAGAACAACATTCCAAATATTAAAGAGATAGGGAAGGAAAGAAAAAAAATTAGAGAAAACAAAGGAATACAAACGAAAAAAAAAAACACGTGAATAGTTGAAACGAAGAGTGAAAAATGAGAAAGGAAAGGATTAGAGGAGAGAAAAAAGAAACCCAGCCATCCACCCATCCATCCATCACTCCACCTGCTCCCCTATCCAATCCACCTAACAGCGCAGTCCAGCAGGCGTCGCGAGCCACATCCTGCACTTCACGAGTAAAACTTTGCCCAATCTTTCCACGGATTATTATTCTATATCGTGTGATTTAATTTTCTCCGTAATTTCTTCCACCTATTGACCAAGCACGTCCCTCCACCCTGAGTCCACCCCTACCTGAGTCCACCTTCATAACGCAGCTAGAGGACGAAGAAAAACTCACTCGTTTCGCTGCAGTTCCACGTAACAGTCGATGGCACAATGTTATGCTCCCGAGAACTCTTACATTACCGCTCCTATAATCAAGACGGGCCCGTGAAACCTCGCTTATTATATATTTTGTTGGTATATTAAAGAAATTCAATCCCTGTCCGTCTGTCAGTTCGTCTCTCTCTCTCTCTCTCTCTCGTCTCTCTCTCTCTCTCTCTCTCTCTCTCTCTCTCTCTCTCTCTCTCTCTCTCTCTCTCTCTACTAACAGCCCCCAAAAATCATCATAGAAAATAACAGCATAAATAAGTATCGCCATTTTCCCACCTCAGCCCTGCCTCGGCGTGGTCCTTCCTCTCGTACATCTATAAATAGCACCTGTGGACGTGTAATTAGTCAAGGTGAGGTGTAATCAAGCGGGACTTATACCTGCGTACGCCTATAACCCTGGTCGCTGTGTGTGCTGTCTATCAAACGTGTTCCTCTATAATCACGTACGGTACGAGAACGAACACCAATTATCCATGACGTGAGGCTACGATCTTATCCTCCTGCATATCAAAGCAACGTCACCCCACGCTACCGCTCGCCCGCCTCACCCCAGCCTACCTCACTCCTTTCCCATGTCACACCAGCCCACCCCAGTCCATTGCACCCTACCCAAGACTCTCCCACTAGTCAGCCAGCCGCCCACGTCACTCCCCTACCAGCAGCCCACCCACTTGCCAAGTCAGCCACGCACCCGTTCGCTTAGCCAGCCGCCCATCACCCACCCCCGTCCATGGCCAAGGAATAAACAGACGGGCGGTATAATCTCTCCCTCTAATTCTCCTTAATTAGTCTTTCTAATTACCCTACGTGTCCCCAGAACCGCCGTAAAAATAACACACCTGTGGCATACTTTTGTACTATTTTCTGATTACCAAATTGTTTTTTATTGTTTGTGTGCTCGTCCCTTCGCGCCACTACCTCCCTCTTACCTTCCTCCACCTCCTCCCCCCGCCTCACCTATGGGTACAGGTAAACGCCGGTAGACAGGTACGCAAAGTCAACATCCGAGGCTAATTACGTGTAGTTCAAGGTTTGCTGTTGGATTGGAGGCGCAGACCGTGAGTAACGCAGAGCCAACACCGTAGCACGTATCGGGAACAAAAAGCGAACAAGAAGGGATAAAGAAGCGTCATCTAAAGTCTGGTCTCAAAGTTTTGGTCATTTAAGGATGAAAGAGACAGCACTAGTACTTAGGATCACGAAAGAAAGGATCAAGAACTCTTATCTCTGGTCTGTTCTCTGCGATTGTTCATTTAAAGAAGAGACAACACTGTGGCACGTATGGAGAACAGGAATATATAAAAAAAACTCCCTTTGGACATTTAAAGAGGGAAAGGAGAGGGAAAGAAGTGAGACGAAAAAAGGAGACAATAGCCCTTTACATTATGGAGAACAAAAAGAGATCTAAAAGCACAATCTCTGGTCTGTTGTCGAAGGATTGGCCATTTAGAGAAAGTGAAAAAAAAAGAGGGAAAGAGGTGAAAGACGAAGAGGGCACAATAAAACTTTACAGTCTGTGTGGAGGAGGAAACAATCGAAAAAAAACAAAACCTGTTCGTGTAAAAAAAAGATAAAAAAGAAAATGGACAAAGGTAAAAACTCAACACAGGAAATTTACCTCGAATACAAAAAAAAAAAAAGTAAAGCTGGTAACACTGAAGCTCTCGTAAGTTAGCTGGCACTGGCACTACTGGCGGGTCATTGAGGTCAGCACTGCCACCCAGACCACGACCTTAAGTAACCTCTTCCCCCCTTTACTCCCCCCTCCCCACCTCTCGTGTCCTTCCCCCAAACAGTTCCATTCCCCTAAACCCCCACCCTTCCCTCCCCCCTTTTCCCTCTCCAACCAACTCCCCTCACCCTCTTCTATCCCTCCCCTCCCCCATCACCCCTATTCCCTAAAACCCTCGGCCAAAACCTTTCCCATCACGAAGACGACAATTTATTAATCCACGTCACCGACTCCCTAAACTACCAAAGTTTAAATGAACATTGGCCGGCCTCCCATGTCTCTCCCTACGAGCGATTAGACTTTGGAATTATAGGACCCAAATACACCCCAGCCAGATATATCACCTGATACAACCGAGGATTAAGGGGGTATAGATATTAGGCGTGTGCTGGTGGTGGTGGTGGTGGTGGTGGTGGTGGTGGTGGTGATGGCGGTGGTGGTTTTGGTAGAGCAGCTTTTATTTTTACTATCCTTCGCATTTTACTTTATCTTTAATCTATTTTTTTATTCTTCACAAGTCAAGGAGTCGGATCAAGAGCGCAGAATGAGGAGAAAATGCTTCATCTGCTGCTCCGCCCCAAAACATTGTTACAGAGAGATTCTTAAAGGTTGATTAATTTAGTAGCAGTTTGGATTGGATTAGATTAGATTAGTGTAGCTTATTACTCGCAGCCTCGAGACGACTAACACTTTTACTACAATTTATTTTCCTTTCACTTTCCTTTTGAAGCGAGGATAATGTAAATATTCTAGCATTGTGAGACATAAAGAAAGGAAGCTTCAGAAAAGAGATTCAAGATGCTTTTCCCCCCATCCCGCTCCCTCTCATTTATTTATTTTCGTATCTCTCTTAATACAAGTTCAATATAAATAAGCAGAGAATAAAAACCCACTCTTTCTTACATATACTTTTTTTTTTTCTACAGTCAACTATTAATGGTAGGAAAACTTCGCTGCCTCGTCCATCTCCACAACACGCCACTGCTCAGACCACGACTCTAATTTCCTATCTCCTCTCCTTTTTATTTTTATTTTTATTTATTTTTTTTTTTTACCTCCTTTCTATCCCTCCTTCTCATCCGATGCTAGGAAGATGATCACCACGCAACACCACCACCACACTCCTCTCACTCCTCTCTTTCTGCCACAATCACCACATCACCACCTCATCATACACGTTACACTCCTTTCAGTTTTGACTCCCGGCCACTCACCACCACTACACAGCCTCGTTACAATTAATGCCGTAACTCTCTCCCATTATCGCCATAACACCACTTCACCATACTCCCTACACCCCTTTCAGTTATGACTACAGGACGCCACCGATTCCCCACCCAGCACTACACCACACACATTTCACCTCAAACTCAGGCACTACCACCACACATCACCACACACAAGGCATTTCCAGCACTCAACGCAGACCAACACAAAACGTCCACCACACACCTTTCACTTCAGTTTTGGCCACCACCACCACCACCACCACCACCACTACACACAAAGCACTTCCAGCTCACCAAACTTACCACAAACCAACAAAATATATCTATACCATTACACCACCACGGAAAACATCACATCACCACTACTACTACCACTCCCCACCACTTCAGTTCACCAAACTCACCCCAGACACACAAAATATCAACATCACCACCACCACCACCACCATCACCACAAACACTACTAGAACCACCTCTCCGCACCACCTAACCTTTCGCATGACCAGCAATAAACCCTTCTAAACCCTTACGTAATTTCTGATCCTCTTAAAGCAGACAATATCCTGCAGCGTGACCCCTTTTCCACACACTATAATTTGTGGAGATGGAAATGTCAACGCTCAGAAATACCTACATGGGGCCTCCGGTGTTTGTTAGTGTGTTGCAGGGTAATTGTTGCCACTCACAGTAATGCTGGAGTCTTTGGGGTATATTTTACTTCAGGAAGGTTTAAGAGGGACGGAAGGAAGGGGGAAGGGAAGCAAAAGAGTATAAGAAAAGTGAGATAAGAAGGGAACGGTGTTGGTGCTGTTATCTTCCTTGGTTAAAGGAGGCTAAGGAAAGAGGAGACAAAAAGAGAAAAGAGAAGAAGGAAAAATCAGAAAACTTGAAGTAGTAGTAGTAGTAGTAGTAAAAATACTTGTAGCGGTCACGCAAGTACTAGCAATAGTTAACTGACAAAAAAATTTCAATATAAACAAGACGCGCTCCCTTACACACACACACACACACACACACACACACACATTGAATCACAGCTGGATTAGAAGCTTATTCCTGAGGTACGTGCACTCCCTCCCATGCATCTGTGTCGTGCCAACTGTATTTCTTTGGCCACTACTGCCATGACGCTCTCTCTCTCTCTCTCTCTCTCTCTCTCTCTCTCTCTCTCTCTCTCTCTCTCTCTCTCTCTCTCTCTCTCTCTCTCTCTCTGCCACACTGCATGCCTACACACAATAACAGTTGTGTCCGTGGGTGCAATTACAGCTCCCAGGCAACATTCATAAATACACACACACGCAAAAGGACGGACACACACACACACACACACACACACACACACACACCTGATCATCATACGCGAACGACACGACAGTTTTTTTTTTGTGTGTGTGTTCTGCTTTGTTTACATTTCTTTGTATTTACTTATGTTTAAAATGTATTTTTTACTTATTCTGTGCAATTTCTTGTATCCCTATAACCGGAGAGAGAGAGAGAGAGAGAGAGAGAGAGAGAGAGAGAGAGAGAGAGAGAGAGAGAGAGAGAGAGAGAGAGAGAGAGAGAGAGAGAGAGAGAGAGAATAAACGAGAAAAATGATTTTGACAGGATTTGCCAGTTGGGCAAAGAGAGAAAGTGTGTGTGTGTGTGTGTGTGTGTGTGTGTGTGTGTGTGTGTGTGTGTGTGTGTGTGTGTGTGTGTGTGTGTGTGTGTGTGTGTGTGTGTGTGTGTGTGTGAAGGTTGTCCCGACACGAATCTAGAGCGTGCTAAGGAAAAAAAAATAGTAATGTTGTTTGTATAATATTTCATGAGTCACGAACACGAATCCAGCGTAACTATTCCTCCTCCAAGTCCTCTTTCCTCTTCTTCGTCTTCTTTTCTTTTCTTTTCAAACATGAACGAGAGAAAAAAAAGGAAAAGAAGAAAAATAAACCGGACGCTTCATATAAACTAGAAAACTAACACTTCTCGCCTTTAATTTTCTTTAAACACCTTATGAAACCAACGTAACTTGTAAAAAAGAACAAAAATACGTGAAAATATACGAGGAAAAAAAAACTAGCAATTACCGGGATTAGATAATAAATTACGAGAGGAAAGATTTAATGAAAGGGATCTTATCAAATCTATTTTTTTCTCCTTATTTGGACTAGATAACGAGCGAGTAAACGAGGGTGTCTGTTATGGTGGCGAAGGTGATTCTTTGCCGAGCGGCAGGTGGGGTGTGTCAGTGCCAGGGAGGGAAGGAGGGAGGGAGAAAGGTGCCACGCGACGCCCTACCTAATTGTGGCACACCTGATGGGAGAAGTAATGACGAAGGAGCGTAATAGTGGAAGACAAAAAGATGATTCCTTAATGTGGTAGAGTTGCGTGTGTGTGTGTGTGTGTGTGTGTGTGTGTGTGTGTGTGTGTGTGTGTGTGTGTGTGTGTGTGTGTTACTTCCTCACCTATACTATTTCTCAACACCTTCTCTGCCTCCCTCCAGGATACAAGTTTCGAGGTTTTGTGGGTAAAAGAGGACAAAAAAATCTACAAGGTTTCGTGTTTTCCTTCCTTTTCTTTCTTCCCTTACGTGTTTCGCCCTCTTCGTCCCCTTCCTCTTCTCGCCTCACTCCTGCCAGCGCTCACTCAGCTCCCGTCCCTTAGCAGACCGGCCTCCTTCCCCACAATGCTCCTCTGCTCTTCAGTATGAAGTAGCACTGACCATCCGAAGGCAGGGCGCTGATGTGTGTGTGTGTGTGTGTGTGTGTGTGTGTGCGTGTATATGTGTGGTTAAGCGCAGTTTCTTGCAATAAGTCAAGTACTAAGAAGGATTTCAAAAGGGTAAGTCAATGTAATTTCTGAAACGTCTTGATACTCTAGTCTTGAGAAAATATATGTACGGAAAGACAGGAACCTACAGAACTTAAGTCAGAGCAGAGAGAACAAGAAACTCACCACCTATTTCATTTGCAAGGATAGAAAACGGGTGAAAGAGCGGAGGAAGTCTTTCAGTAGTGATATGGACAGAGTAAGAGTGAAAAAGCGGAGGAAATCTTTCAGTAGTGATAAAATGGACAGTACGGACAGGACGAAATCTTGTCGAATAGAACCGAGAGACGATTTGGGCAAAGTGGAAAAGGAGGCAGCAGTTAGCAAGTTCGGAACAACAGCAATCATGAAAACAGGAAGAGAACGAAGAGTACTGTGCTGTGTCTGTGTGTGTGTGTGTGCGTGTGTGTGTGTGTGTGTGTGTGTGTGTGTGTAGGAATGGATGAGTGAGCAGGAGTACAACATACGACTGCCTTTTGCCCTCACGCTTGAATGTTGGTGTGCGTTTGATTGCTTGCTTTTTTGCGTCGGTGCGTGAGTGTGCGAGCGTGCAAACGTGTGTGTGTGTGTGTGTGTGTGTGTGTGTGTGTGGCGGCAACAAAGCGCTAAAGTGGCGGAGCTACCAGATAGGGGCGGGGACGGCGGGGACCTCAGCAGAAAGATAATGAACGAAATGGGAGAATGGTGACGATGGTGCTAGCGGCGGAGGCGGTGGTGGTGGTGGTGATGGCAGAGATGGTGGCATTCTTAATCATGGTGTCTAATGGTGAAAGTGGCAGGAATTGCTATAAATAATACGAGAGTTCAAATATCTGACCAATAAAAGCACAGAAGTAGTTTGAATCACGGATATCCCTCCTACTCTCCTATAACAGACTGCATAGGAAGGACTGAATAGTGTTTCCAAGAGGGTAAGGTGCGTTGTGGTGATACAGATGTTGGTGGTTGCTATGGCGATGAAAAGGATCCTAAGGCGGCAACAACAACAACAAGAACAACAACAACAACAACAGCAACAACAACAACAACAACAAACTCCAAGGAAACGAAAAAAAAGTGAATATAAGGAATCCTCACAAACAAACCTCAAAAAAAAATAATAATAAGGGGAAGAAATGAAAAGAAAGATACGAGGCAAAAGGTTTTATTGATGAGAGAATAAAAACTCGGGTGATATGGGAAGGATGAGAGGAAGAGGAGCAGATAGAGGTAAACAAAAAAAGATGAGGCAGTGAGTGAGTCGGGCGAGAGAAATGCGCCAGAGGAGAGAGAGAGAGAGAGAGAGAGAGAGAGAGAGAGAGAGAGAGAGAGAGAGAGAGAGAGAGAGAGAGAGAGGAGAGAGAGAGAGAGAGAGAGAGAGAGAGGGAGGGAGGGAGATGGGATAGCACACAGCAGGAAAAGAATAAAAGAGGGATGGAATGGCGATGGGAATGATGAAATGGGATGAAGAATAAGAGCTGCAAGAAAAGGAGAAAGATGTGTATGGGTATATGGGCAGATAATTTACTAAATAATAAGAATGGAATGGTAAATGTTTCTTTTAGAATATAAGAAGTTACATTAGGTTAGGTTAGCTTGTGTGAGGCTGTGCTACGTAGTATTAGGTTAGATTAGATTAAGTAAGAACGTAAAAAAAAAAAAACACATAAATAAAGAAAACAATACGTGAAATAAGACGATGAGACAATTCAAGTGAAAAAGATGAATGAAAAAAAGGTGTGTGTGTGTGTGTGTGTGTGTGTGTGTGTGTGTGTGTGTGTGTGTGTGTGTAAATGTAAACTCATAAGACTCTAAATTCTTGTGTGTGTGTGTGTGAAAATGTAAACTAATAAGACTCTAAATTCTAAGAGGAGATGAATGGGGTGAAACGGAAGTTGAGGTAAACAGAGATGAGAAAAGGTGTGGGTGAGAGGGGAGGAGGAAAGACGTAGCTAGGGTGTGAGGCAGGTGGTGGTGACGCAGCCTGTCGACCCTCTGCCCTGGAGACACACAACACGCCAGCTCAAAGGGCGGCGCGGGGACTGGAGGAGCTGCTGAAAGGACGATGACCTAACCCGACCATCTAAATGCATGTCTGACTTTTCTTTATTCCTGTCACCTCTTCCTTCTCCTCCATCTCCTCCTCGTTATCATCATCGTCATCGTTATCTTATCCATTCTTTGTTTGTCTTGTTTTTGGTCCGGTTCTTGCTCCTCCTCTTCCTCCGACCAATCATCATCATCACCACCACCACCACCACCACCACCACCATCACCACCACCACCATCACCATCCTAACCTTTCGTTTTTTGTCTTCTTTTTGGTCCTCTTGTTCACTCCCTTATCCTTCTCTCCCCCTCCTCTTTCCCCTCCCCCTAACCTCCCCTCCCCTCTCCTGTCACACACGGAACAACAGCACGTAGCAACGAAGGAGATTTTCCCGTCCTCCCGCACCGTGTCACAGCAACTTTCATTTCTTTTCCTGGAGTGGTCGTGTGTGCCGCGGGAGGAGGGCACCGAGCAGCACCGCCTGCAGCAATAGGAGGAAGGGCAGCAGGGGACCCAGAGCCCAGACCGCCGGCGGGAAACTGTAGGTCCTCCCATGATAGCACTCAAAATGCCCGCGCCGTCGGGTAAACAACAATAAATAACAGTAATAGTCAGGCGGCTGCAAATCGAGCGAGCGTGCAAGGTTTACGGTCCGCGGGCACCAGATGGCAGCGCTACCGACGGCGGGACACACCAAGACAATATGCTTTGCCCGGTCTTGTTTACATACAGAGCAGCGCCGGGGAAGCAAAAATACAGGTGACAATACACACTTCAAGGAAAATGCTGAGCCGGGTCTCGTCTCATCTCGTCTCGTCTCCATATGCAGCCTTCCTTTACCTCCCTTAATACTCGTGCCTCTCCTCCTCATTCTCCTCTTCCTTCTCGTCCTCCACCACCACCACCACCTCCTCCTTTTCGTCCTCTAACACTCGGACACGTGATACCAAAAGCGACTGTTCTCTTCATCTCCATTGAAATGCAAAACAGAGACCGACTATTCCACGGAGTCCATTCCTAAATCCCTTATACGTAGGTACTCCTCACCCACCCCCCCTCATCACCCACAACTCCTCCTCCACCCCCATGCCTTCCCACTCGTCCATAACTCCGCCGAATAAAATAAAATGGACACAGCGTTGTTTATTTTCCGTGCAGGAGACTGGGCGCGCTCCGTGATGACACCCTCACCTCACCTCCCCCCTGCTTCTCCCCCTTGCCCCCACGTACATCGTCAGCACTGCCTCATCCACGCACCCGTCACGATCAAATAACCTGGTGGAGCGACTGTACGAGAGGGATACATCGTTGGTCTTCCACTCGTTCCACTCGTCCACCTCCCGTCCCTGTCCTCTCCGCCCTGATGCCCCCCCAGTATTGGCACCCCCAGGGGCATCACGACATGCCGTCAACTAAGCCCTAGGAAGTTTAGCCGCCCTGGGAGTCAATCACCCACCAGGTAAGATAGAAAAACGACACCTGAAATAAGATAGTGAGTAGGAGGATGAAAATGGAGTAAAAGGTAAAGGAAAGTAATGAGTAAGAAAGATAAGGAGGTGGATAAAAAATCATGGCTAATGTTAGATGGAAAAAAAAAAAGGGAGGATATGATAAAAGAGGAGTGAGTAGGAGAGAAGGAAGAAGGTAAAAGAGAAAAAAAAACGTGTAGAACTGAACGAGTGGAGAAAAAACGTGTAGAACTGAATGAGTGGGAAGGAGGAAGTGAAAAACGAGAAATATGAATAGAAAGAATGATAAGCAGAAAAGATTAGAAAAAAAAGAACTCTTAGATTAAAAAAAAAGTTATGTACAGGAAATATGAAAAAAATAATAAAGAAAGAGATATATGTAGCTGAAAAAAGTAAAGAAAACACCCAGAATTATAAACAAAATTATAAACAAATTATAAAACAAAATGAGAAAATAGAAAAAAAAACATGTGATAAAGCAAAGAAAAAAATAGAATAAGATAAGAGGAAGATGTAAGGAAAACGCAAAATATAAAAGGAGATCAGAGAAAGAAGAGCTAAAGTGAAAAAAAAAGGCAGTATTCAAGGAAGATAATCAATTAAAAAAAAAAAGTAATAAAAGATGATGGTAATAAAAGCGAGGACGACAAGACAGACGAATTAGAAAACATGAAGGAAGGAGAAGGAGAAAGTGCAGCTTGAGGTAAAAAAAATAAATAAATAAATAAAAAAAAATAGAGGAGAAAAAATAGGAAAACGAAAAAGAGGACTACCAGAAAGAGGAGGAGGAGGAGAAAGAGGAAGAGGAGGAGAGGTACAGCGAGGAAGGGAAGGGACAAGTGAGGCAGCGTGGTCTGAATAACAGCTGTGGTCTTCCCTCCATTCCTCCCTACATGCTCTTCTACATTCCCTCCCCGGCATGAGCATCCCTTACTCCATCTCTCTCCCTCCATCATTCCTTCTACATTCTCTCTTTAATCCTCCCTATATTCTCTTCTCTCACTGTATTACCCTTCTTCACTCCACTTCTCTCCTTCTCGCCTTCAGCATCCCTTATCCCTCCTCTGCCTCTCTCCTTCCATCATTCCTTCTACATTTTTTTTCTTTTCTATTCTCTCTATCCTCTATACTCTACTGCATCATCCTGTCTTACTCCACATCTCTCCTTCTAGCCCTCCTTCTACAGTACCTCTCTTGTATCTCCCTCCCTCTTGCCCTACACATTTTCTCCCTTAAATTAGTCTTCCTCACTCCTTCCTTTCTTCAACAATCACTCCCACATCTAAACGCTATACTTTCCTTTACCTCCTTTCTCCCTTACTCCTTCCTTCTGTTATTCCCTATACATCCTCTCTCTTTCCCCTAATATCAGTACTGCCTCACCTATCCCTCCTTCTCTTTCCTTACTTTCATTCCCTCCGTTGCATCAAATTTCCTCATTCCTTCCCTCTGTCATTCTCTATACATTCTCTCTCTCTATCTCTCTCTCTCTCCTTTGCATCAGTACTCTCAGACTCGAATACTACACCTCCCTTACCTTCCCCTCTCTCCCTGTCTCCCTCTCACTCTCTCTCTTTCTCCCCCTGCATCTGTTCCATATGTAACACCTCCACGCTATTAATCTCAGCTGGGTAATTTTTTTTTTCTCGCCGCAAGATCTCCGTCGAGGGAGCATTCTAGTGGGGAGCGTTCCGGCGAGTGAAGGCATTTTGCAGCCACTTTAAATGCACTTCTGGAGCATTTACTGAATATCCTCTAACGACGCGGGGAGCATTTTTATCCACCGACTACACTACACTACTCCTACTCCAACAAAAAAAAAAAAAAAAGAAAAGAAAAAATGGAGTTGAAAAGTTTATCTGGAAAACACAGCACTGCATTTTTTTTTTTTGAGGGGTGATGGGAGACTTAAAGGGAAAGGAATGGAAGGGAAGTGAAGGGAAGGGAAAGGAACTGAAGGGAAGGGATGGGATGAAAGAGAGAGAGGGAAGAGATCGAAGGAAGGAAGGAAGGAAGGAAGGAAGGAAGGAAGAAACGAACGAATGAACGAACAAATCAAAGGAAGGAAGGAAAGGTAATGAAAATTTTAAAACAATGAATGCCCATTTTTACTCAAGGTCACTATTTTTCCTCCTTTTAAATTCTTAGACATTTATTTGACGTATAAAATGCTCCTGACGGGAAAGGGGAAGGTTCTTAGCGTGAGATTAAGCCACTTGTACGAGAGAGAGAGAGAGAGAGAGAGAGAGAGAGAGAGAGAGAGAGAGAGAGAGAGAGAGAGAGAGAGAGAGAGAGAGAGAGAGTTCTTATTTACTGAGATTCTAAGCGAGCACTTTGCGAAATGAGAGAGCGGACATTTTAGGCATTGGAAGACGTCTTTTTCAGAGTAAAATAGAAGAAAAAAAGAGAGAAAAGGGGAAAGAAAATCTGCCTCAAACACGGACAGAGAAAAAAGGCAGAAAAGAGAGAAAAAAAGAGAAGAAAAAAGGAGGAAAAAACACGCCTTTCTTTTTACAGAGCTGACAAAAAAAGTTAAAGTCTTCACATAACCTCATTTCCTCTTCATTAAATCTTTGCTAAAATCACATTATTAACCTTGCGAGAGAGAGAAAGAAAGAGAGAGAGAGAGAGAGAGAGAGAGAGAGAGAGAGAGAGAGAGAGAGAGAGAGAGAGAGAGAGAGAGAGAGAGAGAGAGAGAGAGAGAGAGAGATAGAGACACTAGCCACTCCTTCTCTCATTCCCTGGCTATCAACAAATCAATATTTTAATAAAGACGTAAAGCTTTCATTCAACAATTCATTTATTTATACTGCGACTCATCCCCCCCTTCCCTGAGCTCTTCCTCTTTCTCCTCCACCACTATCACCACCAACTCCCAACACCACTAACATTACAAAGGTGCATTTTCTCACATTTACTTACATTTATTATCTTCCGGAGCACATTCCTTGCTCTCCTACCCTCAAATATGTTCGCCACCTGACGGACATGTAAGTATTCTGTAGCTGCTGCTTTCTCCCCGTGTGCAATTCAGCAGGGAGAGAAGAAAGAGGTTTGTGAGGTTGGAAGATATAAGTAGTAAAGAAGGGAGATGACAGGGAGGCAATAAGGAAGAAGATAGGCAGAAAAGGAAACGAATGGAGAGGGTATGAAGAAAAGAAAAGAGAAGGTAATCAGGAAATATGGGGAAAAATAAAGAATGGAGATAGTAAAGAGGAAAGAAAAAAGAAGTAAGGGTGCAAAAAGATATTATAAGTGGGAAGGAAAGAAAGGAGAAAGAAGAAAAGAAGGAAGACCAAAAAGAAAAGACGGAGGAGAATAAAGAGGAAGAAGGGAAACAAAGGAAGGAAAAGAAGAGAAGAAACGAGGAAGATGATAAGTATACAGAAGGAAGCGGGAAGACACGGAGGAGGAGGAAACGGAAGAAATGAAGAAGGAAGAGGAAGAGCAGGAGGAAGCGGAAGAAATGAAGAAGGAAAAAGAGGAGGAGGAAGCGGAAGAAATGAGAGAGAAAGAGGAAGAAAAGTAAGAGAAGGGAAAGGACTAGAACGAAGACAAGGAATAAAAAAAAAGACGAAAACGAGAGTGAGGAAGAAGAGGAAGAAGACAACCGCTGAAAAAAAACAAGAACGACGAAAAATAATTAGACAAAAAAAGAAAGAATAAAAAAAAGAAAATCAAAGAAAATAACGATGGTGACCAAGACAACCTAGACCAGGAAGACGAAATAAGGAAACCAGGAAGGGACAAGAGTAAGAGGAATGTAGTGTACTTCCCCTCACACACTACGAAACCTTCCCATAATCCCAACTGAGAAGGTGTGGGAGTGTATACCGCGGGTCTTGCTGGCGGGCATTTCTACTTTACTGAGGAGGAGGAGGAGGAGGAGGAGGAGGAGGAGGAGGAGGAGGAGGAGGAGGAGGAGGAGGAAGAGAGGAGGAGGAGGAGGAGGAGGAGGGTGAAAAGGGGCAGGAAAAGAAAATATGACTTTAGAAATGGACTTCAAGGAGGAGGAGGAGAAAAAGAAGAAGAAGAAGAAGAAGAAGAAGAAGAAGAAGAAGAAGAAGAAGAAGAAAAAGTAAAAGAAAAAAAAAAAAGAAGGAAGAAGAAGAAGAAGAAGAAGAAGAAGAAGAAGAAGAAGAAGAAGAAGAAGAAGAAGAAGAAGAAGTAAATGAAAAAGAACAGGAGGAGGAAGGAAGGAAGGAAGCCAAATTATTAATGGAGCAGCAATTCAACTAAGAGACGCTATGGTCAGGAAGAAGAAAAGGCGCGAGACAAAAGACGAAGGGAAAAAAAGATTGTGCTAATGAAGTTAGACAAGGATGAGGTGTTTGGAAATTAAATAAGAGAGGCCTTAAAAATTATGTTGGAGACTGTGAGAAAAAAAAAAAAGATGGAGGGAGGAAAACAGGAGGAAAGAGGAAGGGAGGGAAACAGGAAAGGAGAGGAAGATTGGAGGGATTCAGGCTTGAGAAAAAGAGGTTAAAAAAAAAAAACGCTGAGGAAAACATTTGAGAGGAGAGGAAAGGTTACGGAGAGGAAAAAGAAGAAAAATGGAAAGAAACAGGGAGAGAGGGATATGATGAGTAAGGAGATAAAAGGAATAGAGGAAAATGAAAGAGGAAGGAAGAGAAGTAGCAGAACAGAAACATATTAAGAAAAGAGAAAGAGAAGGGTTGGGTGCGAGGGAGAAGAGTTGGGTGCAAGGGAAGATGAAAGGAGAGGGAAAAAACTACAGGGGTAGGGAGAAAACATCTGAGACAAAACGAAGAAAACTATCAAAAACATGACGTAAATGTAAAGAGGAGAGCAGTGAAGAGAGAGATTAAAGGTAGGAAAGAGGAAAAAACAGGATGAAAGGGAGAAAACTTGAAAAGGGAGTGAGGAAACGTGGAAAAAGGGAAAAAAACAGCAAGGAGGGATTAAAAAACTCAGGAAGTGGGAGGTGAAAGAGGAGGAGGACAGGATGAAAGGAGAAAAGTTGAAAAGGAAGGCAGAAAACGTGGAAAAAAGAAGGAGAGTAGGAACGAGGGATTAAAAACTAAGGAAGTGGGAGGGAGGAAGGAGGGAGGGGAGCAGGTGGATGGGAAAGATAGGGTGAAAGAAGCTCATCTGCTAACACTTCTAAACTTGTAATCACCACACAAAGCTGAACAAAAAACTTGGTGATTACTTGAAGCCCCTGGGCGGTTGAGGCTGATTAGTTGCTAATTCTTCACGCGAACCAAGACGCCCTGAGACACGCTAATCTTGAGCCAATTTGCCCTTAATTCCATCTTAAAACATTAGCGTAATGTATCCCGAAGTTGAGTCCCGCAGCGGCATGGCGGGGGAGGGCGCCACGCATCTCTGTGTATTTCCTCTCCGTTCAGACGCGCGCTCGAAGCATTTACACCATCGTTAAGAGCCGGGGAGAAAAAGCGAGACTCGTGTTACTCTTGCGCTGGATGAAAGGGAGAGGGAAAAGGTTGTGGATGTAGTGTTGGGAGTAGTAATGGTGGTGGTGGTGGTGGTGGTGATGGTGGTGGTTACTGCTGGTGGTGATGGTAGAAAAGAGTTTTATCCCCGGGTTTACGTGAATTTATTCTTGAAAGTGTCACTCATGGAGCCATAGAGTTTCTTAAAGGAAAAAAAAAAAACTTCAAACCTAAAACTTAATTCATACAAACTCCAGATACGTAAAAAAAAATACACTGGAAGATAATGTTTTCAATACTACTAACACGTGCACTTCATTTAGAAATACCATGGAAAATAAAAGCAAGGCAAATTCTCGGAATACTAAAGTTCACGCTGAAATTCAAACACCAAAATATATGAGTATATAAAAGAGAGAAACGCCCAACGAGACATATGAAGGTAATGGAGAAATGTCGAACAAGAAATATGAAAACCAAGAGCCTACAACCTGAAGCAAGATGACCGAGTTCCCAAAAGAAAAACCCTTGTGATGCACCACGAGCGTCTTCAGATAATGACTCTAATTAGTGGCCAGATAAGACTCCACCCATTTACCTGCAAAACAATACCCACCTTTACTGATCCTCCCCCCCTCTCTCTCTCTCTCTCTCTCTCTCTCTCTCTCTCTCTCTCTCTCTCTCTCTCTCTCTCTCTCTCTCTCTCTCTCTTAGCACCACCCAAACCTCATCACCCATGCGGGCATCACATCGCTATCTACAACCTATGATCTATAGACTCACCCTCCCACCCATCCATTTCCTGCCCCTCACCCCATTAACTCCAACATCTGCACTACCTACCTCTTCAATTATGACTAGCCTTCCCTATGTACTTCTCTCCCTCCCCCCTTCCTTCTCTCTCCTCGCCTCCCACCTCCCCACCTCTCTCCCACCTCTTCCTCATAATGTATCACCTTCCCTCCTTCCCTTAACGATAGACACAGAGTGATCTTCTTGCTGCTCTCTCTCTCTCTCTCTCTCTCTCTCTCTCTCTCTCTCTCTCTCTCTCTCTCTCTCTCTCTCTCTCTCTCTCTCTCTCTCCAGTAATTTCACTATCATTATGCATTGAATGTTCATATCGTATTTTTTTTTATTTTCTAGTGTGTGTGTGTGTGTGTGTGTGTGTGTGTAAACCTGTTCCTGTTAACTAAACCTCGTATTTTTTTTTTTCCCTATTCAGACATCATAGGTTTTAGTAGCCTTGTTTTTTTTTTCATCCTTACTGAGTCTGCATTCCTTTCCTCGTCTCCCTTCTTTCTTTTCCTTTCCGTCTCTCTCTCTCTCTCTCTCTCTCTCTCTCTCTCTCTCTCTCTCTCTCTCTCTCTCTCTCTCTCTCTCTCTCTCTCTCTCTCCTTCCATCGAATATCCTAACCTTCTCTTTCACTCAATGTCTTTTACCCCCCTTCTCTCTCTCTCTCTCTCTCTCTCTCTCTCTCTCTCTCTCTCTCTCTCTCTCTCTCTCTCTCTCTCTCTCTCTCTCTCTCCATTACCTGTTCTCTACCCTTCGTCCTTGCTCCCTTTATTACCTCTACTGTTCCTGCTTCCCCATTGTACACCTCATTTCCTTCCCTCTCCACTTTTCCCCTTTTCACTTGTCCTTCTCTTCTTTCTCTTCCTCACCCTCTAGCACCCTTTCTCTTGTCCCGGTAAAACAGTTAGGTCACCCCTTCCTTCGGCCCCTGTTCGCTGTTTCCCATTCTCTTTCCTCTCCCTCTCCCTCTCTTCTCCTATGTTATTATTAGCAAATTCTCCCTCTATTTCTTTTCCTGTAATTCTTTCCTTTTATGACCATACATTGGGTGATACTTTTCTATTCTTTCCCATCCAATTACGAGAGTGGTTCCCTTTTTTTATTTCTATTTTTATCTTTTTTTTTGTTTCCTTTCATTTTTTTTTTTTTTTTTTTACATTTCCTGTCCCTTCCCCTTCGTTTCGTTTCAGTTTTTCAATTCTTCTTTCATTCATGCTTTTCTTTATTTTAGTTTGGTTTTGCCCATTTTCATTCGTTTAATGTCTTTTTTTTTCTTTGTTTTTCCTTTTGTCCTTTCCTTCTCTGGGTGTGTTCCGTGAATAGATTGTATTAGTTTTAATACTCCTTTTATCTTTTCCAGTATTTTTTTTTCTAGTTCTTGTCACCCGTTCAATCATTCAAATTGACTTTTCTTTCTTAGCTTTCATTTCAACATTTACTATTTTTTGTTATAGAGCACTAACGAAATTTCTCTCTCTCTCTCTCTCTCTCTCTCTCTCTCTCTCTCTCTCTCTCTCTCTCTCTCTCTCTCTCTCTCTCTCTCTCTCTCTCTCTCTCCTTCAGCGATCCTGTGACGCAGCATCAGTTACTCTAAAACTAATTCTTCACCTTTGTTTTGTATTTCCTCTGCTCCACCCACGGCGATGCCCTTCCGTAGAATTCAACACCAAATCATTTTTCATTACGAGTTCTCTCTTTTCCATAACACGTGCTATTTATACTCCTTTGTTTTCCCACTTCTTTTCGTCTTTGTCAGCATCTATTGCCTATTAAACAATCTGCCATCACGCTCCCTTAACATCATACCTCATTTTTATTCTATATTTTTATTATCCTTTTCTATTTTCCTACTTTCTTTATTTTCCTTCCTTCCTAGCTTCACCTCCTCCACTTCCCTGTCCTTCACCTCTTCTCTTCCGTTTTCTTTTCCATCTTCATATATTTCTCCATCTCTTTAACATCTTCACTCTCATTTTCCTCCCATTTCCTTCCTTCTTTGCTTCTTCTGCTCTTCCCCTCATCATCCTTTCCTCCTGCTTTCCCTCCTCCATCATCGTCACAACTCTCACTATTTTTGCCTCTCTTCAACTCAGTTCCTGGGCCGCACTTCGCAGATAAGGAAATTAAACACAAATTTTATAAGGCGGAGTGAAATGTTGCATGCATGAGAGAACACACACACACACACACACACACACACACACACACACACACACACACACACACACACACACACACACACACACACACACCTAATAATTGTCTGAAACGATAATACATTGATAAAAATAACTCGCTACTGTCATCTCTCTCTCTCTCTCTCTCTCTCTCTCTCTCTCTCTCTCTCTCTCTCTCTCTCTCTCTCTCTCTCTCTCTCTCTCTC
Organism: Scylla paramamosain; assembly: GCF_035594125.1. Taxonomy (NCBI): domain Eukaryota; kingdom Metazoa; phylum Arthropoda; class Malacostraca; order Decapoda; family Portunidae; genus Scylla; species Scylla paramamosain. The sequence goes on from NC_087158.1 coordinate 24,510,084, forward strand.
TCTCTCTCTCTCTCTCTCTCTCTCTCTCATTTCCATGTTCATTTATATCTTCTCTATATTCTCCCGCCTGTGACATGATAGAAGTGTCTTGTTCTATTGGCAGAAATTGAAAAGAAGAAAATTCCAGAGAGAAATAATAGCAAAGCGCTGAAGCCTCCCTCCCTCTCTCTCTCTCTCTCTCTCTCTCTCTCTCTCTCTCTCTCTCTCTCTCTCTCTCTCTCTCTCTCTCTCTCTCTGTCTTTTTAACGTGAAACTTCGAGTGACGCTCAATAACTTTTCTTTACTTTTCTTTACTTTATTCTTTTTACTTTGAGATCTTTTTGTCTCTGTGTGAATGTGAGTTATAATAGTTATTGAGAGAGAGAGAGAGAGAGAGAGAGAGAGAGAGAGAGAGAGAGAGAGAGAGAGAGAGAGAGAGAGAGAGAGAGAGAGAGAGAGAGATGTGGGGAGGAAGGAGGATGGAGGATATAAGCCCCAATAGATAAGGAAAACAACCAGATTGAAGGGAGGGGACTAAAAAACAACCTAATCCTCGTCTTTCCTTTCAAATGGAGATGGAAATACACGTCCTGCAGGATTGGAAACGTCAGAAAGTCTTTTTTTTAGAGAAACAACAGTGTCTTTCAGCTTTTTCATTGCCAATAACTATATGATACTTGACTAAAAATAGTATGATTTCCCTATAAGTAAATCTAAGGGCAGTGAAATGCTAAAATTGCTCGATCGATCTTTTTTTTTGTGTCGCTTTTCGAAATTATCTTCTAAACTTACACCAGAGCATTTTATTAAGCTAGAAGCGAGGTCATGGCAGTTAAAGGGTGAAAAAATTGTATTTCGTAAGTGTGTACGGTGACTATTTGCCAGTGGCGTCTCTGTATATGATCGCGTAAAGGTGATGCACGCGTTTCCAAATCGTCCGTGTTATTCAAAGCTCGAAATATTTCACGTGGATGTTTAAAGGAAATGTAAACTCACGGCCGCTCTAGGATTATACAGAAAATAGCAATGCATTTTTTTTTTTTTTCAAACCTCAACTCAGCTCAGCAAAATTAATTCACGCGATAAAAAAAAAAAAAAGTAATTAATAGCCAAGGGAGTCAATTTGTAAATGTTAGCATATCAAAAGTCAAAGAGCTGGGAAAGTAAATCACGGATGATCAACAAAATGGAAGTTTTGGTGTCGCGCTGTGAATGGTAGAGAGAAAAAAGAAAAAAGTAAAATAAAAAAGGTATACATCAATGCTCTTAGTATTATTACGTACTTCATCTCTTATGGCAACACGCTACGTCCTCGATACAACGTGCATAATATTGTCACTGCTGTTGTTATTACTGGTATTTTTTTCTCTATTATTAATGATATTACTATTAACACTACAATTAAGTTATATTTTAGTGTGTTTATGTACGTACTGAAATTAACACAACTGTCATTCGTAGCATATACGTTTTTATGATGGTGGTGGTGGTGGTGGTGGTGGTGGTGGTGATAATAGTAGTAGTAGTAGTAGTAGTAGTAGTAGTAGTAGTAGTAGTAGTAGTAGTAGTAGTAGTAGTAGTAGTAACATCACCTAGCTCGTAATAGGCAAATTTTCACCTGCAACCCGTAATGACAAGATGAACACACACACACACACACACACACACACACACACACACACACGCGAGCACTACAACCCCGAGGTGCGGCGGCGGAGGAAATGGCAGCTTGAAGGGAGGGGAAGGTTGATTTTTCTTCCTCTGGGACATAAACAGTCTCGTGGATGTACCTTTCCTCCTCCTCCCCCTCTTCCCCCTCCTCTCCAGATAATCCTCCTCTCGGGCACCACCTTGTCATCTCCTTCGATACACCGAAAACTAAACACTACATCCACAGATTTATCAGAACACATACTTTGCTTCCAGAAAACTAACACGGCTTCTTTTTATTCCCTCCCTTATAGGTCCCGGTCCCCTGTCGAGTCTGAGTCCGTGTGTCGGGGTGTCGGGCTGACGAGAAGAGCCGCCCGCCCACCCGCCCGCCCCCGACCATCGCTCCGGGACGACCATTTGCTGATGAATTTCAGTGGAGATCAGAGCCATGAACCGTCTCGCAATTTGCAGTTAATCAGGCGACTGTGTAGAGACTTGCTTCACTTGCTCTCCCCTGGCTGGCTGGCTGGCTAGCGCAACACACACACACACACACACACACACACACACACACACACACACACACACACACACACACACGGTTCTATTCGACGCCTGAAAACTAAATATCGCCGCTGCTTCCATTAATGAATGCATGAGGTAATGAGAGATATTACTCCCTGAAAAGGTGTACTGCACTATTCATCTGATAAGCACGGCTGGGGGGGATTATGGGGGAAGAGTGATGGGAAGCGAGGCTGTTAGGGGGAAATGTAAGGGTTTATGGGGCCAGGTGGGGAGTTTATTGGGAAGGATGGCGGGTAGAATACGAAGGAAGGTGGAAGGGTTACAGGATGTGGAGAAGGAGGAGAATGAAGCGATGTGGATATTTAGTAAGAAGTGCAGAAGTAGTGGATGTAAACTTGTATACTGAATTAGTAACAAAACAAGTATTTCACTACAATTTTTCACTTCTGTACACTCCACATCAAAATACTGATTATAAATACCAGAAATTCGAAAATCAAGCAAAATAAACACAATATAATCATTAAACAAAAGAAAACAAACCACATAATTATGATGAAACAACAAACTAAACAGTGGACAGGAATAACATTACGGTGGAAATAAAATAAAAAAACACTTGCAAAAAAAAATCTCGAGAAAATATCCTGAAATCATAAGACGGGAAGGCTGAGAGTGAGCACAAATGTAATAAAAAAGAAAATATTAAAGGACTAACCTATAGGAGGAGGAATCAGGGAATGAGATAGTAGAAAATATTAGAGTGGAGAACCCTGTCTGTAGTATTTGAAATGAAAGCCATGTGGAAATGTAAAGATGAAAGATAAGACAAGGAAGCAATGACGAGACTATGCAGGGAAAAAAAATAATCTATGGGAATGGAAAGTCAGGGAATGGAAGGGAGCAACAAAGTGAGCAATGAAGGGGTGATGAAGGGGCGAGGCAGGGGAGAGGGAGAGAGAGAGAGAGAGAGGGAGAGGGAGGGATGGGTTAAGGGCAGTACCAATAAGCCAGTTTGTGTTGCTAAGGCCACGAGTGTTATGTTAAAACGAGTGTTATGTTAGAGGGACGCGTCGAGGTGGAGAGTACTTAAAACACTTCACTCTCACTCTCTCTCTCTCTCTCTCTCTCTCTCTCTCTCTCTCTCTCTCTCTCTCTCTCTCTCTCTCTCTCTCTCTCTCCATTTACATTCATCCCTGTCATCGTGTTTTATCTTAATTCTATGTTCACTTCTTCCTCCTCCTGCTCCTCCTCCTCCTCCTCCTTCTCCTCTTCCTCATCCTATTACTATTTATTTCTCCATGTCTACGTGTGTGTGTGTGTGTGTGTGTGTGTGTGTGTGTGTGTGTGTGTGTGTGTGTGTGTAAATCAATGCCACAATAAACGCAAACTGAGGCCATGTATGTACAATGCTGGCGGCTCCAAACTTTTCTGACATGCATCCATTCATCCATTCATTTATTCATCTCTCTCTCTCTCTCTCTCTCTCTCTCTCTCTCTCTCTCTCTCTCTCTCTCTCTCTCTCTCTCTCTCTCTCTCTCTCTCTCTCTTTCTGGCTGCTGATGTAAAGATTAAACACTAAAAATATAACAGTTTCATTCTCCTATAAAAACAAGTGACTTCATTATTGCACTAAAAAAAAAAAAAAGAGAAAACGTTACTTTTTACCCCAGAATCTATACCATAACTGTGAAATTTAGAGACGGACGAGCGGACTTAGAGCTCACAGTAATATCCAGGGTAGTATTGGTAATGCCCGTAATGGTTTTGCGTCCATGCTTTTTCTATATCCCTCTTGGACAACATCGATTTACTACAGAGAATAATGTTACTATTAATGCAAAATCTATACCAAAACTGTGAAATTTAAAGACGGATACGAGGATTTAAATGGTGGTGGGTGTAATGCTGGTAGTGCTAGTGGTGGTGTTGCGTCCATACGTTTTCTATGCAAGTTTTCTTTATTATTTGACACAATATCGATTTATCAGTCTTCAGGATTACTAAGGGAAGAGGAACCGTGAGGAATGTGAGTCTTTCTTATCGTATCAGGGTGTATTTTGAAACTCCTCAATCATTCGAGCTTGAAAAAGACAGAACTAGACTAAATATTTACTTCTGCTTCTCCTCCTCCTCTCCTCCTCCTCCTACGTCCTCTTCCTTCTCTATTCTTACATGTTATCTCAACTTCTCACTTTCTTTGTCGTTGTTGCTATCAGTGTTTCTCTTCGTCCTTCTTCCTTCTATATGTGTTTGATTTTAATTTTTACTCTACCTTGATTTTTTTATCCGTCTTCCTCCGTTTTTTTTTTTATTTAATTTCGTATTGCACTCCTGAAAGCACTCCTTAGAAAAATAGCCAAAGTTAAAGTAACTGATAAATAATTGTACATCTCTACTAGTTATAACTTCTCTCTCTCTCTCTCTCTCTCTCTCTCTCTCTCTCTCTCTCTCTCTCTCTCTCTCTCTCTCTCTCTCTCCCCGCACCAAGCTCCCCAACAAAGCCACCCCGTGTATGCTTCTATGTATACCAAACAACCAATAACTGTACCGAACCTGCCAGCCAGCCAGCCGCTCCACTACCCCCTCCCCCCTCACACACACACACACACACACACACACACACACACACACACACACACACACACACACACACACACACACACACAGAAGGTAGTTGGTTACGGCTATAGGAAAATGCCCTCTGTTTGTGTGTGTGTGTGTGTGTGTGTGTTGAGGAAAGAAAGGTACCTATGCCCCGGAGCCTATTCTTCCCTCCCCTTCCCCCCTAAGACGCCCATACGGATCTCTGGACGGGGCTTTGCATGTCAACTAAGGGGAAGAGAGAGAGGCAGGACGCGTATTGTGGACAATCTTGGATTTTGTTGGCATCCACCCTGAGCCGAAACACACGCTATGTTCTTTCTGGGAGGGGAGGCGAGTAGGCGAGCGAGCCAGCCAGGGACAGGGACAGGGGAGGTGGTGGTGGTGGTGGTGGTTAGGTTTTTTGGATTGGGTTGAAGTGGGTTGGTTGGTTGCTCTCTCTTTCTCTCTCTCTCTCTCTCTCTCTCTCTCTCTCTCTCTCTCTCTCTCTCTCTCTCTCTCTCTCTCTCTCTCTCCTCAACTATAAGTTTATCTGATCTCTAACAGGAAACGCACACACACACACACACACACACACACACACACACACACACACACAGAAAAATAACAAACCCCAAAAAAACGACACAAACAGAATGACAGACAAAAACAGCCAAGAAAAACAGAGATAGGCAGACAGAGAGTACAGGAGCGTGAGAGGATGCAGGTGAGACACAGGTGAGGCGAGGCAGTGGCCAGAGTATGTAGTGGTGACACGTAGAGACTCTGATCACTTGGATTGTCTTCAGAAGCTGCTTGTATTGGGCTGCTTTCACGAGATCTGCATGGAGGAGGAGGAGGAGGAGGAGGAGGAGGAGAGAAAAACAAGGTAATGCCCTCCAAAAACATGAAGGAAAGTAAAAGCGAGGTGGACTGCAGATGAGGGATTGGTTGCATAAATATTAAGGGAAAGGAAAAGGAGATAAGGTTTTGCAAGATGAAGCTGCAGGAAATTCGACGTCCAACTAATTTCTCTCTCTCTCTCTCTCTCTCTCTCTCTCTCTCTCTCTCTCTCTCTCTCTCTCTCTCTCTCTCTCTCTCTCTCTCTCTCTCTCATTCACATTACGTAAAACTTAAAAATTATTTACATCTCCATCTGACCCTCAACCTCTGCATCTGCATCTTTGTTATTACCCTTTATCTTTCTCTCTCTTCTTTCCTTTTCATCTGCTTCATTCCCCTTCATTTCTCTGTTCCCTTTCAACCCTTCAACCCTTCTGTCACTCCCCTTGTCTCCTCTCTCAATAGCAAAGACAAGACAGCGTCATCTCGTCTTCAGCAAAACCCAATCAAATATATGCACTGATCTTTCGCGTCATGAAGAAACGAGAACCAAAAGATGCACAAAGTCACCCCAATATGAGTAGCTTCTCCTTGTCTGATGGACTAAGAAGCTTAATGGATATTTACATGTGTTTGTCTGCCGTGTTCCAGCGAGATGCTTCACGGCGTCTCTTTGTCTCCCGCCTCGTGAGTGTAACATTGAGTCCTCAACAATTTACGATGCACTGAAGACTTTTTAAATCTTTTATCTTGTACTCACGGCAATGCTTGGGTTCATATGCGAGCGTGGAAACTGTCTAGCAACGTACAGCGTTTATCTCTGTATGTTTGTTTTATTTTATCATACTCGTATATATAAACTTTTCATTTATAAGTCTCTCATTCACATGATTACTTGTAGTTGTTCACTTATCACTCCACAAAAATAGTATCATTTGATCTAACCTCTAAGAAATATTGTGGCATCGCTCGTTCATCTTCTATTTGCGAGACTAAAGTAATGGGAAGAGAGATTACAAACAGTGACACACCGTGACACACCTCGAGACAAGACGCTTCCTCCTGACTCCTCTTCCCTCGCTGCTTAATGTCTGAGGAACACCTGACTCCACTTCCCCTCCGCTCGACGCCAATTGCAGACTCACCTGGAAAAATACAAAACATGCATGAGAATATTAATGTGACAAATATAAGCTATCTGATAAGAATGCTAATACGTATTAGTATAGAATGGATATAACACAAACACACACACACACACACACTCACTTACGGCACAATAAGACATCTAACATACATCAGACGTGAAACAAACGTATTATTGGTTATGTCTTACCTAAAAACACAAAATAAGAGCAAGCGCGAAACGGTGAGAAAGAAATAAGGGAAAGAGAAATGGAAGAGGTGAGATGCAAGGGGAGGAGGGACGGTGTGGTACATTTTCGTGACCACCTAGTTTTAAGTGAGTAAAAAAAAGGGGGGGGGAGGGGGGCTGCGCGTGCACTTGTTCACTTAAAACTAGATGGTTACTAAAACCTACTACAGCAGTGATGGAAAGTTAATCAACCCATTAAGCACGTCATGATTGGCTTCAAACAACAAATTACCATGAAAACCATGTCCTGCACCACTAAGGCTTATTGCAATGCACGAGAACTGTGTGTTTATATTAAGATAAGATGAGCAATAAATGAGGCACCTTTGATCTGTGGCCACTCGTTATTCTAGGCAAGCCTGCGATGTATTCACAATAAAACGTACCTTCTCCGTCTGTGATGATCCAATTGGAAAACACCACCGCCAGGCTCAACACACAGACGTGCTAGATGCAACAAGGGATGTGTGGTTTTCCTCAACATTTCTACAGTATTCCCGGTGTGTCCTGAGGCGGCAGTAATCCTGTGCACTCCTGTCCAGCCCAACACCTCCGGCACCTCCACTTCAAAAATAACATGCACACGGCACACCCGCGCACTACACACCACTGCACGAGGATATAAAGTACTGTTCGAGGGTTTTGTCTTTTATAACCGCCACACACTCAGTTCCGATAATTCATCCAGTTGTCATTTCTCGCATAATGATATATATTTGCCCAAACTGTCACCTTTAGATCTACATATACACACTTATATACAAACTTCATATGTCCTCATGTTTAATTTTTTTTTTCATCTGATAGTTTTCCCGCCTCTCATGACGTCATTATTTTCCGTTGGGAGTAATACATTCATACGTGCGAAGTCACAATGGACATCACTCACAGTCTTACCACACGTTCACATGCCAGCCTCAGTGGTCCTGCTGGTTAGTATTTATTAACACGATTAACTGTTTTAAAGACGATGGGCAATAACAAACTTTAAATATAATTACACAACAACTTGTTCATCACCGCCATGCCACTCCCTCCGCCCCTCCCTTCCTAGCTCTCCCCTCCCACTCTCTCCTTGCTTCCTTCGTCCGTTTCTTCCATCATCGACTTATCAGTTGTACTTTATGTTTATTTATCTAATTATGTGCCCTTCACTCCATTTCACACTACTTGAACAAAAAAGTTAATAAATAAATAAATGTGTGTGTGTGTGTGTGTGTGTGTGTGTGTGTGTGTGTGTGTGTGTGTGTGTGTGTGTGTGTGTGTGTGTGTATCCTTCGCAATGCCTGTGTGAGCAGCCTGATTTATAAACTGTGTCTCGTTAATTAGCTAATCAGCCCGGCTAATGGCCAGACGCGACAAATAATGACGGCTGATAAATTGTTTCATTATATAAGCCGTCGGGACAACGCACGCCAACCACGGCCCGGGCGGGGGCGCTGGACCACGAACACCTCATTATTGCCATTATTACTGTCATTATTACTGTCATTATTATTGCTATTATTATCATTATTATTATTATTATTATTATTATTACTATTATTATCATTATTTCTGTTTCCACTACTACTGCTACAACTATTACTATTTCTACTACTACTACTACTACTACTACTACTATTACTACTTTTATTACTACTACTACCACTATCATTAATATGGAAGGTATGTATATGTAGTTGTTTACATTTTATCTCGGCCTCCCAAGTCGACCTAACTACCATGTTCATATTTTTTCCCTCTCCCGATAAGATCACAACTCGAAATTCATGGTGGTATTAAATGACAATGAGGCTGTGAAATATTGTCTAAGATGGGGGCATATTATACTCTCTCTCTCTCTCTCTCTCTCTCTCTCTCTCTCTCTCTCTCTCTCTCTCTCTCTCTCTCTCTCTCTCTCTCTCTCTCTCTCTCTCTCTCTCTCTCTCTCTCTCTCTCTCTCTCTCTCTCTCTCTCTCTCTCTCTCTCTCTCTCTCTCCTGAGTAACCAAAACTTACCTTGAGCAAAAAACATACTAATCATTATACACTCCTACACCATTTTATTTACACGATACACTGATTAAAACCCGCTATGCATAAAAAAAAGTACTTCCAAATGCGTACGAATCTAAATATCACATCAGGAAAAAAAATACCATACCTATCTCTTTTACCTTCCTATCTTCCCTTCAGTTCCTTCGATTCTTAAATATGGCAACGATTTATGGAAGATGTGACGAGTATGACTTATTTCTCCTTACGCCTCCCTCCTCCTCCTCCTGCTCCTCTTCCTTCCTTCCTTCCTTCCTTCCTTTCCTTCTCCCCTCCCCTTGTCACACTATCAGCTGACGGCCCATCTGCATAATTACCGCCTCCTCCTCTACCTCTTTGATCCTCTTTCTGCCTCCGCCTGCGAGAGGTAAAGAGAGAGAGAGAGAGGGAGATGGAGAAGGCGATACGGTAAGGATACGGAAAATGGGGAGGAAATAGGGCTGTGAAATAACTCTCTCTCTCTCTCTCTCTCTCTCTCTCTCTCTCTCTCTCTCTCTCTCTCTCTCTCTCTCTCTCTCTCTCTCTCTCACTGTCTCCGCATCCTTGCCTCTTTCCCCCTCTTCCCTCTAATCCTCCTTCTCTCCCTATCTCTCCCTCTCTTTCCTCATCTCCCATACCTCTCTTCTCCACTTCCCTCTCTTTCCTCCCTCTTTCGCTCCCTCCTCTACCTCATCTCCATAATCGCCCTCGACACCATACCTTCGCCCACGCTTCGTTTTCCTCCTATGGGGAGCTGCAAGAAATCGGGGAAAAACTAGCGGAGTTTCCCGTGAGATGCAAGGTGCGCTCAGGTGAATGTCTTCCTAGTACCTCACCATGAAGGGTTATTCTTATTTACCTGTCTTGAGAGAGAGAGAGAGAGAGAGAGAGAGAGAGAGAGAGAGAGAGAGAGAGAGAGAGAGACAAAATAATACTTCACTGGTTAGTCTCTCTCTCTCTCTCTCTCTCTCTCTCTCTCTCTCTCTCTCTCTCTCTCTCTCTCTCTCTCTCTCTCTCTCTCTCTCTCTCTCTCTCTCTCTCTCTCTCTGTTACTCGACACTACACACACGGACACATAACACGGTACTTATTCACACACACACACACACACACACACACACACACACACACACACACACACGCATAAACAAAAAATAGACATACATAGATTTATACATCATTCAAATTAATTTTTATCCGGTGGTTTGGAGAGAGAGAGAGAGAGAGAGAGAGAGAGAGAGAGAGAGAGAGAGAGAGAGAGAGAGAGAGAGAGAGAGAGAGAGAGAGAGACAGAGAGAGAGAGAGAGAGCAAATTTCCTAATAAAAAAGTGCAGAAAAGTCAGGTTGTGAATTTCAAATTTTCTCCCTGAATAAAAAATAGAGGCGGACTTGCTCTGAAATATGTCAGGTGTTCAAATGACGTCTTAATCAGGTTAATTAATTCATGCAATGCGTTTATAGGATGCACAGGTAACGATGTCAACTTACGTAAATTCTATTCGGGGTAATAAAGGGCGATGTCGCAGAGAGAGAGAGAGAGAGAGAGAGAGAGAGAGAGAGAGAGAGAGTAATGTAGTCTTTAGCTTTCTGTGGTGAGGTATGACGTTGAATTTTGATGATATTTTATTTGAGAAAGTTACGTGCTCTCTCTCTCTCTCTCTCTCTCTCTCTCTCTCTCTCTCTCTCTCTCTCTCTCTCTCTCTCTCTCTCTCTCTCTTTAACTCTACTTCTCTACCTCTCATCATCTGTCACAAACACCCACAGTCCACACCTACCCTTTCCTTCTCACCTTCACTATCCCTTCCCCTCCCCTTCCCTCACACCTCATCTATCAATCCGTGAAAAGCGCAGCACATTTTGCGGTGATACCAGGGTGAGGTGAGGCCGGCAAAACCCCGCAGCAAGTCACCAATTACCACTGGGTCCCTGCACTACCCGTGGGCCGCCCAATGCCGCTCACTGGCACCCACTCGCCAGTTATTAACTTTAACAAAAAAAGAAAAAAAAAACATATAAAATTTCCATGGGCGTGCACCAGTGAAATGCGATACACGAGTACAAAGGGAAGGGAGGGACTAAAAATTTGATTATACTACAAGGTTAATATGAAATACTCGTACGTATATGAATGTGCGTAGAGAGAGATAGATACGCAGTTGGATAAATGGTTAAAGGGACGGGTGAAGCATGGAGATTGAAGGGGTAAGGTAAGGCAGCGTGAGGCAAGGAAGGGGTAGGCAAGAGTAAAGTCAAGTTAGATTACGTAAGATAGAGGTAGATTAGTTTAGGTTACGTTACGTTAGGTTACGTAAAATAGATATAGGTTAAGTTTTGCAAGGCAAGGTAAACAAAGGTACGTAAGGCAAGTGAGAGGAAGAGGAGGTAATTGGAGGTGAGATGAGGTGAGGTGAGGTGAGGTGAGGTGAGGTAAAACAACATAACATTAGTTTAGGTTAGATTTTTTAGGTTTGATAAATAGATAAACAAAGAATACGTAACGACAGACTGATAGATACATGAGCATTAAACTCTAATAGGTCACACCACACATTACTGATCCCTTCATACCAAAACACAACTTTTCAGAGAGAGAGAGAGAGAGAGAGAGAGAGAGAGAGAGAGAGAGAGAGAGAGAGGAAAAGGGAATGGAAAACCTGTCGAAAACTGGCCTAACGCGAGCAGGAGCCGAGAGAGCACCATGTCGCCTGGCTGCGTCTCCCTCAAGTTAAAAACACGACCTCAGCGAGCGCCAGTCACCCTCCATTGGACCGAGAGAGAGAGAGAGAGAGAGAGAGAGAGAGAGAGAGAGAGAGAGAGAGAGAGAGAGAGAGAGAGAGAGCCGCGGAGGTGGTAGAATAAGAAAAAAGGAAGGAAAACGTAAGGGAGGAATCGGAAATAATAACGTAGCTGTAAGACCTCGCATAAGTACAAGTTATTTTGGGGGTTAAAATTGCAATGCCTACTTTCATAAGCCGTTAAG
>NC_087158.1:24524539-24564539 GCF_035594125.1 Scylla paramamosain
GTGTTTCTCCATCTCTCTCTCTCTCTCTCTCTCTCTCTCTCTCTCTCTCTCTCTCTCTCTCTCTCTCTCTCTCTCTCTCTCTCTCTCTCTCTCTCCACAATTTCCTTCTTATTGCTAGAAACTGTATTTTTTTACTATTAATATTTTCAATTTGTTGTTTTTATTAGCAATTTGTAATAATCTCCTCCTCCTCCTCCTCCTCCTCCTCCTCCTCCTCCTCCTCCTCCATTCTGCTGACCTGAATTGAATATAATACTCAAACTAATCGGCTTATTTTTGTGCGCTTGTAATCCAAACACGTTCATATCGTCAATAATAGAGAAAACTTGATCACGCGCCATGTACAGCCACTACAAATCATGAAAAATTACACCAGTCAAGCAAAATACAAAAGAGGGCGGGGGGGGGGGGGAAGGAGGGGAAGCACGTGGTCCCATAAAAGGATAAAGAGTGAAATGGAAACTAAAGCTGAAATTATGGAATGTGCTCTGCCCGGGTGGGAAAAAATAAAACGGTGGAAAGAAAGTAGACAAAGAGATCAAATGTACATCGCGCTAGTAAAACCCGCTGCTGGTGACAAAAAGGGAGGTATAAATATCGCACTACAGGGAGAGATCGAGGGAGGGAGAAGAGAGGAAGGGTGGGAGGTGTGGATATGTATCTATGTACGCGCGCACTCACAGAAACTAACACACACACACACACACACACACACACACACACACACACGTACACACATACACGAGCTGGCCTAATTATCGTGGGATTTCAATATATCAAAGCCACAAATTATTTACTATGGCTCTTTTTTTTTCTAACAGGTTCACTGGAACGAAACCTAATTCCTTTGTTTGCCATTCAACTTTTTTTTTCGTTTTCTTTTTTTCTTTCTTTTTTTCTGCCGGGATAGGATTGCTAATGAAGCGAGTAAATTCTGGTAAAAATAAAATCTAACAACTTTTTTTTTTTAACGACTCCGAAAAATATCCTGTTTCTAGCCAGACTTTCCATTCTAATACTCACGTCCATTAAGTTTATCATATCTGCCTTGAGAAATATCAAAATAAAAACCTCGGAGAGAAAGAATATCACTAGTTTTTTTATTTTTTTTTTATTAAATATTTGCAGCCATACATGACCTCTACTCTCTACTCTTCCATACATCTTGCCAATGACACCATGAGACACCTGACCTGTCACATCCATCATACATCCATACACCCACCCATGGCCATGTCCACCGCAGCACACCGCAACGCTACAACTACCTCTCTTTACCACCAACACCAAAATTAGAGGACCAACGATGATCGAGACAAGAGAACAAGACAAGAATGGGGTGGGGTAATGAATGGCGTGACGGTGAGAAGGGCTGGAGGGTTTAATGGGGTGTGGGGGAGTGAGGCGCGGGTGGGAAGGTTTATGAAGACGTGGTGTGGGTGGAGTTTTCATCTTGTCATTCTGTATCTGGACGTCAATGGATCGGCGTTGTTAGTGAGTGCATTTGTTGCCACTTAATGCAAAATTATGTTAATGGAGGTAATTACGAGTGTCTATATTTTAAATTATACACAAGGCAATTAGCACGATGTAAAATAGGTGGATAATTAATGTACAATAATTTGTTAAGGACTACACAGTGCACATTTGCATCCGTGATGATGGTGATTATGATGATAATGACGGTATCACCGACAGCAACAATAGAAGCACCACTACCACCACCACCACCAAAAACAACAACAACAACAACAACAACAACAACAACAAAGCTAGTAGTGGTGGTATTAGTAGCAGTATACTAGGAGGAACAGTAGAAGTGGTGACTGTAATAGAGGCAGCAGTACGTAATAAATGTACAAGATGTACCAGTAGCAGAAGCAGCAGCGAAGCCCACAGTAACAAAAACATGACCTTTCATCCTTTCCTAGCCAACCTCACCCCTCACTAAGACATGTGGGGGTGGAGAAGGAAGAGGAAAGAATGTGAAAAAAAGAGAAATAGGAGGAAAAGGGAAAAACGAAAAGAACGAAGGGAAGGAAGATTACATGAAAAGAGAAGCAAGGAATGAGAGAAAGCGGAAGAGAGTATACATGGGAGAGAGAAAGAAAGATACGAGTGACAGAGAAGAAAAGAGAACGGGGGAAAAGAGGGAAAGGAAAGAAGACAAAGAGGAGGGGAGAAGCGAGAGAGGAAGAGAAAAGGGAGAGTGTCATTACTCTTTTCCTCTATTTACACTCAACTATTTTATTTTTTTTTTACAGAACGAATTCAAGAAAGAATATCAAGAAAAAAATAAAACATCAAACAAAATAGTTGAAAAGAGGAGCAGGTTTGGAGGATGAAAGTCGTTTTAATATCAAATGAAAAAAAAAAAGATAAAAAGATAAAAAAGTAAAACGGTAACAAAAAGATAAAAGAAGGCAATACATAGCACAAAGGTTAATACAAAAAAAAAGACAAAAATGCTACATCCCAAAAAATTATGCTACACTTTTATTTTCTCTCTCTCTCTCTCTCTCTCTCTCTCTCTCTCTCTCTCTCTCTCTCTCTCTCTCTCTCTCTCTCTCTCTCTCTCTCTCTCTCTCTCTCTCTCTCTCTCTCTCTCTCTCAGGCTCCTAACAGACAAACTCTCTCACTCACTAAACCTTATCAAAGGCAAACATTCCCATCGGCGTCATTTAAAACTTACAATCGCAAATCAGAAATAATTAACATGGATTTAATTTCGATCATCACCCAAAAACTATCTCGATTTTTACTTTTTCTTTTTTTCTGAGTAAGTTGCCTCGTGCATGAATAAAAATAAACCAAAGCAGACAGATAGACAGACAGGCGCACGCGCGCGCACACACACACACACACACACACACACACACACACACACACACACACACACACACACACACACACACCTAAAGAGACACGCAATACAAGGCACATCAACACGAAACTTTTCGACTTAGCAAGAAGAAAACATAACGATGATCATAACATAGAAGAGAAAACATATAAATTCTCTCTCTCTCTCTCTCTCTCTCTCTCTCTCTCTCTCTCTCTCTCTCTCTCTCTCTCTCTCTCTCTCTCTCTCTTAGGAGGTTATTAAGAGCGGAGGCGTAATCTTTGTCATCATCTCTTGCTGGTAAAAGAGGAAACTCCCTCATTAAACCGTCCTGGCTAACATTTCCTGCTTGTAACAGTGTGGAGGGAGGGAGGGAGGGAGGGAGGGAGGGAAGAGGGAAGGAAGGAAGGAAGAGAGGAACAAACGAACGAACAGACCAACGAAGGATGAAAGAAAAAGAGAGAATGACGGAAGTAAGGAATGAACTGAGGGAGGGAGGAAAGGAAGGAAGGTGAAAGAGAACAGGGACATCTTAAGGAATATTTAGGAAAATGTTGGAAAAAGGAAGATAAAGAGATAAACATGCCACACACACACACACACACACACACACACACACACACACACACACACACAATGACATGTGAAAAAAAATTCAATATATATATATATATATATATATATATATATATATATATATATATATATATATATATATATATATATATATATATATATATATATATATATATATATATATATATATATATATATATATATATATATATATATATATATATATATATATATATATATATATATATATATATATATATATATATATATATATATATATATATATATATATATATATATATATATATATAGTTAAAAAGCGAGAAAAAAAATTCATCTGATAATTGGGATATGTTCCTTACTTAAAGAAGAACCATTGCACATATGTAAAATATTCTACAGAGTTCTTAGGAGTGGTGGGTAAAAAATAACCATTTTTCATTTTTTTTATTGACAATAAAAAAACACTTTTTCGATTGTTATATACTTTTATATCAATATTTGTCTTTTAATTCTCAAGATCTGATCATCTGTAATCTTAGAGAAAAATCATAATCACAAAAAGTTTTCATTTTTTTTTTTTTTTTACAGAAAACAAAAGTTAAAAAAAATAGCAATTTAAAATCTCTTCCTTTAAAATAATTAAAATCTGCGAACTAGATATTTTTGTTAGTTCAAATACCCCACCTGCCTTCTTCAGAGTGAGTGAGTGTCGAGTTGAATTCATCTAGTTTATTATTGGTTTATTTTATTGATTTCATTGTTTGTTCTTTGCTTAACCTTTCTAGTTTTATTTATGTTTTTTTTTCTCACTTCTCTTTTGTACCTTGAATTTTACTGTCAGTGAAGAGGTGCGTTGTGGCTGGCTTACTTTCTCTCTCTCTCTCTCTCTCTCTCTCTCTCTCTCTCTCTCTCTCTCTCTCTCTCTCTCTCTCTCTCTCTCTCTCTCTCTCTCTCTCCCCATCCCCGGCAATTTATATAACTACTAATACAAATAAAAAAAGAAAGAACTCCTACACACACACACACACACACACACACACACACACACACCTGTCCATCCCAGAGCACCTTTTCTTTGTGCAGGTGATCCGGAAGTCCTGGTCGCCTTTAGGTTCTTAAAATACGCGGGGAAATCAATCGGTATCCTGCCACAAAGCCACACGGAGGAGGAGGAAGAGGAGGAGGACAAGACAATTCCCTCTACACTATCCTTGTTTGCACTGGAGAATGAAGGAGGGACGGACAAAGAGAAGGAAGGAAGGAAAGAAGAAGGACAGAAGTGAGGGAAGGAAGGAGGGAGAGGGAAGGAAGGAAGATAGGAAAAAAGGAAAGGAAGGAAGGAAGGAAGGAAGGAAGAAGAGAAGCTTTTGTATTGATGTGGTCGACAAACGAGAAGGGCACAGTGTTTGGTGGTGGTGGTGGTGGTAGTGGTGGCGGTTTTAACCTTTCCTAATTCGTCCACAGGTTTCGCTCACCTACGCGCTCCTCTGAGAAAAAGTTTGGGTGGAGAAGGTAGTGGGTGGAGGTGAAGCAGATGGAGGGGGTGGTGGAGGTGGAGGAGAAGGAGTAAGAATGCTGACGGTGACTTACGTTCGAGAAAAACAACATAAAAAGTGGAGTAAAAAAGTGAGAGAGAGAAAGAGTTAGTGAGAAAATTGAGGCTGTCAGTTTTCTTTTCTTTATGCAAATGTTCCGACCATTGAGGAGAGACAGGGCAGTATTTTTTTCTTTCTTTCGCAGGAGAGAAGAGAAGAGGAGAGAGAGAGAAGCGAAGAGAGAAGAGAAGGGCAAATTTTATTTTCAACATTATTTATGGCGTCCATTTTGGCGCGTTGGGCGAGTGAGAAAGGAGGCGAAGAAGAGGATGAGAAGAAAGACAGTAAACAAGAATATGAAAGAAATACTAAGACTGACTAAAAATTATATAAGCGAATCGAGAAGACCATTACTGTGAGTCTTCTGTAAGTGTAACTGAAGATGATGCTGTTGAGAAGGAAAGCCAAAAAAAAAAACACGAATAAAGGAAACGACGAGAGACTGTAAGTAGAAATATAAAAGAAAAAAAATCAAGTGAAGTTTTCTCTGACTCAACGTTACTTAAGTATAGTTCAAGCTGACCAGCAAAGCGCACGTACAACTGACTTAGGTGTTCATTACCCCGACGTGACCTACTGCGAGTGTTCTGCTTCTGTTTTTCAATCGTTTCGAGCATCTTTTTTTTTTTCAGCGAGTTGACTTGTTGAGGTGATGCAACATTAATTAGGACGAGCCCGACCCGCCTCTGTCTGTCCCCACCCGACTTGCTCTGCTTTACGTGGCATTAGAGAGAGAGAGAGAGAGAGAGAGAGAGAGAGAGAGAGAGAGAGAGAGAGAGAGAGAGAGAGAGAGAGAGAGAGAGAGAGAGAGAGAGAGAGAGAGAGAGAGAGATTACATTACACATACACATCAACAATTTTATGGACCATTAAACTCCTATACCTGATACACTGTTTCAATGTAACTCGTCCCTGACCTCACAAAATGATCCATATGCCTGCACCTCCCTGCCTGTACCTGCGTGTGTCTGGGTGCGCGAGTGTACTCGTACTGGCTGCATGTGTGCGTGGGGTGCAATACGTCTGCACCTTGATGTGAGGCTGATCAGGAGACTAAAGGGAGCAGTTTTCAAGACTCAAGTGTTTACCTCAGATAATTTACGAGTGAGGAAAGGGAGGTAACGGGAGGGAAGGGAAGTGAAGGAAGTGGCCCGGGGAGAGAAGGAGCGGGAGAGATAGGAAGGAGTAGGAAGGTTCTAGGTAGGAGAATGGAAGAAATTGAAGGAAAAAGGAGTAGGAAAGATAAGGGAAGGATCAGGCGAAGACGGGGAGAAGAAGAATAATCAAGTTTGTATTTATGTATGAGTAAATCCACAATAAACTATTTTTTTATCTTTTCTCTTCTTTTCATTATACTTTCATCTTTCTCACTCAGTCTCCCTTCTCTTTCCTCTTGCCCCATCTTCCTCCTCTTTCTCCTTTTCTTTTCTCCATCATTTTCTCCATAATCGTTCCTCTTGCCTCATCTCCCTCCTTTCTCCTTAACCTTTACTTTCCTCCATCATCTCCATTCCTCTTCCCCCTTGCCTCATCTCCGTCCTCTCTACTCAACATTCTCTCTCTCTCTCTCTCTCTCTCTCTCTCTCTCTCTCTCTCTCTCTCTCTCTCTCTCTCTCTCTCTCTCTCTCTCTCTCTCTCTCTCTCACACACACATTCTCTTCCACCTCATCACAAACACTACTCTCTCACTCCCTCACTCTTATGATTCTCTACTATGCTTATCACATCACTACTGCCATTCTCTCCCTGCTCCCCTCTCTCCCTTCTCCTTTCTCTCTTCCTCCGCCTCTCCCTCTGAGTTAATCGTGAGTCACGCGGTGTTGTGGCTATCATATGTATGTTTCATGTGTTCTCTCTCTCTCTCTCTCTCTCTCTCTCTCTCTCTCTCTCTCTCTCTCTCTCTCTCTCTCTCTCTCTCTCTCTCTCTCTCTGCAAACAACACAAGACTGCTGCTGATGATGATGGAATGTGCAGCAAGAAGGATAAATGAGAGGCAGGGGGAGAGAATGAGAAAGAGAGAGGGAGAGGAAGAGGGAGAGGCGCCTAAGAGAGCAGTAGTGGAATGCTGAGGGGAAGGAGTGACGCAGGGGAGAGACTTGAGGAATGCAGCGTGACGTGGTTAAGATACTGGACGGAAATTAGCGCAAGTATTTAAGAAAGAAATAAAAGAAGGGAGGAGAGCAGAGGGGGATAGCTATTCTAGTCTTGAAGGCCACGAAGGGAGAGTCAAGAGACAGAGGAGAGAAGGTAGAAAGTAAGGGTAGGAGTCTCAGGTACGCAATACACAGAACATACCTGGCCAAGTTTATTAGCTGTGTCTGGTGCTCCGTTTTTTGTTTACACCTGAGAATCTGGTGCTCGTGAGACTCAGCTTCGTATTTTTAAACACTGACTATTTTATTGTTATGTTCGTCCTTTAGTTACAGTCAGGGCAGTATGAAAATATAGTTCGCATGGACA
Source organism: Scylla paramamosain (assembly GCF_035594125.1). Lineage (NCBI taxonomy): Eukaryota > Metazoa > Arthropoda > Malacostraca > Decapoda > Portunidae > Scylla > Scylla paramamosain. The sequence goes on from NC_087158.1 coordinate 24,532,016, forward strand.
GATAGAGTAGACAGAGAATTCAGTGAAGATTGAATGAATAAAAGATGGGAAGGAAGGTATGTAAAAAAAAGAGTGAAATCGCAAGAAAGAAGGAAAGAGAAGAAAGAAGAAGAGAACGAAGTAAGATAAGGAAGGAGGAAAAGTCAAGTAGTGGAAAGGGAAGTAAGCAAAGGAAGATTGGATACACAACAAAATAAATGAGTAAAGAAAGTAAAGGAAATTAGAACCAAGAAAATTAAGAGAGAAAGACGAAAACATGAGAAAATGGAAGCAAAGAAGGAGGCAAGTAAATAAAGGTAATGAAGGAAACATAAGACAAGATTAATAGACTGGAAGGAAAGAGGAAAGAGAACAAAGAAGGGAAAAAAATAAATACTGGAAAAGAAACAAAGAAGGGAGGACAGTTACGAGAAAATGAGATAAAACATGAAGGAGAGGGAAAAAGAAAATAATTGAAGAAAACGACAGAGTTGTGAAAAAAAAAACGCAAGAAAAGTGAGGTAAAGATTCAAGCCTTTATGTAAAGTCATTATCTCCGTAAATCTTTTAAACTTCAGGATCAACAAAGCGAGAAGGAAAAAGGATAAGATAAGGAGTGAGAATGAGAAAAAAAGTATCATAAATAATAAAACAAACGTGGAGAAAAACATCATGAAAGAGAATAAGTCTCCACCAGTCATATTCATCACCATTTTCAAAACTATCATCACCATTTCTGTCTGTTCTACTTGCTGCCACCACCACCACCACCACCACCACCACCACTAATAACAGTCATTTCAGCTGTCAAAATCATCATAATTTTCACCACTATCATCACCAATCCTATCCCACTTATCATCACCACGTTCCTCCCTCCCCCCTCCATCAGTCACACCACTAGCAGTCTCACCACCATCATCACCACCCATATCTCACCATCACCGATCAATATTTCCTTTGCTATGAAACCTTTCGCTCTGTTTACTGTCCTCACTAAGCTGCCCTTGCATAAGAGAGGAGTCTCAAGGCACCTCCAAATTTAAAATTTGTTCTTTCTTTAGTATTCCTGTTTTTTTTTTCTTTTATGGGTGACAATTAAAGGCTCTTTGCTTTCCTGAATTTCTTTTTGCTTGAGTTTCCCTGCCTTGTCCATTAAAAATAATATGTAGCTGATTTGTGCAATTTCTTTTTCATTTGTGTTCGTCCCTTGAATTTTCTTCCATTGCTCATTAAAAAAAAAAAAAAAAAAAAATATATATATATATATATATATATATATATATATATATATATATATATATATATATATATATATATATATATATATATATATATATATATATATATATATATATAATTAGTGTACGTACTTCATATTACGATTACTACCACTTCTACTATTACCACCACCATCACCACCACTACAACTACAACTAAAACCTTCCACCACCACCACCACCACCAACAACAACAACAACAACAACAACAACAACACCCACACCCATACACTCCCCATCCATCCAACCAGCGCATTCCTTGCTGTACCATCCCCTTCAACTCTTCAATAAGCCACACTTCCGTTTTCTTCAATTATTCTTCCCTTTACACTATAGATTTATCCCCTCATCTGCATATTCAATTTATCCTCGTGTCTCGATGTCCTCTGATGTGGTAGTTTCTTTAAAATATTAGTTGCATTAAGTTATATGGCGGTATATCGTAACACCGGGGATATATCGCACTAATTCCTAATATATCACGAGGTATCGATAAATAATTATGAATAAATCACCGTTCTGTATTTCATTTAGACGTTTAGGTCCTTCACGCGTGTCTTCGGAGGAAAGATTAAGGGAGGGGGAGAGGGAGAGAGGGAGTAAAGAGGGAGTGTATAAGGGAGAGGAAAACTGAGTAAGGAAGAAGTGAAGGGAAGAGGAAAAGGAGGATATAAGAAGAGGAAAAGTTGGAAAAGCAAAAGTTAGAATATGGTTGAAAAGAGGGTAGAGAAAGGAGTGAGGAGAGAGGAGAGGAAGCACATGAGAGAGAGAGAGAGAGAGAGAGAGAGAGAGAGAGAGAGAGAGAGAGAGAGAGAGAGAGAGAGAGAGAGAGAGAGAGAGAGAGAGAGAGAGAGAGAACAAATGCTAACACGATAGGAAAAGCTGGAGATAAGAGAGAGAGAGAGAGAGGAAGCCAAGACAGAGAACAATTATGAAAGAGAAAGAGAGAAGGATGAAAAAAAAAGAATATAGGACGAAGGAATTTAGCTAAGAAGGAAAAAAAAACAGAAGTAAAAAGGGAAAAGGAGGTGAGATGGAAAGTCATTAGGGAAGGAAAACGGAAAAAAAATGAAGAAAAGAAAGGAGGTAAAAAGTACATAACAAGGTGTTTACTAATCATTTTCCCATCCCTCTCTCTCTCTCTCTCTCTCTCTCTCTCTCTCTCTCTCTCTCTCTCTCTCTCTCTCTCTCTCTCTCTACCACCCTAATACACCCTGTAACGTCCAAAAACACACCAGACACCACTAACACTCAACAGATCCACTGCTATTGAGGTGAACACAGTAAATCCGGGGGACAGAGAGGCAGAGAGACAAGAGGGCCGTGCTATAGAGAGAGGATGATGACTGGGAGGCAGAAGGAAAGACGGTGATGGGCCCAGGAGATGAAGCGTCAGACCGATGAGATAAAGGAGAGATAGAGGTCAGATAGAATAGAAAGGATATGGCGCTATTTAAAGATAAGGGCGACGGGCCGGATGAAATGGAGGGACAAAGCAAAAGGAAGGGGAGGGAAGGGGAGGGGAGGGGAGGAAAGATGAGAGGAGAGAAGAGGAAGAAGAAAGGAGAGGGAGAGAATATACGATTAAAAAGATCAATGAGTGGCACTGCATGTACAAGAAAAAATGGAAGTAAGGAAGGAAGGAAGGAAGGAAGGAAGGAAGGAAGGAAATAAGCAAAGAAGGAAGGAAACAAGGAAAGAGAACGAAGAGAAGGAAGAAAAAGAAAAAGGAAAAGGAAAAATGAATGGAAAAAAGGAAATCAAGAAAAAGGCAAAGGAAGAAATAAAGGAAGCAGGAAAACATGAAGGAAAGACTAAAGTAAAAACTACATTTCCCACATAAAAAAGAAACAATAATACGTATCTCTTCATTTCATACAGAAAACATTTAAATTACAATCCTTTCTTTCTCTTCTTTTTTTTTTTCACCTGAGAGAGACAATCACCTGTAAACGAGGAACCTCAACATAACATTTGCGTTTCCTCATAACACTGATAATAACTCACGACACACACACACACAAAAAAAAAGGCAAAATAAAAAAAAATAATAATAAAAAAGGGATTTCTAAGTATATAACATAAGACACGTGCAAGAAATGAGTAGAGTAATAAAAGAACCGCCAAGATTAAAAAAAAAAAAAGGAGAGAAAAACCACTACAATAAAGGAAGGACAAAAAAAAGAATAAACGGAAGGACAAAAAGAGAGATGGACATAATAAAGGAAGAAGAGAGAGGCTGCAGAAAAGTAATAAAGATGTGATAAAGGTGTGATGAGGTGCCACAGAGAGAGAGAGAGAGAGAGAGAGAGAGAGAGAGAGAGAGAGAGAGAGAGAGAGAGAGAGAGAGAGAGAGAGAGAGAGAGAGAGAGAGAGAATAGTAATGTAATGGCGTGAGGATGGGGACGTGAGAGTTGTGCATAAAGAGCTGAAACAAATGGAAAGAAGAGGAGAGAGGTGGCGTGAAGGGGCGTGGTGAAAGGGGGGGACGGAGGAGGAGGGACGGGGGGGCGAGGTGGTTAGTTATGGTCGAGTTATAGACACATGGTCACGCAGGAGATGGGAAGGAGGGTGCAGGAGAAAAGGGGGAGGAGGGAGTGGTTGAAAGACACGTAAGAGGAGAATGGAAGAGGAATGCCATATGGAGTGAAGGGCAGGGAAGTATGTGATGGAGGAAAGATAGAAATTGCAACCTTCTGTCTGGCCTTGAGGGAAAATTGAGGATGTGGTTATTTTTTGTCTTTTTTTTTCTGTAGAGTCTCACATGTCTGACGAAACCCATCTTTGTCTGTCTATAGGTCCACCTGTCCAAAGTATTTACCTTTATCATTTATCCAGAAACGCAAATTTTACAGAATTTTCTCTATGAAGGAAAAAAAAAATGAATAGTACTCTCTTCAACCTTTAGGAACCAGTTTACCTGTCCCTAGACCCACCTGTCCAAAATTTTCCCCTAGTCTTTAAGTTCCCTTGTCCAGAAACACGAAACTTTCTGTCCAAAGAGAAAAAAAGGTCTACTGTAAAACTGTCCAAGGGTTCACCTGACCACACACAACTCAGGTGGGTAAAGTTTCTATCTGTCAAGAGTCCACCTGGTCAAAAGCCTACCTGTCACAAAACTCCACCTGGAAAACATCCCGTGTGGCTGATAGACAAGCCTCCTCAGACCACGCATCTCCGAAACCCCACCTTCCTGCGCCCAACGAACCCAATAGCACATGTACATAAAAATCCCAGGAAAAAAATGGGAAAAGATAAGGAAAAAGCAGAATATATATATAAAAAAAAACTATCTTGAATTTACACTGCTACTAAAAAATCTTCCCTTTCAAGAACAACTTTCCAACTTTCCAAAATTACACGAGTCTAAACACACACACAAAAAAAAACTGCAGTACAAAAAACAAAAGCTCACCACGATGCAAAAAAAAAAAAAATGCCCACTTAAAAAGCGACAGGACTCCTAAAAAAAATCCTCACGGTTCAGGAACAATTAAGTCCTGTCTATTTCCTTTCCGAATATTACAGGAGTCAAAAACCTGAAAATCTATACCACTAACAAAAGTAAAGAAAAAGAAAGCAGTCACAAAAAAGTACTGCCCTCGAAAGAAAAACACACACGACCACAGAAAAAGATAATCCCGTCCAGGAACAGCTCAGTCTTGCTCACCTTTCCAAAATTACAAGCGAGTCCAAAACGCTGCCAAGTCCAAATTTAAACTCCACCTGCTCAAAAACTCCGCCAGACCAAAAAGTCCACCTGCCCGTCCACGTAACAAGAGCCTAAAGGGGAAAGCAGTGAAGGCTCGGCTATTAAATTACGAAGCATAAAATACCTGAGTTTCTTATGTGCCTAATTAGCAAGGCTCACGCAGGTAGAAGAATGAAATAAAACTCAATTAAAAAAAAGTGACCCCTTAAAAACATATTATGATAATAAACACTAAAACGAAGCCAAACTGAGAGTACTCCGATGTTGAAATTGGTGTTGAGAGAGAGAGAGAGAGAGAGAGAGAGAGAGAGAGAGAGAGAGAGAGAGAGAGAGAGAGAGAGAGAGAGAGAGAGAGAGAGAGAGAGAGAGAGAATGAGAAGGAGAGAGATGAGAGGGAGAGGGGAAGATGAGACAAACGGGGAGAAAAAGGAAAACAGAAGAAAGAGGAAAGATAAAACCGTAGGAGAAGAAAGGCTAGAGGGAAGATAGCACAAGAGAGAAGAGAGGAAAGAAACACAAGACACAAGAGAACACAAAAGGATAAAAATCACAAAGAAAATGAAGGGCGAAAAAGAGGTGCCGCTTTGAAGACTAAAACCGAAATCACAAAAGTGTAAAAGAAGAGAAATACGATGATAGGGAGACATGGAAGGAAAGAAAAAGGCAAAGAGAAACGTGAAGTAATTTTCAACATAATTAGAGAAATACAGGGTAAAAAGTTTTCCTGAGTGTATGAAAATATTAAATCTCTCTCTCTCTCTCTCTCTCTCTCTCTCTCTCTCTCTCTCTCTCTCTCTCTCTCTCTCTCTCTCTCTCTGCAAGCCTCACTTCCTTCCTCTTCCTTCATCCCTCCCCCTCTTACACTCCCTCCTCCGGCCCTCTTAAATTTGACCCACGGCTCTGGACGGAGGGAGGGAGAGAAAGAGAGGGAGAGGGAGACAGGAAAGGAGGGATGAAGGGAGGGAAGGAAGGGAAGATGCCGCTACCTTTCCCCTCCTCTCCCCTCACCTCCGCCCTCCGCAAAGTCGTAAGTCGTATCCTAAACCGTGGAGACATCGCCCTTATCGCTTCTCGTTGCTTAGGTCCCTCTTGCTCCCCAGAGTCTCCTCGTGTACACCTCGGGAGTGATTATCAGCAAGGGGAGGGGGGCATGAAAGGGGGCGAGAGCTTCCCCTCATTAAGCTTCTTTCTCCCCTCATTGTCCTCTCACTCATTTTCACCTTCCTGCTACATTTTGGTCTTTTTTTTTTCTTTTTAATGTGTGATTCTTTGTAATGTATACTAATAATTTCTTACTTTCCTTAATATTTTCTTCGTCCGTTTGTTTGTGTTTGTTTGTTTGTTTTTTTTCTCTCTCTCCCTCTCCATTATTTATTGTTAGGGTTTTCGAGTTAATGTGCCTGTTCTTCATAGTTGTTGTTTTTTTTTTTTTGCATTATTTACGTTTAGTCAGCTGTACCTTAATGCGTCCCCTTCTGTGTTGTTATTTAGTATTCTATTCCTCCCCCTTTTTGTTATTGTCTTCATTCTGCTTTCCCTCTTAATTCGCCCTTGCTCCCATCCTGCCTCCTTCCCCTCAACAATATATCTCCCTCTCTCCCTCCCTTCCATCTTTATAGACCTTCTTCTCTCCCTCCCTTCCTCCTTTCCTCTTGTTACTTCCCATACACCTGCCTTCCCCCACTCATTCTACAGGGCCCTCTTCCCTTCCCCTTTCTATGGATAGTCTTTTCCCCTTTACGGTGCCTCCCTCCCTCCTTCCCTCCCCTCCCTCATCTAGAGAATCTTCCCGTTTCCTATCTTTCGATCATTCATTCCTTTCTTTCCCTTCCTTTCTCTTTTATTCCTTCTTATTCTTTGTTATTTTTTTCCATCTCTTCCTCATTCCTCCTTTTCCTTTGGTGCAAGTCTCTCTCTCTCTCTCTCTCTCTCTCTCTCTCTCTCTCTCTCTCTCTCTCTCTCTCTCTCTCTCTCTCTCTCTCTCTCTCTCTCTCTCTTAGTCTTACCCATTTAATATGGTTCTTTTCTCTTTGTATTCCTATCACCTTACCAGTTCCATTAAACCTTCTCTCTCTCTCTCTCTCTCTCTCTCTCTCTCTCTCTCTCTCTCTCTCTCTCTCTCTCTCTCTCTCTCTCTCTCTCTCTCTGGCTGCACCCTACAGGCCTTCCCTCCCTCAATATAACCATTTGGTCAAAGCGATGGCCAGGAGAGAGGAGGCGAGGAACCAACATATAAGAGCTGAGAAGTCCCCTCGGTCCCCTTAGTGGCCTAGATGAGCGCGAGGAGGGCGGGGGAAGCCGAGGGGAAGGTGGGGAAGGACGGGACTAGAGGCTACGGGCGAGAGGCTACAGAGGGATGAGGAATGATGGAAAGAGGAATGAGGGGATGGTGAATAAGATACGAGGAGAGAAATGGACGGAGAGATGAAAGAGAGAGAGAGAGAGAGAGAGAGAGAGAGAGAGAGAGAGAGAGAGAGAGAGAGAGAGAGAGAGAGAGAGAGAGAGAGATTGAAAGGTTTATATGTAAGTCTCCCATCCTTTCCTTCCTTTTCTTTCCTTCCTTCTTTCCTTCCTTTATTCCTCACTTAATGTTCCTTCATATTCCATTACATACAACAGAGGATGAATAATATTTTCCGCAGCGGCTCCCTCCTCTTCCCTTCCTCTTCCTTAGGCGACAAACATTCTCCAGCCATAACCTTTCCTTATTTCCCTTCCATTCCGGTTGCGAGAGAGAGAGAGAGAGAGAGAGAGAGAGAGAGAGAGAGAGAGAGAGAGAGAGAGAGAGAGAGAGAGAGAGAGAGATAAGGGGGAGGGGAAGGGGAAGAAGGGGAAAAGAAGGGGGAGGAGCTTCCCTCTTCCCAGTTTATGCTTTTTCGTCGCTTTTTACCGCCAACATAAAGGACAGACGGAGGCGGCGAAGACGTCCTCGGGAACTACCCTCCTGAGCCTCGTTCCCGCTCCCTCCAGGCCATTGATCTCCACACACACACACACACACACACACACACACACACACACACACACACAGACATTTCGAGGGCAGCTTCTGGTTTCTCTACATCAGGGGTGAGGCGTCGCTGGCTTAGGCCGCAGCAGACGTCACAAAGAGCTCAGGAGGCTCCAAGACACGAGGAGGAGGAGGAGGAGGAGGAGGAGGGCAAAAGTGAAAGAAAGCAAGTAGGAAACGAGGAACAGAAGATACATCACAGGATTTTCAGAAAAGTGGCAGAGGAAGGTGAGAGATGAGATGTGAGAAGGATGGAGGCAGGGGAGAGAGGAGTGAAGGAGGCAAGGAGGAGAGGAAGGAAACATAAAAGAAAGAAAAGAAGGAAGGGAGAGAGGAGAGGCGACCAAAAGTATGCAAACAAGGAATAGATGAAGAAAGTTAGGAAGAAAACGTATAAACAAACAAGAGAGTAAGAAAGGAAAAGAAAAAGTGAGAGAGAGAGAGAGAGAGAGAGAGAGAGAGAGAGAGAGAGAGAGAGAGAGAGAGAGAGAGAGAGAGAGAGAGAGAGAGAGAGAGAGAGAGAGAGAAAGGTAAGGTATGAACGAGGAATAAGAAGGAAGAAAATAAGGAAGAAAAATGGAAAGAAGGATAAAAAAAACACATGAACGAATGAAAGAATAAAAATGGAAGGAAGGAATGAAAATCACAGAAAACGCACATACGAAGGAAGAAAAGAATGAAGGAGGGAGGGAGGGATGGAGGGAAGGAAGGAAGGAAGGAGGACTGGGTAGCTACAGCGGTGGCAGGCCCCTGGAGATACACGTCAGGCCCTCGCTTGTCAGCATGTCAGGAGGGCAGGACGAGGACGAGAGAGAGAGAGAGAGAGAGAGAGAGAGAGAGAGAGAGAGAGAGAGAGAGAGAGAGAGAGAGAGAGAGAGAGAGAGAGCAGTAGGTGAGTATAGTGGAGAGATGGAGGGGAGGGAAAGGGATTGAGGGAGGAAAGGCAGGTAAGGGGCAAAGTTGGAGGGGAGGGAAGGGATGGAGATTGAGGACTGGAAGGTTGGAGGGTTGGAGGGATTGAGGAAGGGAAGGGAAGGGAAGGGATGAGCCGCGGCCAGGACAGGTGAGGTGTGTGGCAGGGAACGAGAAAAAGCTTAACTTGTATTTCTCGAGGTGAGGATACGTGTGTGTGTGTGTGTGTGTGTGTGTGTGTGTAGGGACTAGCTGACATACACAACTGAAAAAATAAACTAAGCATTTCTGTCTACCCTCTTACAACATACACACACAAACATGCAAACTCTAACTACCATGCATACTCGTACTTCCATAAAAAAAAAAAAAAAGAAGCAGAGAATGAAAGAGAAGTGAAAGCGAGAGGTGAGAATTCTATACACCATTTAATATTTTTGCCAATAACACCTCGAGGCGACAACGTTCACCGCTACTGCAAATGATTCTTCGAACGCGCCGCAAGCTGAGATCCGGAAATAGACAAAGAGAAAAGAAAACTGTGATTCAATGAGAGAGAGAGAGAGAGAGAGAGAGAGAGAGAGAGAGAGAGAGAGAGAGAGAGAGAGAGAGAGAGAGAGAGAGAGAGAGAGAGAGTCACCTTCAACACTCACGTAATCTCAGCGACACTTCTTTCTCTCTAGTCTCACTGCTGGGACCAAAGCTCACCTGGAAAAGAAAAGCATAGCAAAATTAGTCCAAACTACCTTTCCCGTCACAAAAGTTAATATCGAGAAAAAAAAAAAAGGTTATGTACAAAAAGTAAAAACATACCGTAACCACAATGCACTTTTCTCCTACGCTATTCTGAATTCCTGACTGGCTACGTAAAACTCCCATCACTGTCATCAGCAGAAAAAATATTCCCATGAATTAAGCAGCTTTACGTATCCCAATCATAAAGAAAATGGAAACTCAAAATGTGGACTCGCCCCTAAATTCTCCTTTTCTAATTTAGGTCAGAGTGTCTTCAAGGCGAACCCTGTGTGTCCCCAAATCCCTGGAAACTCAAATGGACGTGAAAGGTATAGAAGTTCGGATGGAGTGAGACTAAGCGTGTGAACTGTGTCTGTCTGTGGCCAACCTATTGCGTCTTAGTCTCTTATTCTTCAACATTTTCATCTTTCACAGGGCTTTTTTTTTTTTTTTCAAAGGGTACTTAAGTTATTATATAGGTTCTTTTGAATATTTTTCCTATTGGCAGTGTAGAATCCTTGTTAAACTATTACTGGAATCATACGAGCACCCATGAAAATACCAGTAATTTCAAATATATCTATTATAAACTAGCGAGATGAAAACGTTGAGAATCCCAGGCTTGTGCTTTTTTAATGGGTAATGAAAGTAATGAGGAAAAGCCAATAAATCTGCATAGAGCGAAATATGTTTAGGTATTTTTAGTGAAGGGATCAATGCATGAGTGCGGATGAAGGAAAAAAAAATACAAGTTCGATACGTGATGATAATTATAAAAATGAAAACGTGGACAAATGTATATATTGAGTTATTTTCAGAGATTTCTATTAAAGGGTAGATGATAAAAAAAAAAAAAAAAACGGTAAGAAGGAAGTATTGATAAAATTTAATATGAATACTGAATTATTTTTAAGAGGTTTTCAAAAAAAGCGGCGTGGCGAGGCAGGATCAACGGCGACGTAATTGCTTCATTACCGCGTTTTTTATCACAGAGTCATACCCAGAATAAAGAGATAAATAATTTCTCAACAGCAAAAGCAATTAGTGCAACACACACACACACACACACACACACACACACACACACACACACACACACACACACACACACACACACACACACACACACAATTAATAAATGAAAACACAACAAAGGACATGAATAAATGAAAACAGAAAGGTACAAATAAATAAAGTAAACTAACACAAATGCACAAATAATAAATTAACAAAATGCGCCAAATTTATACAAGAACACAAAAATCTGACGTGAATAACAAACTCAGGCAATTATTAAAAATCCTGTAAGTCCGCATATTATAAATCCTTTTTGAACCCGCAACCAAAGAGGCGCCACTTGAGGAAGACCCAAGAGAAAAGAAACATCAAGTAAATTTTCTATCTCGCTCATAAAATCACTCGACATACCGCGGGGAAGAGTAAAGAAAGCGAAAAACTCCCCGGTACGTTAAAGTGAGCTCACATGTGTCTGGTGCAATGGAATCAAAAACAGCTGAGAGAAGGATCAGAGAGGGTATAGCACAGTCGCCTCCCGTTGTGCTAGACTGGGAGAGAGAGTCAGGTGGCGCCGCTGTGGTTCTCTCTCTCCTCTTCTCACGCACTTGCCTCTCCAGCCGTCACGCAGACACAGAGTATCTCTTCGACTGTCATCAAAACAAACACTTTTTTCCTCTCTTTCTTAACCCGTAGCAGAAACATGAGAGTATCTTCTACTGCTCTCTCTCTCTCTCTCTCTCTCTCTCTCTCTCTCTCTCTCTCTCTCTCTCTCTCTCTCTCTCTCTCTCTCTCTCTCTCTCTCTCTCTCTCTCTCTCTCTCTCTCTCTCTCATACACATTGCCTCCTACTACGCTACTTCTCCACCGCGGTCACCAAGTGTATTAATTAACTGTATAAACTTTACTACAATCGCTTAACTTGTCACGTGCAGACCTACGATGCCATTCCAGTGAGGGACGGTGTAGTTTTGCAGGCGCGGAAAGACCTCACGCGGGCGCTGCAGTGTATTAAAGGCAACATGAGCCTATTTAGCTTAACGTTCACGCGATGCTGTAAATATACGTGAGCCCCAAACTTAACTAACTTAACCTATTACCATTTCCGGTGTGTATTAAGCCAGGCAGATAGGGTTCCCGACCTCCTACTTGACTCCGGACTCCAGCCTTCACGTGCACTTACGGAATTCTCCCTCCCCCACCCCACCCCGGCATTCAGAGTATCTTTTTCCCGTTTACCTTCCTTGTGAGGGAGGGAGGGAGATTATAAAGGTTTTGTCATGATTATCCTAACCTTCCTTTTCCTTCCTTTCCCTTTCTAACTAAATACAGGTACATTACCCCCTCCCATCTCAGTCCAGTTGTCATTTTCACCTTTTGCTTTCCTTGAGAGAGTAAAGGAGCATCATTATTATCCAAACCCCTCCTTTCCTTTCTTTCTGTCCCCGCTACAGTGTCTCTCCAATCGTAGCCCAGTCGTCATCAGAGGTACACGATCTGTATTTGTACCTGTTCCTTCCTTCCTTCTTCCATCTTCACCCTCACTGCACCTCCTTACCCTAACATCACTTTTCTTCCTTTCTCCCTGCAAGTGAATACCAACTAAACATTAAATACACTTATCCCTTCCATCCTAGTACTTGTCATCAGAGGTACGCGATCTGTATCTTTATCAGTACCTTCCTCCCTCTTCTCTCTTCACCCTCTCTGCACCTCCTCTTAGTTCCTGCGAGCCTTTAGAGCATATCGAGGAAGAGGTCGCGTCGTAGCATTCTTGTAGCGGCCTCATATCTCCGTCACTGCCACATCAAAGCTCCCTCGTAACTCCTGCCACCTTCTCATTATATGTTACGGGTGACATTGCCGCGGTTTTATGTCCCCAGCGTTCGTAGGTCGATGGGTGTTCTTCAGTGTCCCGTCAGGTTGCGTCTGGGTAGCGTCTTCCAGGAGTTTACCGGAAAGATTGGCCTGTGTCGTTCTTGAGATAATGTGTGTGGATTGGAGGGGATGGGTGCAGTGTGTGTGTGTGTGTGTGTGTGTGTGTGTGTGTGTGTGTGTGTGTGTGTGTGTGTTTAAGATTCCTGTTGGCTTGTTTCATTTTCTTCTTGGTTTTAATTTATATCTTCTTCTTCTTCTTCTTCTTCTTCTTCTTCTTCTTCTTCTTCTTCTTAGTCGTCGTCGTCGTTGTCTCCTTCTCCTCCACCTCCTTTTTCCTCCTCCTCCTCCTACTTCTCCTCCTCGTCTTCCTCTCACAACATGTCTCCACACTAAACATCCGTCCATCAAGTACCAACACACACACACAAACTCACACACACACACACATACACACACAAAAAAAAAAAAAACATACATCGCCTGGCCGGAATGAAACAAAAATGACAAAGGCATGCCACTTACTTCCCCGAAAATATAAGATTACCGAAAAAATGGTGGGAGAAAAATTCGCACCAGAGGATCGCCTTAAAGTGATTACGGGGCAACTTTTCCTCTCCTGAGCGACAGGAAAGTTTGAGTTAATTATTATGTAAACTACTTTTGAACCCCTGTGAAGTAGCGAAAGGTAAATAAAGAGTATGGGAGGGTGGGAGGGAGGGAAGGGAGGAGAGGAGAGGAGAGGAGAGGAGAGGAGAGAGAGAGAGAGAGAGAGAGAGAGAGAGAGAGAGAGAGAGAGAGAGAGAGAGAGAGAGAGAGAGAGAGAGAGAGAGAGAGAGAGAGAGAGAGAGAATCAGAGAGAGAAAGAGAATCAGAGAGAGAAAGAGAATCAGAGAGAGAGAATCAGACAGAAACAAACACACAAACAGAAATAAAAACACGGACAAACAAACACACAAACAGAAATAAAAACACGAACAAACAAACACACACAAAAAACCACCATCAGACATCCAAAAACAGACAGAAAACGATACCAAGAGGCACAACACAAACAGACACAGATAAAGACAGAGATCCATCCAAAGAGAGACATAGAGAGAGACAGGGGAACAAAACGACAAAGAATATACACTACATAAAAGTCGCGAAAAGAACCTAAGAGGAATGTTTACTACCTATACGTCCCATTGTAAATAAGCAGGGGGGTGAGTGGAGACGAGGGGAGAGAAGAGGGAAGGAAGAGTAAGGAGGGGGAAAGAGAAATGTAAATGTGAAGCCCCCTCCCTCTGTTTCCCTCCTAATGTCGCGGCCAGTTTAGAAAAAGATGTAAATGTAGAGGCCATTGTGAGTGTATAACGCATGCGATTGAAGGAAACTTGTAAATCAGGTGAGGGTTACACACCAAAAGGAAGGAAAGAAGGAAGGAAGGAAGGAAGGAAGGGGACGGGAGAGCAAAGAAGAGGGGAAGAGAAAGAGGGGAGGCGTGGAGGGAGGGAGGGCCAATGAAAGGAAGGAGGAAAGAATTGAACAAAGATATGGGGAAATAACCGTAAAGAAAGAGAAAGAGAGCACAGAAAGAAAGGCACATAGAGGTGAGGCATTAAAGGAGGGAGAACTAGAAAGGACATAAAAAGAGTGAATTGAAGAAAGCTATGACAGGATAACTAAGAAGAAATGGGAAGAGAAAATGGAACGAAAGGAAAAGGAAAAATGGAATGAAAGGAAATCCATGAAGAGGAAAGAAAGAGGCCGAATTAAAGAGACCAATGAAAAAAATATATAAGAAGAAATGGAAATAGGAAATAGAAAGTTAAATGAAAATCAACGAAGAGGAAAAAGAGCTAATTGAAGAAAGCAATGGGAAGATGACTAAGAATAAAAGTGAAGAAAGACGCAGGAAGGTAACCAATCAGACGCTAAGGGTGAGAATGGCCTGGAAAGGAACATCATCTCGTAATGGAAGGAGGAACTGCGAGCCAAGACACAAAGTAAATGTGCAAATGGTGGTAATGTTCTTAAAATGGTGAGCATAATTTGAGTTACTGCTAAAGAGAAATTAAATTGCATCTTAGAAGTTCAACAACAGAGGAAACAACGGTCACTGGAAATATTTAGTAATACAAAAGAAAAAAATGTATACTTAAAATTAAACTCAAATGGCAAACGTGATTATACGGAAAATAAATAAAATAAATAAATAATGAAAGTGAAGTGAAAAAGAAAAAACACGAAATTTAAAATATGTATGGATTGCGAATCAAGAAAAGTAAACCAAAGGAAACAAAAGAAAATAGTGAGAAGACTAAGAAAAGAAAAAGAAAAAAACACGAAACAAAATTAAGCTGAGACAAAAGAACAACCATCTTGACGAGGAGACTGTCATCCACCCCCCTCTTCCTCTTACCTCCCCACCCTCCACGGTACCCTCTTCCCCTGCCCAGCCCCTGCACTCCGACAGGCCTAAGGAGATTACAATTTCTCGCGCCATTAGGCCTGTGTATTTTATCAGGCGAATCACGGGAACCAGGACTGTGTGTGTGTGTGTGTGTGTGTGTGTGTGTGTGTGTGTGTGTGTGTGTGTGTGTGTGTGTGTGTGTGGCTATAGGTACGAAATGTCGAGAGAGAGAGAGAGAGAGAGAGAGAGAGAGAGAGAGAGAGAGAGAGAGAGAGAGAGAGAGAGAGAGAGAGAGAGAGAGAGAGAGAGAGAGAGAGAGAGAGAGAGAGAGAGAGAGAGAGAGAGAGAGAGAGAGAGAGAGAGAGAGAGAGAGAGAGAGAGAGAGAGAGAGAGAGAGAGAGAGAGAGAGAGAGAGAGAGAGAGAGAGAGAACGTTAATTACTCTCAGCTTCCCTCACCTCTCCCGTCCCCTCACCTACCCCCTCCTCCATCTATCCTTCTCCTTACCTCTTTCATGCACTTCCCCACATCTCTCTCCTCTCCCAGCTATCACTCCCGCACTCTCTCTCTCTCTCTCCTCTCCCTCTGCTCCCCTCATCCTTACCCTGCATCATCACAAACCCATCTATTCCACACACACACACACACACACACACACACACACACACACACACACACACACACACACACACACACACACTAATCGCCAGGTGTACCTTCGATACTTACCTGTCTGTTCTCTTTCAGTTAGAAGAGAACAGGTAATCAGTGAGAGAGAGAGAGAGAGAGAGAGAGAGAGAGAGAGAGAGAGAGAGAGAGAGAGAGAGAGAGAGAGAGAGAGAGAGAGAGAGAGAGAGAGAGAGAGAGAGAGTTACAGGCACGCACACACGGATGGATGACCCAAACTGATAAATGTACAATAACAAAAACAAAATAAAAAAAAAATCACGCAAACCCAACCACCCACTCAAAAAAAAAAAGCGAAAAAAAAGACAAATAAAAGAAATAACTACCTAACATTGATATATTCCCCCATCATTATCATCCTCTCTCTCTTTTTTTCCTTCATTTTTTCACTTTATTTCAGCCCTTTAACGAGGTAGGGTTTGGTGAGTTTTAACTGTGTTTTTTTTTGTTCCCTCATATAATGTGGCTTTATATGTGGTGTGAGAGAGAGAGA
Organism: Scylla paramamosain; assembly: GCF_035594125.1. Taxonomy (NCBI): domain Eukaryota; kingdom Metazoa; phylum Arthropoda; class Malacostraca; order Decapoda; family Portunidae; genus Scylla; species Scylla paramamosain. The sequence goes on from NC_087158.1 coordinate 24,548,109, forward strand.
GAGAGAGAGAGAGAGAGAGAGAGAGAGAGAGAGAGAGAGAGAGAGAGAGAGAGAGAGAGAGAGAGAGAGAGAGAGAGGAAGCTGGAGGTAGGAGGCAGGAGGGAGCTAGGCAGATCGGAGGAGAGGAGAGGACAGGAGAGAGGCGAGAAGAGGTGGGGAGAGGTGAGGTGGGGAGAGGAGAGGACAGGAGAGAGGAGAGGAGGGAACAAGAGAGAGGAGAGGATAGGAGAGGAGAGGAAAGACAAGGAAAGACAAGAAAGAGACAAGAGGACGAGAGAATAAGAGTTTGAATAGTGAGAATGGAGAATAAATGGTAGGAAGAAGGAACGAAGGAAGCAAAAGGGAGACTATGGGGGAAAGATACGAGGAGGAGGAGAAATGGAAAAAAAAAAAAAAAGGAAAACTAAGTGCAAGTAGTTAAAGAGAAAAAAGGCGTGATTTAGAGGAGAAAGTGAGCAGAGGAGAACAGCGCTGAGTGAAAGATTGGTGGTTTTCAATGGCGTGAGTGGAAGGTAAGAGGATGAGAGGAGAAAAGGTAATTAGCGGAGGTAAGAGAAAGTGGAGGCTGCAGTGGACAGGTGGAAGCCAAAACACAAACACACACACACACACACACACACACACACACACACACACACACACACACACACACACACACACACACACACACAGAAACTTCATTAAACCGGTTCTAATGAGGAAATATAAAAGTTTGGGCCTAATGTGAGGGACTTAACGCAAACTACCCAAGCTAGGCAGCCTCGTGTTTCCCCCTCTCGTATCTCCCTTCTCCCCACACACACACCTGCCGTGACACCTACACACATGCTCTCACCCTTCCCCTTACACACACACACACACACACACACACACACACACACACATAGACCTGCCTTCTCTTTCCTTCACTGTACGTATCTTTCCTCACCTCAGGCATCTTATTTGGTCAGTGATACGTCTTCTTACTTCTCTATACTGTCACTTTATTCAATCACTTAACTCTCGCCTCCTGTCGTTGCTGAGATTGTCATTATTTTCATCATCATCGTCATCGTAGCTCCACATTATCCTCACGGCCGCACTATAATCATCCACGTCATATTTTAAAACTCCACGAGAGAAAGTGAGAGGAAAAAAAAACAAAAACAGGTCTCGTAAATTAATAACTAATACAAATTTATACAGGTATTTCTACTAATTTCCATCATCCTCACGTACCCGCGTGTTTACACATTCAGGAATAAACACAAATTAATTAACAGTTTATGTTAACCCCAAGCTTTGTTTACCTGTAGTGTCCTAATTAACCTCGGCTTACCTGCGCCACCAAACCTTTCCCATGGGAGTTAGGCAGGAGGGACGGGGGAATGAGGAGAAGGGAGCAAGAGAAGCAGGAGGACGAGGGGAGAGGGACGGGGGAGTAAGGAGGAGAAGGGAGCAAGAGAAGCAGGACGACGAGGGGAGAAGGACAAGGAAAAAAGAGGGAAGGGGGGAATGAGGAGGAAAGGGAAAGAAGAGAGGGGTTTACGAAGGACAGAGGAGAAGCAGAAGAAAGGAAGGAGAGGTAAGAACAGAATGGAAATGGGGATGAGGGAGACGGAGAAAGGAAAATACCAGGAGGCGTTGTGAATAAAGGAATACGAGAAAAGAGGAAGGAAGGAAGGAAGAGAGAGATGAAGGTAAGAAGGACAAACGGAAGGATGGAATGAAGATACAACACAAATTAACACAAAGGAAGAACAAGCAAATGGACACCTGGTGGCTGTTTGTGATAAGCTACACAATCTAATGCAAAAATCAAACACATAAGATGGTTTTATTTTCATGGCGATTTTTTTTTTTTTTTTACCTTTCATCTGTCCACAAAAAAAAATATAAGTACTGTATTATCTGTGCTGTATAATTTCCACTGTTCTTCCACACGACCTACGAGTACCAAAAGAAGTAAATAAAAGGAAAGACTAAACAGAAAGAAAGCAACAACGTAAGTAACAAATAAGCTCATGAAGTTAAATGCATCATCAGCAAAGTTTTTTTTTCTTTCCAGGTTTTTGTCTTGTCACTGAAGGGGAGAAGAGAGAGAGAGAGAGAGAGAGAGAGAGAGAGAGAGAGAGAGAGAGAGAGAGAGAGAGAGAGAGAGAGAGAGAGAGAGAGAGAGAGAGAGAGAGAGAGAGAGAGAGAGAGAGGACGCAAGAAGTGGAAGGAGATGAGGATAATAAGTAGACAAAGCTTGATGAGAGGGAGAGGTAATGAGACCAAACAAGAATGAGAAAAAGAAGCAACAAAGAGAAAAAAAAAGTAACATCAACAAAATTAAAGTGCTGTGGGAGACGAGCAGACAGACAGAGAAAGAAAGAAAGAGCTAAAAAAAAAAAAAGGAAATTGCGGAAAAAAGAGAACAATGTATCAATCAAAGAAATTAAAATATAGCAAAATTAAATTTACACTTAGTAACAGAAGAAAAATCTCAGATTGAAGGAAATGAAGAAGAAAATGAGGAGAGAGAGAGAGAGAGAGAGAGAGAGAGAGAGAGAGAGAGAGAGAGAGAGAGAGAGAGAGAGAGAGAGAGAGAGAGAGAGAGAGACACACACACACACACACACACACACACAAGAATATAAACACTAAAAATCAATAAATAAATAATTCAGAACCACTTACAATAACACCCCCCAAGAAAATAAATAAATACATAAAAAAAAGCACTACAACCTGTCAGCACCTGAGTCGTGAACACCTGCCTTCTGTTACCTGGCACACCTGTTGGCTATTCACAGGTATAATTAGAGCCAGCAGGTACCTCTCATGTGACAGCGGCTACTAAGCATATCAGACTTCAAAGGCACAGCACAGGGGAAGGATACTTTGCTAAAGGACGAGAGGGGGAGAGATAGCGAGGCACGGGGAGGCGAGTGAAGAGAAGGAGAGGCACAGGAGAGAGACAGAGAGAGAGAGGAAGACAAAGGATGAAAGGTGAAAAATAGAATATAAGGAGAGAGTAAATGAGACAGAGATAGGTAGGAAAATGTAAGGTTGCTGTGTGTGTGTGTGTGTGTGTGTGTGTGTGTGTGTGTGTGTGTGTGTGTGTGTGTGTGTGTGTGTGTGTGTGTGTGTGTGTAACAATAATAATAAAAATAAGAATAAACGGCCTATTAAACAATAAACAGGTCAAGAGCTTTAAATATACAGATACAGGAGATTAAATTATACACATACTAAAGAAATACTTAATCTAATGCATATACAATGAGCATTTGAGACGAGTTGCAGGTGTGTGTGTGTGTGTGTGTGTGTGTGTGTGTGTGTGTGTGTGTGTGTGTGTGTGTGTGTGTGTGTGTGTGTGTGTGTGTGTGTGTGTGTGTGTGTGTGTGTGTGTGTGTGTGTGTGTGTGTGTGTGTGTGTGTGTGTGAGAGAGAGAGAGAGAGAGAGAGAGAGAGAGAGAGAGAGAGAGAGAGAGAGAGAGAGAGAGAGAGAGAGAGAGAGAGAGAGAGAGAGAGAGAGAGAGAGAGAGAGATGAAGGCTCAGTGTTTGAACTCTCTCTATCCAATATTCTCCTTTTCTATTTCAATATATATATTTTTTTTTCTATTTATGTATCTCACTTTGACACAATACATGTTTCACTTCATGTTTCATTATTTTCTTTTTATCACGTACCTTTTTAATTTCGTTTTGTTTCCATCTTTTTTTTTGTCTTTATTCATTTCTTTTCCGTCACCCGTACTCTTTCAACCCCTTACTTCACAGCTCTCTCTCTCTCTCTCTCTCTCTCTCTCTCTCTCTCTCTCTCTCTCTCTCTCTCTCTCTCTCTCTCTCCGTCCCTTCCCTCTTTCTCACGCCATTAACCTCAGTCACCTGATATTCATTTAGGAAGTGCGTTGGTGCTTCTCTCTCTCTCTCTCTCTCTCTCTCTCTCTCTCTCTCTCTCTCTCTCTCTCTCTCTCTCTCTCTCTCTCTCTCTCTCTCATTTTACAACTCATTACATCATCTCCCTCTAATCTTTCTTGTCTTTCTTGTCTTTGCTTCATTATCTAACCATTTATCATTTTTATCGCCATGCACTTTTCTTTTTCGAATTTTATCGTGACCCCTTTCTGTCTCCTCCTCCTCCTTCTCCTTCTCCTTCTCCTTCTCCTCCTCCTCCTCCTCTTCTTCCTCTTCTTCCTTCTCTTCCTCCTCTTCAGTCTCCTCATTAACCCTTCCCTTTGTCCTTCCTCTTCTTCTTCTTCTTCTTCTTCTCTTATTATCGCGTTCTTGCATCTCCTCATTAGTTATTTTTATGCTGCTTGTAATTTCTTTGTTGTTTTCTGTTTTGCGTTCCTGTCATGCCTCTTCTTTCTTCCTTTCCTCTCCACTTCTCTACCAATTTCCTGTTTTATCACCATTTTCTTTTTTTTTTCCTTACTACTTATTTTCTCCTTGTAATTCGTCTTTCTTCTTCTTCTTCTTTTTCTTCTTCTTTTTCATCCTAATTTTACTGGCATCCGATTTCATTGTTGCTCATTTAAATAAGTAAACATTATCGGCTAGACACGATCCATTTATCCTCCTCCTCCTCCTCCTCCTCCTCCTCCTCCTCCACTTGTCTCGTACCCTTTTGAGCAAATACGTAACTCTCTCTCTCTCTCTCTCTCTCTCTCTCTCTCTCTCTCTCTCTCTCTCTCTCTCTCTCTCTCTCTCTCTCTCTCTCTCTCTCTCTCTCCTGAGTGACATTAACAGATTGATTTGAGTCCATAAAAGATCTGACCACACACACACACACACACACACACACACACACACACACACACACACACACACACACACGAAAGAAGAAAAAGGCAGGTAATTACAAAACTATTCTCACCTGTAGTAGCACACCTGTTGTAGTAGACAATAACAATACAACCCCACACACAAGGAAACGAGCCAAATTCACCTTTATCCCCTTATACCTTACGAACGCAAATCAGAGCCTTGGAATAACCACACACACACCTGAGGAGGAAGAGGGAGAAGAAATTATGTGGTGTTAAAACTTCTCTCTTACGCGTAAATAATTCCCCGCTAACTGCCCGCGCCGGAGGGAAATAAATAGCGGCCGCGTCGAATCTAATGATGATAATGTAAGTCGTGTTATGAATATTATGATTACCTGAAGAGTGAGTAGCGTTCCGCCAGCCTCGCTTTACCTTGCCACGAGTGTTGAATTATTGAGAACCATTATGGTAGGGAGGGAAGGAGGGAGGGATAGAGAGAAAAAGGACAGAAAAAGACGGAAAAAAACGGAAAAAAGACACACACACACACACACACACACACACACACACACACACACACACAGGAACAGACATATACTCGTACAAATTAACAAAGAAGAAAACGACACAGGCATATAAAATAAAAAATCATCACATAGAAGTAAAGATAAAAAAAATAAATAAATAAAGAACACAACAGGAAAAAGAAAAGAAAAACATGAACTATAACACACAACATCACACAAATACAGAGGAAAAACGCACATTCTCGTCATACATTCCCGCGTTTCGACATTTTCGTTTTCTTTCTTTTTTCTTCTATCATTTCCTACATACGAATATTTTTATCCGACACGCAAGGAAAACGGAAAGAGAAATTGTACAATATATGTGCGATGTTATTCAAGAGGAAACAGAAGAGCGGCGACCACGAAGAGGAGGAAGAGGAAGAGGAAGAGTAAAAGGAAGAGGAGGAGGAGGAGGGAGGGGGGAACGGATAGCACAGGTGTAGGTTAGAATAAGACGTACAGGGAGAGAAATATGAAAGTGGAAGAGGAAAACGAGGAGGAGGAAGAGATGAGAGAGAATAAAGAGGTAAAGAAGGGGGAAGGAGAAGAAAGAAGACAGAAAGGAAAAGATTTGCGTAAAATGGCTGTTTTATTTCTTATTCCTAGTATTTCATTTTCCCAATTTTCTTCTCAGTTTGTCTTGATTTCTCCTTGACTACAATTATTAATCTTGTTATATTTATTCTTGGCTGTTTTCTTCTCACTTTCTAACGGAGTGCCTATGAAAAATTAAGAAGAAATAACGTGAACAGGAGAAAAAGTAAAATAAAAAACGAAAAAAAAAACAATAAAGAAAATATAGACAAATATCAGACAGGCAGGTACACGGACAGAAGACAGACAGACAGATACACAAACAGAAAGACAACTAGACGACAAAGACAACATCTCTAACTAACACAAAACAATCGCCAGGGGGAGGCAAAGAAACACACATAAATGAAAGAGAAGACGAAAGAAAGAAAGAAGATTTATAACCCTCCACCACCACCACACAAAACGACACACACACACACACACAAAAAAAAAAAAAAGATAAAAAACTTCAATAGAAACATCACAACTTTCATATTCACTTGTTCCACCGCGACTTAGATATTCTACATAACTTTTCCAGAGTCCTCAACTGCCCGATAAAATTTTGAAGACCCTGGTGGAGAGCTGGCCCTTTGTGGGAGAGGGAGAGGAAGAGGGAGAGGGAGAGGGAGAGAGAGGGAGATTTAGTGGTTCCTTCACTCGTCTAATTCCGTCCATAATTCATCGTCTCTTCCGAAAGAAACGATCAACTCATCAGGTTATAACAACAATAAGGAACTGAGCCAGAGAGAGAGAGAGAGAGAGAGAGAGAGAGAGAGAGAGAGAGAGAGAGAGAGAGAGAGAGAGAGAGAGAGAGAGAGAGAGAACAAAAAAGAATGAAAACAGAAAGAAGGAAGCAGGAGAAAAGAAGAAACGTAAAAGAAATCATAAAACTAAGGAGGAATAATGGTTAGAGATCCAAACATAGATGTAAAAAAGATGACATACAAAAAGAAAACGGATAATAAAGATGGAAGGAAAAGGCGCACGGAAGGACGAGGAAAGGGAGAATGAAGAAAAGACGGAAGGAAGGAAAGACATTAAAAGGACAAAAGAGAAGCAAGAAAAGGCAGAAAATGAAAGAGAGAGAGAGAGAGAGAGAGAGAGAGAGAGAGAGAGAGAGAGAGAGAGAGAGAGAGAGAGAGAGAGAGGAAAAAGACTGGTGGCGTGGGTCGGGAAGATCAACAGTAGATCAGGATTGCACGTTGATTTTTGGAGGTTCCTGTAATTGGCTTTTTGGTGGAAGGCGAGAGGGGGAGAGGAAGGCAGAGAGAGAGAGAGAGAGGCGAAGGGGGAGAGGGAGGGGGAAGGGGAAGGAGGAGAGGGAGAGTTGGGAAAATAAAGAAACACAGTATGAAGAGGGAGGGATGAAGATGCAGGTGGTAGCGGAGGTGTGAGAGATGCCTAAACAAATGAAAAGATATGAAAAGAGGTGAAGAAGAAGAAGAAATAAGAAAAGAAGAAAAAAAAAGAGGAAAAAGAATTAGAAGTAAGTGAGGGAGAATAAGAGAATGAGTTGAAATCTAGACACTATACAAAGCAAGGGAGTAAAGAAAACGTAAATTCAGACCGTGGAAAGAAATATTACGACATTAATTACTCAAGACGAAACATTTGGGGCATGAACAGAAAATCACATTATAATATTAACCTAATAATAAAAAAAAAATAAAGGAAAAGGAAGGGAGAGAAACTGCAACATAATCACAATCTATTTAGTTCTCTACAATTCATTCCCGTATTTATTTATGCATCTCCTTTCCTACATTATCCTTCCTTCCTATTCTCTTTTATGTCTTCTCTCCCTTCCCATTTCTCTCGCTAGTTCTCTCCCTTCTTTCCCTCTCCCTTTTCTCCCTTTCGCTGTCTTATATATATATATATATATTCCCTTTTTCTCCCTTTTCTGTCCTTTTATTTCTTCCTCCCTTTTTTCTCCCTTTCACTGTCTTTTATATATTCCCTCCCTTCCCTTCTTTCTTGCTCGTTCTCTCCTTTTCTTTCTCCCTTTCTCCATTCCACCTTCCCTTGCATACACCTCAGGTAATCCGATCACAAGAGAGGAAAAAAAAAAACTTTGGGTTGTTTTAGCACAAGCTGAGCGAACACGGAAGAAGAGAAGGAAGGGGAAGGATGGAAGAGGAGAGTAAAGAGGGGAGAGATGAACATGGAATAGGAGAAATGGGGTAAGGAAGAGAGTGAAAAAGATTGAAGGGAACGGAAGGGAAAGATAGATAACGGAAGGAAAGGAAAGGAAGAAAGGAAAGACCAAGGCTTGAAGGAATGTAATAAATGGGAGATAGAGAGAGAGAAAAGGAAAAAAAAATAAGGAAATGTGAAAGAAGAGAATGAGTGGATGCCGAGTTGGTAAAAAATTGAAAAAAAAACACTATAACAAAAAGACAGAGAAGATTTGAAAGCTTTAAGGAAGATAAGGAAGAAGAAAACGGAAAAGGGAAGATTAAGAAGGAAGGAAATGGTGGAGGAACGCAAGGATGAAAGGAGGTAAAGAAAAAGGAAAAGAGAGACAGAAAGGAAAGTTTAAGAGAATTTTTATGGCCACAGCTAAGCAGAATAAAGGAGAAGTAGGAAAATGCTAGAGAGAGAGAGAGAGAGAGAGAGAGAGAGAGAGAGAGAGAGAGAGAGAGAGAGAGAGAGAGAAATCAATAAACCCACAAATATATGTAAATATTATCTCATTCACTACCATGTATACACACACACACACACACACACACACACACACACACACACACACACACATAATGAAAATGTACCAATGATAAGAAAAGACTCTCTCTCTCTCTCTCTCTCTCTCTCTCTCTCTCTCTCTCTCTCTCTCTCTCTCTCTCTCTCTCTCTCTCTCTCTCTCTCTCTCTCTCTCTCTCTCTCTCTCTCGCCACATAAGGAAGCGAAACAGAGAGACAAGGAAAGGGAATGAGAACAATATCTAACCAAGAAGGGAAGAAGGAGCGAGAGGACAAAGAAAGGAAAGGGAAAAACACAGCACAGAACAGAGAGAGAGAGAGAGAGAGAGAGAGAGAGAGAGAGAAGGAAGGAAGGCGAAGAAAAGCAAAGGAAGGTTAAGAAAAGGAGAGACGAGAATAAAGTAACAAGAGGGGAAAGGATAAGAGGAGGAGACCCAAAATACAGGACACGACCCGGAATAGTATAATCTAGTCCTGTAATTCCGGGTTATATAACTGGCAGCTGCTTCTCCCTGGTTTCCAAGGGTAGCTGTGAGAACGTACGCGATTTACATGAAAAGCTACTGGGTATTGCGCTGGAGTCTGAAGAGTCTTCGTGTGGTGGGGGGAGGTGGGGTTATGAAATGTTTCTTTGACCTTACAGAAGACATGGGAAAAGCATTGGCATTTACGTGAAAAGGCAAATGACGTACAGCAAAATCTGAATTCACCTCAAAACTAGTCTACGTAGAATTTGAGTCTGCTGAAGTTTCATGAGTGGGTACAAAAAGGTCTCTTACAACTGCAGGTAGGTATGAGAAGACGAACGATCTTTTTCTGTGAATGTAAAGGAAATTCGTGAAAATCTACAAAATTTTACCGGAGAGAATAAAGAAATAACCTTAAAAACTGATGAAATACCATAAACACCTACAAAATATACTTCTTAGAACCCGCAGAATTCGTAAGAAAACCACGGAATTCAACTGAAAACCTGCAGAATTTTCAAGGACACAGAAAATTCACAGCAAAATATATAGAAGTAACATGTATAGTTAGTAAATCCTCATGACCACCTATAGAACTTACCTCAGACGCTACAGAATTCGCGAGGCTTACATAAAATTCAATAGAAAACCTAGAACATTTACACGTTAAATAAAAAAAATTTAGTCAACTCTGCACAGACACCTTGTTTTACGTTTTCTTTCCAACGCCAAGTCGAAAGAGAAAACGAGACTTCAATAAACTTCTTGTCAACTTTATTTTATCTTAACTTTATTTTACTTTAAAGGAGGATTAGTAATCTTATAAAACACATAAAGGGAGAGAGAGAGAGAGAGAGAGAGAGAGAGAGAGAGAGAGAGAGAGAGAGAGTGTGTGTGTGTGTGTGTGTGTGTGTGTGTGTGTGTGTGTGTGTGTGTGTGTGTGTGTGTGTGTGTGTACGCTTGTTTCGATACACATATATATATCTTCTTTTTTTAATGAGGAAACTTTACCTTCGCAAGCTTGCTTTTGTTCCCCGGGCAAAACTTTATCTTTGTCGCTCTAATTTCCGCCGGGAGTTGCCTGGGCTCGCTAGGAAATGTTATTGACAAAAAACCTGAACTTTTACCGCATCCGTTGAAAAACACCCGAGTCTCAGCGAGTGTACGTGGCCGATGACAAACAGACTGCGAAACACAAAGAGATGAATGTAAGTGTGATGTTTGATGTATGTGTGTGTGTGTGTGTGTGTGTGTGTGTGTGTGTGTGTGTGTGTGTGTGTGTGTGTGTGTGTGTGTGTGTGTGTGTGTGTGTGTGTGTGTGTGTGTGTGTGTGTGTGTGTGTGTGTGTGTGTGTGTGTGTGTGTGTGTGTGTGTGTGTGTTTCAAAACAAATACATTATGTTTACGCAACCCTAAAGTGTCAAAACATCATGAGCTTTTCATATCCTGTTCCTGTTGTTGATAATGGGGATGATGATGATAAATAGTAGTAGTAGTAGTAGTAGTAGTAGTAGTAGTAGTAGTAGTTCATCAGGTACTTTCCTTCTCCCCCTGAACCCTCCTTCCCCAGCCGTCAACCACCACCACCACCACATTTCCCGGCGTGACAAACCTGTAAAAGTTATAGGAAAGCCGTTCGACATACTGAGTCAATATGGCGACTTCACTATCCTCCCTCCTCTTCCTCCTCTTCCTCCTCCTCCTTCCTAAACTATCTTCATTACACAAGTCCTCCTATAAAAACACTTCTTCACTACTAATTAAATACACTTTAATTGTTCCAAGGTAAGTTATTTGCACTCTACCTATTCAGTTCACCTGCTTCCTGTTGGCTAACGAAGTCTTGAGTCTCTTGTTTACTAAAGACTAAAGTCAAGGTTTCAATTCAGCTGTCAATGAACTGCTCAAACTAGGTACTAAGAAAATGTACGTTTGGAACCCCCCTCTCTCTCTCTCTCTCTCTCTCTTGGAATGCCCCACATCCCTCTTCCATCCTCTCCTTTAATATACATAACTACCTTCCTTTTACGATCCATCATCGCAGAGACAAGAATGTAAAGGACTCACAAAAGGTTACTCTCCTCACGAACCCACGACTCACTCAGCTGGGAGACTCACTGCACGTTACGGCTCCGTGTTTTACCGACCCACGCATCGCCTCCTTAAGTGCCTGCCGCGCCCTGCCTATCATGCACACCCTATTGATTTTCAGGAACCTCCAGCGATTTCTATGTATATCAGGGGTCGCTTGGTACGGGACACCTTTCCCTCAGCAGCGTGCAACAGGTCGAGAGAGAGAGAGAGAGAGAGAGAGAGAGAGAGAGAGAGAGAGAGAGAGAGAGAGAGAGAGAGAGAGAGAGAGAGAGAGAGAGAGAGAGAGAGAGAGAGAGAGAGAGAGAGAGAGAGAGAGAGAGAGAGAGAGAGAGAGAGAGAGAGAGAGTTGGGGAAGGGGTGGATTGTTGCAAATTTTAGCTTGTTAATAAAGGAACTCTGTCAGGGTATATGAGAAATAATGGAAGTCAGTACTAAGCTCTCTCTCTCTCTCTCTCTCTCTCTCTCTCTCTCTCTCTCTCTCTCTCTCTCTCTCTCTCTCTCTCTCTCTCTCTCTCTCTCTCTCGTGTAAATCACCTGATCTTCGTTTTTCTTCCTTTACTTTTTCATTCCTTCCATTCTTCCTCAGCTCCAATCATCCCACCTACACACACACCTACACACACACACACACACACACACACACACACACACACACACACACATACAAAGGCCGTGTTTTCCAGGCTGGGTGGGTAAGAGAGCAAGCAAAATTAGGAAAAAAAGAAAACTCTGTTACGTCGAGGAGGTAATATGAGGCACTTATGTGAGTGGCTTACGTCTTGCTCAAGAAAAACCAGGAGGAGGAGGAGGAGGAGGAGGAGGAGGAGGAGGAGGAGGAGGAGGAGGAGGCAGAAACTCGAAGGAAAAAAATAGAGATAAGTGCCCAGAAAAGCGAAAGAGACTAATAAAAGAAGAGCCTAGTTAGTAAAAGCAGTGAAATGAGGAGGAGTCAGGAAGGGAAGGGAAGGAAAGACGAGGAGGGAGGAAGCTGATGAACCTGAGCTACTGAAGGAGGAGTGGAAGGGTGAATGGAAATGAAGACGTGACGGGAAAGTGATAGTGAGAAGGCGGAGGCGGAGGCGGAGGAGGAGGAGGAGGAGGAGGAGGAGGAGGAGGAGGAGGAAAGAGAGAGAGAGAGAGAGAAAGAGAGAGAGAGAGAGAGAGAGAGAGAGACTAGAGAACGCCTGAAAGAGGAGGAGGAATGAAAATTAAGAGAAAAAAGGAATGACAGAAAGAGAAAAGACAAAAATTTACAAAAAAAAAACAAGAAAGAAGACTAAAACTATAATAACAAGGACACACACACAAAAAAAAAAACAAGAAAGAACGAAAGAAAGACAAAAAGACGAGAAAGACGAAAGGACACAAGAGGATGAAAATGATGAAATGAAGTAAAGGAAGACAAAAGAAAAAGAAAAAAAATAGATGAAGAAGAAGAAGGGAGAGGGTTGAACAACGGGTGAGGTGAAGAAAGGCCACGACTGAGGACAAGGCACGTGGCAGTCTGATCAATAAGCATCAAATATTTACATTTCCTCCTTGCTGCCTCGAGTCCCGACTATGCATGACATGAAAACCTGCCCTTCTCTTCCACCGCCGCCACCACCACCACCACCACCTCACCAATGCCACCTATTGTCAAGCCCCAAGCCATCCTGTGTCCAATCGGAAAATGAAAATAATAACAAAAGGAAGGACGGGGAAGGGGAGGGAAGGGGAGAGAAGAGAAGGTTTATAAATTTTGCATGCTTGGGCTGGGAAAGGGATCAGTTGAAAGGATTGAACCACGTACACATAAGAGTTGTCGTTGTTGTTGTTATTGTTGTTGGTGGTGGTGGTTGTGGTGGTGGTGGTTGGTGGTTGGTGGTGGTGGTGGTGGTGGTGGTGGTGGTGGCCGTGCAGTGCAATTGGTAGGTATTTGAATCTATGCATTTGCTTTCCGATCTCTTGCTTTTCTCAGTTTCTCTCGTCTTCCCTTCTTTCTTTCCTTCCTCCCGCGCCTTTCCTTCACTTCCTGTCCCTCTCACCCTCTTTCGTTGTGTTTCTGTATTTGTATTTCTGCCACAGGTCTCACTGTTCTCATAGGTATTGGTGGTTTGTATAGTTGATAAGCGTACTCTCTCTCTCTCTCTCTCTCTCTCTCTCTCTCTCTCTCTCTCTCTCTCTCTCTCTCTCTCTCTCTCTCTCTCTCTCTCTCTCTGCTATTGATGCCTCCCAAGTTGTATTCCCAAGGGCGCCGCGCGGGAGGAGCAGCGTTTCGCAAGCCGTGGGAAGGTGGTATTCAGTCTCTATTTACCGATTCGATTGGAAGCCTGTAGGTCATTGAGATTCAGAACCGAATTTAACTTCCTCCAAAACTAGCGCATACGTTGCTCGTAGAAAGACTGCCGCGATGACAAGGTAGGTGGGAGTGCTATCTCTCACCAACGGGTAGCTTCCGGTGGGCTGAGTAGATGTGTGAAAGGGGCAGATGTGTAGGTGATGTGTGTAGATTTGAGTAGTGAGTGTGTGGGGGAATGAAGGGTAGTGGAGGAGGGAAGCATGCGGGATGGACACTATCGGATGGTATAAGGGAGTGAGTGAGGTGGTTCTGTTTGTTTGCTGTGGTGTTTTGTGTGATTTTTTTTTTCTAGGCTAAGTTACGTTAGGTTAGGTAAGAGTAGGTTATGTTATGTCAGGTTGGGTTAGATTAGGTTAGGTTAGGTTAGGTTAAGTTAGGTTACGTTAAGTTAGGTTAGGTTAAGTTAGATTGGGTTAGGTTAGGTTAGGTTAGGGTTAAGTTAGGTTAGGTTAGGTTAAGTTAAGTTAGGTTAGGTTAAGTTAGGTTAGGTTACGTTAGGTTAGGTTTGGTTAAGTTAGGTTAGGTTAGGTTACGTTAAGTTAGGTTAGGTTAGGTTACGTTAAGTTAGGTTAGGTTAGGTTAGGTTAGGTTACATTAAGTTAGGTTAGGTTAGGTTAGGTTACGTTAAGTTAGGTTAGGTTAGGTTAGGTTAGGTTAGGTTACGTTAAGTTAGGTTAGGTTAGGTTAGGTTAAATTAGGTTAGGTTAGGTTAGGTTAGGTTAGGTTAGGTTAGGTTAGGTTACGTTAAGTTAGGTTAGGTTAGGTTAAGTTAGATTGGGTTAGGTTAGGTTAGGTTAGGTTAGGTTACGTTAAGTTAGGTTAGGTTAGGTTAGGTTAGGTTACGTTAAGTTAGGTTAGGTTAGGTTAAGTTAGATTGGGTTAGGTTAGGTTAGGTTAGGTTACGTTAAGTTAGGTTAGGTTAAGTTAGAGTGGGCAAGATTAAGTTTTTTTAAGTTGTGTTATACAGTAAATGGAAGTGATTTTCTGTACAAGACTCCATTAGTGATTTTATTCTTTCTTTTCTAGGTTAGGTTAGGTTAGGTTAAGTTAGGTAACATCCCTTTTAGAAAACGACTATTACTAAACTGAGTATGAATTCAGCTTTTCAATTTGTAATGTTTCAGACAAGTAAATTTGCCTACAAGTATAATACACCCACCCACCCACCCACACACACACACACACACACACACACACACACACACACACACGAGAGATCATAAATCATACCGCTATTAACCCCAACACTTACATTCTATAAAATCTTTGTATTAGAGCAGCAATCGTACCTTCTGCACTCCTGAGAGCTTTTTTATCTAATTTAAACGTCTCATAATACACGCAGCATACTTCTTGGAATTAACATAAGTGACTGCCAACAATAAATACCAGGAAGAAAGTTATTGTGCTGTAAGTGCGTTGTGAGTATAAATGAAAGGAAAGGCAGTTGTCTAAAGAGGAATAAGAGGAGACAGTAATACGAAAAATTCTAGGTAAATGAGAAGAACAAGGTGAACAAGGGGAGGAAATGAGGTCTATGGTGATGATGATGATGATGATGATGATGATGATGATGATGATGATAATAATAATAATGATAATAATAATAATAATAATAATAATAATAATAATAATAATAATAATAATAATAATAAAAATAATAATAGTAATAATAATAATAATAATAATAATAATAACAACAACAATGACAAGGAAGAGGAAGAGAAGGAAGGTGTCTACGTAGTACACAAGAATGGGGCTAGGAGACGGATGAAAAGGAAAGAGAAGAGGAAATGAGCTTGAAGTCTTTGATGAAATGAGAAAGAACATAGAAGAAGAGGAGGAGGAGGAAAGTTGTCTCAAGTGGGAAGAAGAAACACAAAGACGAGACGCAGGAGGAGGAGGACAAGGCGGAAGAAGGAAGCTGGGGAAAAAGTGAAGGAGAGGAAGAATGAGGTCGAAGACTATACTGGTAATGAGGAGAAAGAAACGAAGGAGAAAAAGAAAACGGAGGTAAATATATGACGGAGGCGGTGAAGGCGAAGGCAAAGAAGGGAGTGAAGGAGGCGGGCGGAGTCTGGCGGTGAAATGTGTCCGTGATGAATGTCATGGCCGAGGAATTCCGTGTTATACAAGGGAGCGAACTTTGCATACCTGGTCAAATAGTGAATAACGAAGGTGAGGGGCGCTGGAGGGTCGGCCCAGGAATCTAAAATCTGCCCCAAGAAGTGTGTCTTGCATACTGATGGCTGGGTTGCCCTTTTCGTCACCCTTCTCCCACCCTTTCTCCCCCTCAATCTCTCACCTTCCCACTCCTCCTCCATTCTCTCTAATCACGCACCCAGCCTCCCTCACCCCCAACGCAAACTAACTCCATCCTTCCATTCCCCCCTCCTCCTCCTCTCTCACCGCTATTTCCAGTGCCTTCTCTAATTCACCTGTGCGTCCCCCCAGTTCACCTGCCAACTTTTACCTGGTGCTCCTCCTCCCACAGTCTCTCCCAGTATCACAAAAACACTACCACTCCCACTCTCTCCTGCCCACACAGTACCTCACCGAAATTACTCCCGGCCTCGATAAATTAAAATTGATTACACCAATAGATCAAATCACTACAGTCGGAAATAGCCACTACTCTCCCACCCTCCCTCCCTTCCCCCCTCCAGCCCTTCCTCTGTATACAATAACTGCCTCCATCACCATCACCATCAGAGTCATCACTATCTCCACCACCACCACCACCACCACCACCACCACTACCACTACCACCAGCCTTAGCCATTCACGTCGACAACCAATTATAACCAGATTCACAAAATTACCCGCCCGTATTTATGTTCAGCTGTACGACCAACGCAGCACATATATAAAAGATGATTTTCCTTTCCCTCCACGCCACCCTCCCTTCTCTTGTCCCTCTCCTCCCTCTTTCCAATCC
>NC_087158.1:24567039-24572039 GCF_035594125.1 Scylla paramamosain
TACCACTACTACTATCACCACTACTACTACTACTACTACTACCGCTAGCACCATCACTAACAACAACAACAACAACAACAACAACAACCACTGCAAAAACTATCACAAGAATCATATTAAAAAAACAATTTCAACAAAAAAAACAATTATGTAGCTATCACCGCCATCCCGATCACTACCACCATCACCACCACACCCATAACAACAACTACACTCACATCACCAACATCCACCCTTACATCCACCCTTACAAAGCACCAAGCACCATCACATCACCATCACAACCTTACCAAACACTACCACCACCACCACCACCACCACCATCTTCCTGTCCATCATTCTTTCAACACAACACGACATATTTCATCCCCACAGTTGCGCCACATTATCATTTACGTCAATGTTACCTTTCATGGACAGGCACTTTTGATTTAGTGGCCGGGCATGCAGCGGGAGGGAGAGCGGCGCCGACAGCCGATCTCCCTGACTAATAGCGTCTGGGTTCGACTCTCGGCGGGGGAGGGAACTGAGGCGGCGACAGCTCAGGGGTCAGGGGAGGGCTACTCACTACTCAGCCACTTACCTTTCGGGGACAGGTGAGTAATTGGGTCTCTGTAGGTATTCTATAATATGACTATCACTACTACTGTTAGCACCCCCAGTATCAATTGTACTACTACTAACTACTACTAAAACTATCGCCATTCTAATTTACGGGGCTGGATAGATTAAAAAGCACCGGAAGAGGAAGAGGAGGGAAGTATGTAGGGAAAAGAAATAAAATAAGAACAACTTTAAGGTAGGAGATGAGTGTTCTTGAATTTGGTAGAGGAAGATAGAGGAGAGGAAAGAGAATTGGGATGGTAGGGGAGGTAATTGGGGAGGAAGGAAAAAGCATGACAGGGCAAGAAAGAAGATAAGGATAACGTTAAGATATGATACGGAGGTGTTCTTGGGGATTGGGAGAGCAAGAGAAGAGGTATGGGAGGTGAAGGAATGCTGGGGGAGCAGCTGAGGTAGTTGGGAAGGAAAGGAGGAAGCTTGTACAACACAGTAAGGGCAATAGAGAACAAAGAATAGCGTTTAGATATTGAGGTGTTCTTAAGCGGGAAGGAAAGAATGAGGTATAAGAGGAGAAGGGAGGCTGGGGCAGTAGCTGAGGAGGTTGGGGAGAGAGGGAGGATGGGGTAACGTTAGCCAAGGAACGAGGGAGAAGCTAATCCCTTTGATAAGTAATTTCTTTAGGAAGTGAGATTGAAACAGTAATAGAGTGTTTAAAATTGAGTTATCATTAGCGGTAGTAGTAGTAGTAGTAGTAGTAGTAGTAGTAGTAGTAGTAGTAGTAGTAGTAGTAGTGACAGCAGTATTTTTATCGTTCATGTTGAAATTATAAGTATGTAATTATAGAAGTTTGTATGAACAAATATAACATACTACAAAACACCAAAGCTAATGTGCACCATACAAGACTTTCTCCACACACACACACACACACACACACACACACACACACACACACACACACACACACACACACACACACATACACACAGGTAATCCTGTTGGCTGCCCAATTAACCCTGTGTGTGTATATTGACTCTCTCCCTCTCCTCTCTCTTTCCTTCCATTCTCCTCCCCCTACCCCTCCAATCTTCCCTATACCTACCCTCTTACACCATCTCCCTCTCTTTTATCTCCCTCTCTACCTCCCTCCCTCCCTTCTTTCCTTCCCTCCCCAACACAATCTGATTAAAAACTTAGGTCGGTGTTGAAGTAATGGAATTAACACTATGCCCCAAACCGTGTTCCTAGGGGAGAGGCGGGGGCGGGGAGAGGCGGGAAGGAGAGGCAGAAGGGAGGAAGAGAGGGAAAGAGGAGGAGGAGGGGGAGGAAGCAGGGGAGAAAAATGGGGATAGAGAGGATTACGGATATAAAGGATATAAATGAGATGGATAACAGGTAAGGGTAGAGGCGGAATTAGGGTTGGTATAGAAGCAAGGAACACAGGTAGGTACAGTAAGGCTACGGAAACAATGAACACACACACACACACACACACACACACACACACACACACACACACACACACACTTTTTAAACCCCCTCTTAACCGGACCAGCTTACGGAAACCTTGGGAAACCACGAAACAACTGCCTTTTTTCTTACCCTTTACATTCCTCGCTACCGTTTCCCTGAGCAACTATAGAGAGAAACAGAAGGTGAGCGGGTACAGGTGAGGTAGAGCACGTACAGTTAAGTATACAAAGAAACTCAAGCGCGCAGGTATTCCGGAGATAAAAGAGCTTGCTGGTAATGGTAAAGACGAATCCCACGCCAACCCCAGGACGAGAGGAAATAAATTAATCAAACCGCGCGCCCGAGGAGGAAGGAAAGAAGGATAGAGCGAAGGCAATCTGGTTGGGCAAGGTTAGGAAATAAGGGTGCGAGGAAATAAGACAAGAGTAAAGAATGAAGACTGGGAGAGAAAGAAGAGTGTAGGAAGAGGAGAAATAGGAGGAGCGTGCATGGTGGAGGTGGTGTGTAAGGGAGGTATGGTGGAGATTGAAAGAGGAAGGAGGGGTGAGAGGAAGAGGAGGTGAGAGAAAGGAAGGAGATGAGAAGGAAGGAGTACGAAAGGATAGGTGTAAGGCAAGGGCAAGAGATATACAGAAAAGATAATGGAAGAGAAGGAGGAAGAGGATAAGAGAGGAGAAAGTGAGAAAGAAAGGAAGGAAGGAAGGAAGGAAGAAAGAAAGGATAGAGACCACACACCACACGCACCCACACCCATTCACACACACACACACACACACACACACACGAACACAACGTAACTTCCACACAACACACTGTCATTCTCGCCCTAAAAACGCAGGAAATGACCGAAGATACCTGTGTGTTTACATGTTTTAACCCCACGCCCCTTTTTTTTTTCTGTGGCCTCACCCTCGTATTCCTCAAGGGCAAAGGTTAGGGGGGGGGAATGTTGTGGGGTGCATGGGGGGTTAGTGGGGACGGGACAAGTTTATGTGTGGTGAATTTTCCGATTTAGCGCAAGTCTACAGTGTTGGCGGAGGCTTCCCTTGGCTTGCTTCCTGTGCTTTCTGGGGCGAGGTGTTTGCTTTCACGCGGGGAAGAGTAGGGAAGGGTGGAGGTCAAGAGGAGAGGAAGAGCCAGGAAGAGAGGAAGACGAGCAGCTGTTGGTGCATAAGGGGAGAGTGAGAAGACAACACACACACATACATACATACACAAGCGCGTACAGACACACACAGCACGCGTGACTCATAAGAGGTAAACAAGCTCCATCCTGTTTACACTAATATCTCTCTCTCTCTTTCTCTCCCCATCCTTCTCCCTCTCTTCCTCTCCTCTTCCTCCCTCCTCCTAACCAAAGCCTAAACCTTCCTGCTCCACGGTCAAGCATCCCGCCCTTCCTTTCCCTTCCCTTCCCTCCTAACTTCCTAGTCTGTTTGTTTCTTGTTTGTCCGTTCCCTTCAGCTGTGGACTTGTTTCTCTTTCCTTTCCTCGCCGATGTATCACTCGCTAATCCTATCAGGGGAGGCCGACCAAGGCTACACACTCCCCTCGTCTCTGGGTTCGTGACGAAGTACTCTCATTGTGGTCGTAATAGAGATATAGAGAAGCAGTGAGGGTGACTTAGAAGGGACCTGGAGGACCTTATAGAGAACTTACCTTTCATTTCTTGGCTCACATTCCCCCATAAAGTTTTTGCTTCTCATGCTGAGTACATTTAGCACTTTTTTTGTGGAAATTAATGGGATTTTCAAGGGAGTTTTCATGATTCTTAAAGCAAGATTGGTAAGATTTTTTAACCACTAATAAAATAAAACAACTCTCCAAAGTACCTTAGCTGCAAGGCGAAATGGGAGTTATTAGTGTTTTCCAAGAGAGCTTTCATGATACTAAAGCTAGTTTGATAAGGTTTCTGAGTCACTAAATGGAAAAAAAAAACCTGGTTAATCATCAGTGGGGCCTTTGAAAATAGTCCAGGTGAGAGAACAAAGCGTCTAAGAACACAGCCTTTTACCTTATAGTGTTGATGTCTTCATCTCCTTTGTGTCACTTTTCTTCTTCCTCAAAGGGATAAGGACACTATATCAACTACGGTTCTTTTCCACGTACGTACTTACATATGCAGGGGATCTTATTCACTCACACACCTGTGGAAGAGAAATAGCACATGTTAATGAGGCCCTGACACACACACACACACACACACACACACACACACACACACATAAAGTACACCCCACAAAAAAAAAAATCCTTCGCGGTTCAAAAGTCAAAAAGCAATCCTGAGAAAGCAGCGGCAAGGAAAATAAAAATATACGCCTCTCCATAAAATGACCCTCACAGACTTTCTCAAAAAGGAGGAAAAAAGAGAAAGAGTGAAGGTTAGTGGAAGTTATTTCAGTGCGTTGCCGTCCATGTGTGTGTGTGTGTGTGTGTGTGTGTGTGTGAGAGAGAGAGAGAGAGAGAGAGAGAGAGAGAGAGAGAGAGAGAGAGAGAGAGAGAGAGAGAGAGAGAGAGAGAGAGAGAGAGAGAGAGAGAGCGAGAATTGTTGAGTTACCTGGGTGTGTTCTTTCCCATTGTACTTTTAGTTCTACTTTACTTTTGGTAAATTTTTAAAAATCCAAAGTCATATTACATTATTTTCACCTTCAAGTGAAAATAAAAGGAGCAGTGATTCAAATGTGTTTATCATAACACAATAAAATCATGCATACAGTGACAATATAACGCTATCAGAATAAAATTGTGATAACACGAGCTTCCGCTGCTTCCTGAATTCTTCACATTGGCAACATCCGCTATCTGTGCTGGCGCTGCTCTCCACATCTGCTCACTGCCACCCCTCCCTCTTTCGTGTATTGTTGGCACAAAGCTTGGCCGAGTTGTCCAGTATTGAATGCTTCCTGCCTGCTCAAGATGAATGCAATAACGGACTGCTTCATTCACTCGCCAGCGCATCCTCC
>NC_087158.1:24577039-24597039 GCF_035594125.1 Scylla paramamosain
TAGCTTCCTTCGACTCCTTTTCCCCCCTCTTGCTGTTTTCTCTTCCCCCATCATATAAAGCCCTTCGCGTATACCCGTCTTCCACTTCTTTCATTTTCTCCTTATCTCCTTTACTATTTCCCTTCCTTCCATTTCCTTCTTTTCAATGCATCCCCTCAAGTTCCCTTCCTTTAACTTACTTTTTCACGTTCCTACTTTTTGTGAATTCGCTTCAGTTCCACTACTTTCCTCTCTCCTCCTCTTCTCTTATCCCTCCCGTCCTGCAAACTCATTCGTGGATACCTGCCTATCTTCCCTTTTCCCTCTACAAGCTCCTACCCGTATATCTCTTTTCCTCTCCAGGTCCTGCAAACTCCATCGCCTATACTTGAATCCCTCTCCTTTCCATATCTCCCGCTTTCTCCTTCTCCCTCTCTCCAGGTCTCGGTGGTCAGCCCGTCACACGCCCACGGTCGTCGGGATACAGTGAGTCGAGGAAACGCGGCGACGATCTCGGCGATAAGAGGCTTAGTCGCATAAATTTGCCGGGAGTGAGGTATTTAGCGATAAACCAATTACGAATCCGGACGTCGCTCCAAAACCGGATTTATGATGGCGTGTCGCTAATCCCGTTAATCCCGTGTGATCTGCTGCAGCTGCTAATGGGACGTGTGTGTGTGTGTGTGTGTGTGTGTGTGTGTGTGTGTGTGTGTGTGTGTGTGTGTGTGTGTGTGTGTGTGTGTGGGATGAGAAATGCAGTGACCATGATGACGAACACACACACACACACACACACACACACACACACACACACACACACACACACACACACACACACACACACACCAGTACCTCCACCCATCCTCCTACGCACCTCACTAGCGAAAAGTTGGTGTCTGGGCACAACTCGAGGTACAGAGCCTGAAATTTTACGAGTGCAGGTATGAAAACTTTGTGAGGGTGACAGCATCTCGCCCTGCGCCGCCATGCACTGCCTGCCGGTGCATAAGAAGGGTGTGAGAGACAGACTTATCCTCTTCAAAATGTCATTATCTCTCTCTCTTAAATTCTCCTCACCTGTGTGTTACGTGCGTAGATCCTTCCTGTTTCCGTCTATCTCTCCTTTCCTTCATTCTCTCTTTCTCTATCTCTCTCCACTCGTCATTCGTTCCTCCCTCCCACTCTCCCTTCCCTCCCTCCCTGCCTGCCTGCCGTGCCCTCCGCCTCCTAATGACAGCAGTAATTCCTGATGTTTTACCGGCCACGACGCTCCACGTTTAACGGGACGCAGAATTTCAGGTCCTCGCCGAATTACAGAAAGTCCCGTGATATATATTTAACGTTACTCCTCCGGCTCCGTCCAAGTCTAGTCAAGGGAATTAGCTTTGTTCCAATTTAAGGTAATGGAAGGCAAGTACTGTGCTCCCTGGATGCATATAAATTCTTGACGCAAAGCACAAAAGTACAACACAGACTTGCAACAACAGATAACCCTCGGACAGGATTGATAAATAAGACATGCGCTAGTGACTTTTGTGATAACTTACACGCGCTCCTGGTGCATAACAAAGAAGGGATGCTACTTTCAAGTCTTCGTTGTGAGTGTCAACGCTGTAATAATTTGAGTGTTGCACGTAATGATATGCACCTCTGGCCAGGACGCGTGAAAGGGAAGTTTACTCATCTGTGTGTCGCCAGAGTGGCCGCGCCGTGAGTGTATTGACCGGCCAGAAAGTCCACCCCACCCCGGACACTCCATCATGACACACATCCACCACAATCCATCCACGCCCCGCCTGCCAACACAATACCGCCGCTCCCGTTCACCATCCAGACGTCAAAACCTTCCGTCTGTCACCTTCCCTCACACTTCCCTCGCATTGTCCCATACTCACCTTTCCTCACTCATACACAAACCCCCTCCATACCAACCCCTACCCAAACGCCACTCCTCCTTCGCCCCATATTCACACCAGTCCAGGCCCAACTACCCCTCTTCACCCTACACCCACATCCAACCACTTTTATCTAGCCCCACAAAGCCGCACACTCACTCAAGGCATCCATGCAGCCCCACCCACTCACCCACTCACTCTGCCTCGCCCCGCCCAGCTTATCCCCTTCCGTCGGATAAACACATTAGCAAAGATCGAAAACACGGCCTCCGCAAACTCCCGAAAGGAGGTCAAGTCAGGGTAAGTTAAGCCAGGGCACCAAAATAAGGGAGGAAAAGAAAACGGGAGACAGAAAAATCACGCGTCTTTATACAGGGAGTGACTTTTCATACGCGCCACTAAAAAGCACAAGGCAAAATCACGTAACTCGATATGCAAGGGTTTGAAGCGACAGGATTTGAGGAAATAGGAGGGAAAATACGTAAAGAGGAGCGTCCATCCTTCAACAAACGCAAGCACGATCCTGGGAGGCAAGGTGCATCACATCTACATTGCAATAATAAACACAGGAAGCTCATAGTATTTGTGTAAGGTGATTCCATTTACTCCTGCGCACTTTCATTTTCTTCTTCCTTCTTTCATGTTCACCATTTACTGTCTACTCCTCCTCCTCCTACCCCTCCTCTTCCTCCTCCTCCTCCTTCTCTCTAGATAATCAAAACAGTAAAATGCGTTTGCAAATATAATACAGAGGTAAAGGGTCGCGAGGAGGAGATAAGGAGGAAGGGAAGAAAGGAGAATAAACAAGGACAAAAGGAACAGAGGGAGAGGAAATAAATAATCGGAAGATAAAGGACACAAGAAAAATGTATTCGAAAAGAAAATTCACGATGCTTAAGACATGAGAGAGAGAGAGAGAGAGAGAGAGAGAGAGAGAGAGAGAGAGAGAGAGAGAGAGAGAGAGACTACCATGGAATTCGAGAGGCTCCGCCAAGCAAGACGGAATTAATAAGAGGAATCTAGCGTAAGGTAATCTTGGACATACCTTGAGGAGGAGGAGGAGGAGGAGGAGGAGGAGGAGGGACGGAAGGACGGGAGAAGACGAGAATGAAGACAGAAAAAATAAGAGAGAGAGAGAGAGAGAGAGAGAGAGAGAGAGAGAGAGAGAGAGAGAGAGAGAGAGAGAGAGAGAGCGAGAGAGAAATCGACCATTCTGTTATTATAATATGCGAACGTACCCTGCCTGTCATAAAGAAGAAAACGGAAGATAGGAATGAAGCCACTGATGCACGCAAGTCTGTCCGTCTGTCTGTCTGTCTGTCTGTCTGTCTGTCTGTCCGTCTGTCTGTTGTAAGTGTTGTGCTGAAAGCTAATCCATGTCAACTACGCCTTTCCTTTTTTTTTTTCCTTTCTTTTTTTTCACATACTCAAGGGGAAGGGGAGGGAAGGGGTCTTTGGAAATTTAATCACTTACTACCTACAGACTCCATGCGTTCGGTAGTTTTGTTCTCTTGATCCAGTGCTTTGTTTCTGCTTCGAATATCCACTACGATTTATTTATTTTTTCCTGTCTGTCTATTCCGCCGATCAAATATAATCCTGCTTTATATATGTGAGACTTTATTTAACCGCCTGAGAGAAATGTGACGTGAATGAAATTATTATTGCTTCAGACGCAAAAAACGTGTTTCTCCTTTTCTTCTTTTTTCTTTTTCTTCTTTTTCTTCTTCTTATTATTATTATTATTCTTCCAAATCCCACGATGAAAATTAATCCTCCTTTATATATATATGGCTTCATCCCAACACCTGAAGGAGCTGTGACTAGTGTATGAAATTATTAATGCTTCAGAAATTAACTTATATTGGCAATGTATTTTTTCTTCTCTCTCTCTCTCTCTCTCTCTCTCTCTCTCTCTCTCTCTCTCTCTCTCTCTCTCTCTCTCTCTCTCTCTCTCTCTCTCTCTCTCTCTCTCCTCATCAAAATTAATCCTGGTTTATATGTGACTTTATCCCGCCACCTCAAAGAACAGTGACTTGTGAATGAATCTCAGAAGTCAACATGCATAGTTTTCTTTTCTTTTCTTTTTTTTTTCTCTCTCTTTCTCTTCCTCTATTTCCTCGATCAAAATTAATCTTACTTTATTTGTGACTTTATTCCTCCACCTGAGCGAGTTGTAACTTGTGAATGAAATTATTATTGCCTCAGGAGTCAACTTGCATTGTGTGTGTGCATTTCCTCTATCTAAATTTATCATCCTTACATAACTCAACTGCACCACCAGAAAGATACGTCAATGAAACGATTATTGCTTCACCAGTCAACTTACAACTGTTTTCCCTCCCTTTTTTTTTATTTCACTGGCAGTTAATCCCTCAGCTGCTAATGGCATTACGACACTTTCTACTTAATTTGCATAGCTGTATATGGTTTTACTGACCAAAAGATTTAAAGCAGTATACGAAAATTAATTAAACTGCTCTTTCACTGTCCTTGCTGTCAGTTGCTGTCTTTCGAAATCGTACTCTGAACCTGCTCCAAACAATTTTATTAAGCTTGAGAAGAGACAGCAAGAAAAAGACTTAGTGTGGTTGATGCTGAACACGAAATGCAATTAAACCCAAGTATGTGGAATAAAAAAATATAAAAAAAGGAGGATAAAACAACAACCGTCCATAAACACCATCTGATAAAGTTAAAAGGGATTAAGACTCTAATCACTCACCAGGAGGAGAAAGGAGATCAGGGGCGGAGGAGGAAGGACGCGGGAAATGAAGGGAAAAGTTGATGAGTAAAAGTAATAAGGAAGAGGGTGACATCATGGTAGCTTAACATTAGAGGCTCTGGGAAGGTGAGAGCCGAGAGGGATGATTATTTAAAACGTGGAATAATTCGGCGTTTTTATCTATTTTATGACTTTTCTCTCTCTGGATAACCTTGGGTGTATTGTTGGTGGAGTTTTTAGCTGAGGAAGAAAAACCTCACCTGACTTTCCCTCGTTAGGCTGGTGTCTTAACGAGAGAGAGAGAGAGAGAGACAGAGAGAGAGAGAGAGAGAGAGAGAGAGAGAGAGAGAGAGAGAGAGAGAGAGAGAGAGAGAGAGAGAGAGAGAGAGAGAGAGAGGCAAAGACAGGAAATTTTTCAGATACAAAAGTGCCTGGTTGCGGTCAAGGCCAAAGCACTTCTGCAACACACACACACACACACACACACACACACACACACACACACACACACACACACACACACACACACACACACACACACACACACACACACACACACACACACACACACACACACACACACACACACACACACACACACACACACACACACACACACACACACACACACACATGGCGACATTCCTCCTGGACGACCTTAATTAACGCTCGCCACGACCACTTGCCGGCGGTCCAGGAGGCGGGGATGGGAGAGCCGCGGCCACTTCGGCTCAGAAAGTGGTTTAACAGCGTCGTAAAAAGCGAGGCGATAAAGCTTGTCCACGCAAGATCTTGGAAGCATTAAGAGCTTTGCCGCGATCCCCACAACGCCCCGCACCTCCCCCGCCGCGGCCACTTGTCCCCGCTGGTGGACGTCAACAGAGGCACTCCCCGGCGTGGCATCGCTCCCCCCGGTACACCTCGCGTGGGGAAACAAGGTGGCAGGTGCATTTCCGGTGAATCCTTGCTCATACCTCCTGCATCTCACAGGAAACGACGTCGCCAGGCTGACTCTAAACAGCACACTCGCGTCACGGTCAACTTACGCAACTTTCCGTCATGTTTCATCAGTTTCATCAAGTTTGGAAGGTCATTTAATTTGAAAGTAAATAAAAAAAAACTTTGACTTTTCAGTAAGCCAACGTATTATATTTATGTTTTGCAAATATTTCGTCATGTAACTTTGTTGCATTTGATTGTGCTTCAGAAAGGCAAACACATGAACTTTTGGCAAACACCAGCAAAACCCAGTTCAGTTACACAGCTCTGACCTACATGGTGTGCTATCTAAATTAAATTGAATTATGAACAAGAGTAACAAAACACCGCTCTACTTGCGCAAACGTTAACACGAGTGTGCACATAACACACACACACACACACACACACACCAAGCCGTCACGGAGCCGTCCCTCACCACACACACACACACACACACACACACACACACACACACACACACACACACACACACACACACACACACACAGACAAACAAACATTCTGCGACACTCATTTTAAAACAGACATCTTTGCATTTTACATAACCATATCTTGGCACCTCCGAGTGACTCCGCCGTACATCACAAATCTTTATACGGAAGAAAGAATTTGTTTCGGTGTACCTGACGCACCGCAACGCACCGATAAAAGAATTACCTGTAGATACAAGCGTGCAGGCAAACGGACACGCAGATTAGACATATGAATCAAACTCCACTGTTTATATTAAGTGTTCTGGAGCCACGACGGCGCCATAAAGTAGGTGATAAGAAGGCAAAGGTGTACCTGACTCGTACCTGTCTGGGAAGCGCTCAGGTACACGCCCTCCATGACTCAAGCAGGTGTGTGTGTGTGTGTGTGTGTGTGTGTGTGTGTGTGTGTGTGTGTGTGTGTGTGTCAGGGGGACGCGCTGTTGTACCTCTTTCCCTGGTCGGCCATTTATTGCGCCTAAATTAGAATTCATCAATTGAAGCGCGCCGAGTGACAGCCGCGGGACGAAATTCCAGCCTCTTTTACAGTGCGACTCGCAAACAAAAACTTAATTGGATTTATTTGACCTTCGGCTCCAGTGTGTGTGTGTGTGTGTGTGTGTGTGTGTGTTTGGTCGGCATCCCAGGCACTGAATCGTGTAAATACTTTTATCTTCTTTCGGAACTCACGTGAAGAAAATGAAATCGTTGCGGGAAGACTCTAAGCTTCACCCGCCACTCACCGCCGTGCAGGGCAGGTGTCTGTTTACCTGTGTTATGGTCACCCCGCCCTGCACCCTCCTGTCTCTCTCCTTTATACCCGCTGCTTCTTGTTACCTGAGCGCATATGCAGATGTGTGGCGTGAAGTGAGACTCCCAATTATGCCCAAAAAAGTCGCGATACTAGTACTTATAGTGATTGATACTAATGTTTATATTACGACAAATAATAACAGTACTAACGAGCAATCTCCACATTCCAGCTAGAGTAAAAATCAAACTCCTATAAACTCAGCTGATACTTTTAACAACAACAAATACAGCGTGAATGAACCAAATGTACTTATGAAAAACGAAACAAAATCTACGGCTACTATTTATATGAGACATTTTACTGAGCATTTCCAGCGGCCAGGCCATTCATTCTTAACGCACAGATACTTAACGAAACGGTGGCCGCTGGGAGGGCTACATCTTTAATACGCCCCACCATTACGTATACAGGAACCCTAACTGGGCGCCTTTAAAAATGTAAGCACACAAGAGCCAAGTCAGCCTGCGCCTCTACTTCCCGCTAAGACTGTCTTGCGTTCAATCGTGTTGTATTGGTTGAGCTACGTGACCGCCTTCTGCCAGTCACCGCGGCCATCTCCTCCTCCTCCTGCTCCTCCTCCTCCCACTCGCTGATCGATGTGCTTCTGCCGCCCCCACGCCTTCCCGCACGCCCTCCCTACTTCATTACACCGCCACGTGACACTGGACGCAACTAAGTAACTCTGCGTACGTACGTGTGAGATAAATAAGCTTTATTTAAAAGAACACAAGAGAATAAGGAGACTTGTAAAGGTTAGTTAGATTACGTAAGGCCGTGTGCTCCTACTGTATATAGTATAATCAATTCATCACGGAATACTCCCTTTATGTATGACGATGGTGGAGATGTTTATATGAAAAATTAATGGTATACCGAACGTGATTGGTATAGAGCAGGCTGACCTGGATGCCCTTAATGGTCTAACTGGACTTGTGATCTCTAGGGAATATATATATATATAAAAAAAAAAAAGTAAATAAAACGTAAACAGTTAAAAAAAAAAAAGAAACTGTCAGGAAATATTATTAAACTAGTAATATTGTGAAACATGTGATTAAAAAAAAGTAGTACATGCAACGTCTTTCATAAAATTCGCAAATGCTGTACGAAAAAATGTAATGGAATTTTGTTAACTTGTTGAAATAATATTTACGAAAAGTCTGTGAAAAAACTTGAGAGCAAAATATGTGCATCCAGGAGAGAGAGAGAGAGAGAGAGAGAGAGAGAGAGAGAGAGAGAGAGAGAGAGAGAGAGAGAGAGAGAGAGAGAGAGAGAGAGAGATACTTGAGTCTTCCCAGCCCTGTATCTCTCTACATATATGCAAAAATAATATATGAACTTAATGTGTCGTTGTTATACTTATCTTCTAACACTAAATTTGAATCTTTATGCTTAATGCTGCGATACATAAATTGAGGCTAACTTATTCTAATATTTATTACTTCATGCAAAGAAGGATACTTGTTATATATGTCCGAGTCTGTGTATATATTTACATTAGATTCGTTCCGGCTACACACACACACACACACACACACACACACACACACACACACACGTACGTAAACCAGGAAAACTTGACTTAAATATTCTACTACCATCCGTCTAGCACCTCTCCTCCTCCTTCTCCTCCTCCTCCTCCTCCTCTTCCTCCTTCAGTTCTTCAGGAGGTTCGCCAACTCTCCTTTAATATTCCGTGGAAGCTTCTATTTTTATCACGGACAAGCAGGGAACCTTCTGTCGGCGCCCAGGCTGCTCTGCTCGGGTCCACTCAGCGAGACTCAGGCCGTTCTATTGTTTGATTCATTTACTCTGCTTTTATCTATAATTCTTATTGTTTTTACCAGTTGTCGTATTTTTTTTTATCAGATTTTAACTTGGATGGAGTGTTGTGTTATGGAGAGAGAGAGAGAGAGAGAGAGAGAGAGAGAGAGAGAGAGAGAGAGAGAGAGAGAGAGAGAGAGAGAGAGAGAGAGAGAGAGAGAGAGAGAGAGAGAGACCATGAATAATACCAGAACACCATCACTCCTAGTACAGCCATTCATAAGCCGCCTCCTTCCTTGCCTTTCTCCCTCACTTACCTCCCTCCCTCCCACCCTCCCGGCCAACCGCCCTCTCTCAGACACCGCTGCTAAGTATCCTGGTTACAGCTGACGGGGCGGGGCGGGGCGGGGCAAGGCAAAGGCGGGACAAGGTGGGACGAGGTGGGACAACATTGAACCTTATGCCCCTTACGCCGAGAGTTCCCTGCTCCCTTTACCTTCTCCTCCCACGCCCTGTCTCCCACATAAGTACCGCCAGTGTCCCCGGCAGCAACCTCTCTCTCTCCCTCTCTCTCTCTCTCTCTCTCTGGCCGCGACTCGCTCAGTGATCGCATTAATTCCAAGTGTCACCCAGTTACATGGCAGCTATTAACGCAACAGCTTCTGGCGTGTGTGTGTGTGTGTTAGGGAAGAGAGAGAGAGAGAGAGAGAGAGAGAGAGAGAGAGAGAGAGAGAGAGAGAGAGAGAGAGAGAGAGAGAGAGAGAGAGAGAGGCTTATAATTAACGAGAATCTCCAAAAACTAAAAGGAAAATTATACCAGGCGGCTCTGTACACGATCCGAAGTCAATTTGCATCATAATATTCTCGTCGGAAAGGCGTCAACAAGAGGCAAGTGCCAGGCCCGTCCACACGAGGCAGTACCGACACTTCAGCGCGTCAGTCCAGCCCGGCCCAACATCCTACAGGAGAGAATAGTGAGTGAAGCTACGTAAACTGCAAAGGCTAAGCTAAACTGCGCTCTAACTGGTCGAGGCGAAAACGGCATGGGTAGCGAGTTAGCAAGTCCCCCCTCCTCCCCCTTTCTCTCTCTCTCTCTCTCACTCCCTGAATCGTACAGTGTAGCAAGGTTTGTGTGTTTAATAGCGCTTGACGAGTGAGATAAGAGAAGCACGTTGTTATGAGAGCCTAAACGGAGACGACAGGAAACGGCGCAGGTTGTTATTGAGGGCAGGGCATGATGGGTAAAGGGAAACGTTCTTCACTGCGCAATGTTTGGGTAAAGAAACGAGCAGGTTGGTACTTGCTATGACAACGTGACGCAAAATACCTGTGACTGTAAGTTGGTGATGTTTCGTGGTTAGATTTTATGATTTGCAGCCAGTTTCCTCTCTCTCTCTCTCTCTCTCTCTCTCTCTCTCTCTCTCTCTCTCTCTCTCTCTCTCTCTCTCTCTCTCTCATGGCGACGTGGATGTTTACACAGCTCTTGATGGTGTCAGGGTAGCGCTCCGGTGGCCATCAAGCTTTCCCTCCTCTCTCTCCTCCACGCCCCCTCTCCCTTCTTCCTTTCCTTCCTCCTATTCTCTTTCTCTTTCCCCCCCACCCCCTTTCCCTCGCTGTGTGTGGTGCCAAGGATATCTTACGTAAGTGGCAGGGTGATTCTCTCTCTCTCTCTCTCTCTCTCTCTCTCTCTCTCTCTCTCTCTCTCTCTCTCTCTCTCTCTCTCTCTCTCTCTAATACGTGTGCTCTTTCAAGTAAAATTAATAGCAATCGCCTATTTTTGTTTTCCTTCAACTGTCTTCCTTCACTCGACCCTCACTGTATTCTAATTCTACTTCTCCCTTAATCCTCTTCACATACTCAAGACGAGACAAGTAGTAGTAGTAGTAGTAGTAGTAGTAGTAGTAGTAAGAGGAGGAGGAGGAGGAGGAGGATTCTGGTGTCCTTAGTGAGTATCCCTACCCACGTCCACCTTCAGGCTATTCCTCAAACTTGCTGCCTGGCCTGTTTTCCCCGGCAGCCTTGCAGGGACGCGCTATCTCGCATCGGCAAAACCACACGCATCGCCTATCAACACAATAATCTCAACAATTGGCTTTACACAATCCCTCCCTGAGTCATTTGCTGAAGCCGATTCCCCGGGGAGATAAAAATTTTCTGCTACCACCACCACCACTACCACTAACTCAACTCAGCCCACTTATCCCTAACCAAGAGGCGGAAATACGTACGACTAGTGCAAAAAAAAAGTAAGTTTAAACCAGCATATACGTACACCAGGATTTAGCAATTAACGGCGGACAGCAACAGTAGTAGTAAGAGTATTAGTAGTAATAATAGTCTAGCCGTTGGTTCATCCCTTTCCAATCCACCTGTCTCTCCTCTCGACTTGTCTCCTGAGCTAACAAAAACATTTACGCCACGCCATCGAAACGTCCATTACCAGAGTGAGACTGACTAACAATCCTGGTGGCAGAGCGGTGTAAGCCTCGACTCACTCACTCCCCCACCTTGACCACCCCTCTACCCCTCACCCAGCCTCCCTCTCTCACTTCCCTGCCTCCCTATCCTCTCCGCACCTCGCCCCTAAACTGGAAGACTTAAATTGGGCATGCAGCTTTGGTATTAAGAACACTAACGAACCATTATGCCAATTAACTGATTTTCCTCCCTCGTGCAAGAGAATGTCGGGTGTGGCGGGGCGGGGAGAGGGAAGGAGAGTGGGGAGAGAGGGTTGAGGGTGCCTGGGCGTGGTACTTTTGGGAGGAGTGTTGACAGGATAGAGTAAGGAGGGGGAGGAGGAGAGGAATGCACGGGGATGTAAAAGCTGATGTGAGGAGGAGGGGGTGGAGGGGGAGGAGTGGTAACGGGGCTTATTGCGGTTGTGTGTGGAGTTACATGGGTTGTTTCTGGTGTGGGGAGCATGTAATGCGGAAGTGTAATGGTGTAGTGGGTGAAATGAACGTTGGGATGAAAAAAAGGAGGTGGAAGTAATACACCGTACCGGAAGTACCCGAGCCAAGGGAGACGAGCTGGGGTTGGGACACGACAAACTCATTCGTAAATATGAAACCCACTAGACTTTTTAATTCTCTTTCCCAGGAAGAAATAATAAGTTTCAGAACACAAAGCAAAATTCAGTAGTAATATATGCTAATTTACAGCCTTCCTCTGTTGTGCGCTGGAGGAGATACAGAATGTTTACTGCCAACGCTGGCGTGCTGGCAATTGAATACAGGGAACACACACACACACACACACACACGTGTATATACTCGTACATATATATATATATATATATATATATATATATATATATATATATATATATATATATATATATATATATATATATATATATATATATATATATATATATATATATATATATATATATATATATATATATATATATATATAAAAGCATATACACAAGTTTAAACATGAATACGTGTGTGAATATTTACTACATAACGTAAGGCTGGGAAACCCTCCCGCGGGAACTTTGCATTTCCCATAAAAGAAATAGCAGTAGGATAGGGAAGTACTGTTGATTTTCTTCAGCTTTTTTTCTTTATGTTTCTTTGTTCGAACGTCACATCTTACACTCACGTACGACCTGTCTACTTTTTTTTTTATCATTTAACTTATCATATGGTTTATTTTATGGGAGGAGATTTTGGCATGAGGCAGAGTTAGTGAGGCGGATGTGAAGAATGCGGTGGTGGAGGAATGGTACATGCTTGTTTGTTTGTTTGACTGGTATCACTGTTGGGGTAGTGGTGGAGGTGGAGGATGTGGTGACAGGAAAATGGTAGAGCATGGATGGTTGGTTGGCAGTGGTGGATGTAGCAGTGACAAGGAGAATGAAAAAGTAATAATCTGCGTGGTGTTGGTGAGGAGTGTCCAGCAGCGGCGTATGAGGTGGAATAAGCGATGATACGAAAGTGTTGACGTGTTTAGAGATCCGCGGCTGCAGCTTTAAGGTAAACAATGATATAAAAACCTGTGACATGCCACGGAATGTTCTGACGCTCGGGAACACATGATGCAAGACAGGCTAGGACACGCACACAGGCAAGGGCACGTACGCGCGCACCCACACCGCCTTCCGCTGCCACCACCACCACTACCTATGGCGATTTCCTCCTCCCTAAGCAGCATTGTGACAGCATTTTGGGCACCATTCATATTGCTTGATGCGACTGAACAAGCTAAATAACTATAAGGTTCCATTAAGGGATAGAGAAAAAAATGATGTTATATAAAGTGATGTGGCAACTCTATGGTTCCTCGGCGGCGTCACCATGGCGGATAGCGAGAATCATTCATATTTTCACTATAACCTCTTAAATACATTATGTCCCTAGCACTCACTATCCACTCAACATACTTGCTGGGACGTTCGGAACAGGAATCGGCTAAGACTTCTTTAATTCTGCTTTACATTAACCACAAGTAAGTGTTCGAGAAAGTACGGAAGTCGACACTCAATCTTCAATACTCACGTGGCGGCACTGGCAGGCGGAAGCGGACGGAGATGGGAGGCTTTGCTGGTGTGAGTCGCGCCGCTTCGGATCCTTATCTCGAACACGTTTAGTTTTTGTGCGATACAGTGAGCAAGGACTCTGTATACTAGTCATAGCAGCAAAGAAAAAAATGTAGGACGTAGGGTTGTGAATGTGAGTGAAGAATGAATGCATGAGTGTAATGATAATGTTGTGAATAGTGATGTGTCGTTTTTAGAAGTTTCTTATCTCATTGCACTGTATATTTTTTTTTTCTATTAGATGTGTCGAGAAAACATTACTGGAGAAGCTACTAATATATCCTACATCGTCAGTTCCGTATCACCAACGAAGATAAAACAACTCAGCAATGATATGAGCACTAAAATATATTCAGAAATGTAACAAAGCTTCTACCGTCAACAATACAAAAAGATACACAATACTCAACCAACAATAACAACAACAACAACAACAACAACAACAACAACAACAACAACAAAAACAACAACCACAGCCATCCAGGCCATGTAGGCTATTCTTGTAGTCAGCTATGTTCAATTATTTCAGGTCTCGTTCTATCTAATTCCCGTAAAATCATTATGAGCAGCCCCGCCCCCTCCGTGGTCCCTGCCTGGCCCCATCTGAACCCCGCCCAGCCCCTACCACGGCCTCAGATGGGACAATGACCCTTAATG
Organism: Scylla paramamosain; assembly: GCF_035594125.1. Classification (NCBI taxonomy): domain Eukaryota; kingdom Metazoa; phylum Arthropoda; class Malacostraca; order Decapoda; family Portunidae; genus Scylla; species Scylla paramamosain. The sequence goes on from NC_087158.1 coordinate 24,590,892, forward strand.
ACGCCTGTGGGATGGCTTTCTCTTCCCCCTGGTAATGAAGGGTTGTGAGGCGCCCTGCTGATAGCCCGGGGGGAGGAGGAAGGAGGAAGGAGGAAGAGGTGAGAGGAAAGAAGGGAAAGAGCCGGCAAGGAAACAAAAGGGATTTTTTACATTTTTATTCAGCTTATGTCATGCAAAATTTCACTGTCAATGAGAATGATTAAGGATTTTCAACGATATCTGGAGATGAGGAATGAAAATGAAGGGTGAGGGTGAGCAGGGAGAGGAGGATGAGGAGTAAGGGAAGATAGTGTAAGTTTCCTCGCCTGAACTTTTCCTGTCCCGTCCCGTGCTTGGTGAATGTCTATGTTCTAATTGCACTCCAACGCGTGTCTTTCTTCATGGTGCGGTGGTCGAGCGTGGTATGCTTCGGATTAAACTTTAAGTGTGCATGCTTCATCTCTCTCTCTCTCTCTCTCTCTCTCTCTCTCTCTCTCTCTCTCTCTCTCTCTCTCTCTCTCTCTCTCTCACAATACAAGTAATATAAGCCAGTGTTTGAATATGATTAATTAGTAACAGTAATAAAACACCTTTATCAGTGTTCTTGGTCTCCTTTGCCCTCACAAGGTATTCAGTTGCTATCCAGGATATACATATTTCTTCCTCGTGTCTCTCTCTCTCTCTCTTAGTTCTTTATATTTGCGTATGATATTTGTTATACTCTCTCTCTCTCTCTCTCTCTCTCTCTCTCTCTCTCTCTCTCTCTCTCTCTCTCTCTCTCTCTCTCTCTCTCTCTCTCTCTCTCTCTCTCTCTCTCTCTCTCTCTCTCTCTCTCTCTCTCTCTCTCTCTCTCTCTCTCTTCCTTCCCTTATCCGTCTGCCTTCCTCTCCTTACATGCATACCTCTCTGTCCTCACCTTCTCTGCTTCTATAACTCCTCCCTTCCTCCCTCCCGTCCCTCACTTCGCGAACACCACCACTCCAGATTACAAGTTGAACATTAATGGCATAAGACAGCATAGAAGTGACGGTGAAAAAAGGACAAAGAGGAGGAGGAGGAGGAGGAGGAGGAGGAGGAGGAGGAGGAGGAGAAGGAGGAGGAGTAGGAGAAAGAGGAGGAGAAAGAGGAGGAGAAATGAGTGACAGGAGAATGGAATGCTAATCATGGCAAGATTCAAAGTATGTATGTATGTATGTATGTATGTATGTATGTATGTATGTATGTATGTATGTGCATTAGAGAGCGAGAGAGAGAGAGAGAGAGAGAGAGAGAGAGAGAGAGAGAGAGAGAGAGAGAGAGAGAGAGAGAGAGAGAAGGGTGATGTGCAGCCAAAATTTGGGTGGAGTCTGGTCTGTGCTAATTCACTACACATTTTCTCTCTCTCTCTCTCTCTCTCTCTCTCTCTCTCTCTCTCTCTCTCTCTCTCTCTCTCTCTCTCTGACCTTCCCACCTCGTCCCTCATACACTCACCCACACACCAACACCCACCCAGCCCACCCAGGCCACCCTCACTCTGCCCTGCTCAGCTCAACTCTCGTGTAAACTTAGCCCAGGAGATAAATCAAGGAAGGAATGAACGCTACGCCCCGTCCCGGCCACCGTGTCCCCTCCGCCTGCCTCGCCTTCTGCGGCTACTTCCTCGGCCACTCATAGGAAGACCCGCCGAGACAACGCCCTCCTTCAGAACGCGTTGAGGGGAGGGGGAGGGGGAGGGGGAGGAGGGAACTAAGGCTTTGTATTTGTTCTGTATGGAGGTAAGGGTGGAGTAAGAAATGGTGGTGATGTAAGATGAGAAGGAGAAGAAGGAGAAGGAGGAGGAGGGAGGGGGAAAAGGAGGATAGTAGGACAAAGACGACAAAAAAAAAAAGCAAATATAATGAAGTACAAGGAGAGATGAAAACTAAATTGTGTGACTAAAAAGGACTTGGACTAAATTGACATACACACACACACACACACACACACACACACACACACACACACACACACTAAATCACCTCCTCCTCTACACACACATCATCCATTACGCCACCTGACCGCGGCGCCTCCCCTAAGGTAATCACGGCCTCATTAGCTCAGGTAAGGCGGGTGTGGCTGCCACCTGATTAACTTTTCACCCATCCATCAATCACCCCTTGTTTATTCTCCTCTATTATTCTTATCCCTTTATTTGTTTATCAGCATGTTCCTCTGTACCTGTGTGTTCCGTGATAACCCATCCATCATTAATCTCTGCTGATTCATTATTTTTCCGTGTTTCTGCGTCTTCGTTTGTTTTATCATAGTGTCTCTTCTTCCGTCTTTCGTCTAGTTGGTGGTGGTGGTTGTGGTGGTGGTGGTGATTTTCTTTTCCTGATAGGCTGAGTAAATTTCTTTCTTTCTTCTTATCTTTTTATTTCCTTTTCCTTGAGTTAGTCGTGAGAAAAAAGTTGGATATTTCTTATTGAATTCGATGCCTTATTGAATTTTGAACAGAACATGTGTTGTGCTTATTATTGTTATTTTTTTTTTATTTTTTCACAAGGTTGATTTTTTTTTTTTTTTTTTCATTTATCCAAGTTCCTTTGCATTTTTTCATGTCTTTCTGAATTTGAAATTACATCTACTTTAGTTGATTTTGTGGTTTTGTTAATAAAAACTGAGGTAATCTTCTATTTACTTCTCGTTTTCTTCTTTTTTTTCCAATCTTCCTTTTTATTCCCCCTTTCCAGTCTGCCTTTACTTGGTGTCTCGCTCGCCTCGTTTTCTTTGCCAGGATCTATTTACGTTTTCTTTTCCAAGATCACGTTTTTTTTTTTCCAGGAACACGTTTTCTTTGCCAGGATCACGTTTTCTTTACCACGATCACGTTTTCTTCGTCAGGATCTCTTCGCGTTTTCTTTTCCGGGATCACGTTTTCTTTGCCACAATCACGTTTTCTTTGCTAGGTTCTCTTCACGTAACCTTCCCGTCCAATGACCTCGTAGCGATCCAGCTGAGGACGTAAGGGTCATTAGCGACTTGATGGCTCTCTCTCTCTCTCTCTCTCTCTCTCTCTCTCTCTCTCTCTCTCTCTCTCTCTCTCTCTCTCTCTCTTCTTGTACTTTTCTATGCATTTATTGCCACGTTTCCTCTAATTATTCCTAAATTATGCCCTCCGTCTCACTTTATAATCCTCTTATCTTTCAGCTTACTTTTCTTTCTTAATTTCCTACGTTTTCTTTTCTTCCTGACTCCGTCCTCCTCTTCCTTTTCTCTTTCCTCTTCAATCTTTTACTCTGTTCCCTGTCCTCAACCACCACCACTACCATCATTATAGTACCTCCTCCTTCTCTTCTACCTCTTCCTCCTTCTTCTTCCTCTCCTCCTCCTCCCCCTCCTTCTCCTCCTCCTCCTTCTCTCCATCGCCACACAGTAATTGTTTCTGTATATCCCTAACGACCCTGAGTCCTCGAAAGACCTCCTTACGCTCCTTATCGCCTCCTTAATTATGAATGCGGCCGGTAATCTGCCTAATGGTGTTCCCGCGTCCGCCTGCCGTTTTCTGTTGAAACTTAACGGTCGGTGCGCGGAAAGTTGAGACACAGAGACAGAAAATGGGGGAAAAAGGAAAGAAAAAAAAAAAAGAGAGAGTAAATAAAAGAAATAAAAGGTTACGTGGCCGGATTGGCTGAATTATACTAATGGATTCGGACTCTGATTGGTTTCGATTCGTGATTCATGACTATATGGGTTTCGTGGATTGTTTTTGTTTTGTTTTGTTTTTTTGTTTTTTTTTATCATTTGATTTACGGAAGGTACAAGTGACGGAATGGTTCGGTATGGTGGAAAGGATTGGCACCGAGAAGATATTAGATTTTTTTTCTCTCTCTTTCTTTCTGTGATTGTTTTTCTTTTCTTTTATTTTATTTTTCCATTTTTTTTTTACCCATATTTGGCAAGCGTAGAATATTTCGTTCGTGTATTTCTGTCGAATCTGTATATATGATTTGTTCTATAAACTACTACAATTACTGCAACAACAACTACTACTACTACTGGCACCATAGATGTGTGTGTATGTGTGTGTGTGTGTGTGTGTGTGTGTGTGTGTGTGTGTGTGTGTGTGTGTGTGTGTGTGTGTAGACAAAAGAATGCGAAAAAAAAATAGTAAAAACAAAAAGGGATGAAAAATCTAGGTACAAAAGTCGTACGAAGGAATGTCAAAAAAAATCGCACAGAAAAAAAAAAAAAAAAGTGGAGGGGGGCGGGACTTAAGGGACAAAGTTTTCAGGTCCCGGGTGGAATAATTGCTAGGAAATGCAGCTCAGGGTCATATTCGTCTACCGGAGCGTGACAACTCCTGGGCCGCCTCATTCAAAGTCACTGGCTTGGTGGTGCTTTTTTTTTTTTTTTTCCTTTTTCTTTTTCTTTTTTTTTTTTTTTTGCCTCTCTATGTATTTTGCTGCTCTTTTCCCCTTTTTTTTTTTAGTCTCTCTCTTCGCTGAGTTTACTGGCAGGACGTACTAGACAAATTCGTGTCCAGGTTTGCATTAAAACTTTTTTTCTTTCTTTTTTTTTAGTGGAGGTATTCTATTTCCAGCGGCGAGTGAAAAAAAAAAGGCATAATGTATTTTCTCATTTCTTATTTATTAATGGCTCTGGCCTGTGGGTTAATAGATATGGAAGCTAAACAGGTGATGGCTCTCGTAATATATAATCAATAGTACTGAATGTTTAAAACCTCATGAAAACAAAAGCAAATATTTAAAAAAAATCGCAAATGTAATTATTATCATAAGAGACGAAAAAAAAGTCATTCTAAAGACAGCTGATACCAAAACAAAAATATCGTGTCATTCTTAACTTAACTGATACCAGAATAACTGAAAAAAGTAAATATTACCAAAACAAGAAACAAAAGAAAATCATAATTCTGAAGGCAAGCGTTATTCATCCTTCCTTTCCCTAAAGGTAATGTATTTCAGAAAGGAAATTTAACCAAACAAAAAAATCCTGATTATAAACACAACCATTACCGAAACAAAGGTTCATGTAATTGAGAACGCAAATGTCACCGAAACAACAAAAAAATGTCTTAATAAAAAAACAAAAATATTACCAAAAAAAAAAAAGTATGTTCTTTTAAACACATGCGTTACCAAAACAAAAAAGACCTGTCATTTTAAACGCAACTGTTGCAAAAAAAAATAAATAAATAAAAAAAAATCACATAATTCTAAACACTTCCTCGAAAAAGAAAAAAAAGTCACTTGTAAGAGCACAACATATTTTTACGACAATAATTTTCCAGACGGTTATGCTAATACTTTTTTCATCCAGGCTTTACGGGATGTCTTTTTTTTACTCCCACCTCCATCCTTTTTTTTTTTTTTGAAGCGCTTTTAATTAAATATATTCCCAGGACGAAAGCACCAAACATTTGGGAGGCCAGCCGGACCCATGCGAGGCACAATATAGGCATTCCTCCCTCTCGCTCTCGTTAAATGTTCGGTGTATCTTACAATTAACATCTAATCGTTCAACACGCCAATCTTTTTCAAAGCGTCGAGAGTGAAATGTCCTGACAGTTAGCGGCGCTGTGATGAATGGGGCGATGTTTAGGCCAGGGAGAAAAGCGAGGTAACAAACAGGATCTCTCTCTCTCTCTCTCTCTCTCTCTCTCTCTCTCTCTCTCTCTCTCTCTCTCTCTCTCTCTCTCTCTCTCTGCAATAGGTCTCTAAAGGGGTCACGATTCAACTACGGTTCAACAGTCCAGGGCCGCTTTTACATACGTATGTTGTCTATATTTTTATCCATTTCTTGTATTTTGTGCCATTGAGGCCAATAAATGTCAAAATCACTCTCTCTCTCTCTCTCTCTCTCTCTCTCTCTCTCTCTCTCTCTCTCTCTCTCTCTCTCTCTCTCTCTCTCTCTCTGTCTCTCTCTCTGCAAACTCCATATACATTTTGTGATTTTTCAACAAAATGTTACATTAGATTACTTCGCTTAGCTATGACTATGTAATATGATATTACAATATATATAGAATCTCTCTCTCTCTCTCTCTCTCTCTCTCTCTCTCTCTCTCTCTCTCTCTCTCTCTCTCTCTCTCTCTCTCTCTCTCTCTCTCTCGCTCGCTCGCTCTTTCTCTCTCTGCAACATTATCACCTGTACAACACCTGGCTTATCGTCATTAAACTTTACTCTC
>NC_087158.1:24602039-24607039 GCF_035594125.1 Scylla paramamosain
AACCCGGACATATGCAATATTATATCCGGGTTGGTGAGAGACAGCTGGACAACAAAGGACGCGGAATTATGAGTGGGCGGGAGGAGGAGGAGGAGGAGGAGGAGGAGGAGGAGGAGGAGGAAAAGGAGGAGGAGGAGGAGGAGGAGGAGGAGGAGGAGAAGGAACGAAAGGAGAAGGATAAAAAAAGGGAAGGAGGAAAGACTAGGCAAAATAAAAAAAAGGGGAAGCTGAGAGAGAGAGAGAGAGAGAGAGAGAGAGAGAGAGAGAGAGAGAGAGAGAGAGAGAGAGAGAGAGAGAGAGAGAGAGAGAGAGAGAGAGAGAGAACTTCCTGACATAAAAACAACCAAAATCACGAACTGAGAAAAAAAAGAACTATGGAAATCTCTCTCTCTCTCTCTCTCTCTCTCTCTCTCTCTCTGGCTCTCTACGTCTCCTATTCTCAAACCTCATTTTTTCACACTCAAACTTACCTCACCACTCGCTCCTAATGAAATGCAAATGTTTCCCTTGGATTACCTTTGGATTCCCTCGGGCTTTCCAGCTCCGTCCCTCCTTCGCTGCCTTGCCCTTGACTGCCACCGTAAGCATTTATCGTATTGACCTACAACTGGCAACATCATCTGAACACAAAGGAAGAACAAGCACCAGTAAATCTTTCTGTTAGTCTTGATGTGGTTGTTTGTGATAACCCATAGCTCTTTATCTAGAGTACGTGATGTAGAATAGTGAAGGGGAAAGTTTAAATGAGGAGGAGGAGGAGGATAAGGGGGCAGAATAAAAATGGAGAGACTAAAGCTGCGGAAAGGATAAGAATGAGGAAGAATGGAAGGAGGAAAAGAAGAAAGAAGCTTTGACAAGGAATAAGGTTAAGACGGAGACAGGAAAGAAAGAAGAGGGGATAAAACGGATAAGAAAGATGTATGAAGAGAAAGGAGAAGAGGAATAGGGTATACATAAGCGAGGAGAATGAAGAGGAAGGAAAAGAAGGAAGAAGAAGGAGAGGGAAGGAGGAGAGACGTACAGTACAAAGGAGTTAAGTCAAGAGAATAACGGAAAGGAGGAAGGTTCTGGGACTTCTCTTTACTGGCCAGATTCTGATGCCAAGAGGAGGAGGAGGAGGAGGAGGAGGAGGAGGAAGAAGAAGAAGAAGAAGAAGAAGAAGAAGAAGAAGATTTAATATAACTTAACGATAACACAATTACAACATAAACCTAACCTAACCTAACCTAACATACCAAACGAAAGAAATAAAAAAAAGAAAACGGAAAATAAAAATAATGAAACGCACATAAACAAACAAAAAAAAAATCAATAAAAGAAAAGACTGTGAAATGAAGAAAACCTTAAGACTAGCAAAGACTCGGAATAGACCGCCAACAAGAAAGTAAATAAGAAAAATAAATAAACGAATAAATAAATGGAAAAGTAAAAATAAGGTATCTTCTAACTTAAAAAAAAAAGAAAGAAAAAAACTAAGACAAAAAAAAAGTTATAAGGCAAACTTTCATAACAAGAAGATGCAAATACACATAAATAAACGGATGAAAGAGAGAGAGAGAGAGAGAGAGAGAGAGAGAGAGAGAGAGAGAGAGAGAGAGAGAGAGAGAGTTGCGAGATAAAGTGAAGGAAAGGCACCAGCAGCAGCAGCAGCAGGAGCAGCATCAGGGGCGACACAGACAAACAAAGCGACGCCCTCAAAAATCGTAGTTATGGCAAGAAACTTTACGCATTTATTTTTCTTTCCTTATTCTTCCGAGTCTCAAAAATATGTATTCCCGCGCCGCATTTCCTTGTTTTGTCCTGGCTTGTGTTTTAGTCTTTGCGGACGTTGTTGTGTTTCCTGCCTACCATTCTGATCAGGCGTTCTCCTCCTATCCTTTCTCTCCTTTTCCCTTTCTTATTCTTCTCCTTTATTTTCTTCTGCGAGTCCACATCCTCTGTTTCTTCTCCATCAGTATTGCAAGATTGTTTTCGTCTTCTTGTTCCTCCCCCTTTTCTCTCTCTCTCTCTCTCTCTCTCTCTCTCTCTCTCTCTCTCTCTCTCTCTCTCTCTCTCTCTCTCTCTCATTCTCTTCCTCCTCGTTCTCATCCTCTTTCTGCTTTTCCTGTTATTCGTTGTTCCTCTTTTTTAACTTTCTTCACACTGACTTTCTTTTCCTATCCTTGTGTTTATTATCCTCTTCCTCCTCCTTGTTCTCCTTTAACTCTTTATCAACATTTCTATTTTCAAATTTCTTTTTTCCCTCCTATTCATTCCCCTCCTCTTACTTCCCTCCTCCTCCTCCTACGCCAGACACCCACATCATTCCACACATTCCATCCACAATCCTGCTCCACTGATCTCTATCAAAATTTTGTGCAATTAATCTTTCGCCAACACCAACACACAGTCAATCATTCTTGCTATCAGTGTGGTTATACCCTTTCTCTCTCTCTCTCTCTCTCTCTCTCTCTCTCTCTCTCTCTCTCTCTCTCTCTCTCTCTCTCTCTCTCTCTCTCTCTCTCTCTCTCTCTCTCTCTCTCTGTACATACACACGCACACACCAATGTTAATAACCATCCAAGTGCTGCTGCTGCTGCATTCCTTCCTACACTATGTTTCTCTAAATGTGTCTTTAAAGAAACTGCAAACATTCCCTGAGAACTCCAGCTTTCCCTTTTACTGCTGAAATATGTATCATCTAAGTTTCTCCCTCCTGAAGTAACTGTAACGCTCTTCCCTTCCCTCGTTTTGGTGATGCACTTCTTCCTCTTCACTGTCGTCATCATCATCATCATCCTCATCATCATATTCATTATCATCGTCATCCTCTTCAGTACAATAAAGGTTCCTCCGCCTCTGTCCCTTCATTTCCCTCTACCACTTTCATTTTTCCTCTTCTTCGTCTCTATGCTGTTCTATTTTACAAGTATTTCCTCTGCTTAGTGTGCAATGTTCTGTCTTAACGTAAAAACTCTGAAAATTCTGCATAGTTGTGTCTCATTCATTAATTTTTATCAGTCGTAGTAGTGGCAGACTTTACCTTGGCGGTCCCTGACATTTTCTCTCCCTGCACTCACAGCCTATAGCTTAAACTGCCTTCATACTTTTCTTCTTCCTTCTTTAGCCATTTTCTCTTCTTTACTCATATGAACATCTATTTTTTTCTTCAATAACCGTCTCCCTTTGCTGGTTTGGAAAGCTTACATCTCCGCCTATTCCGCCTTTATCCTTGACTCATCTCCTCTCCTAACTTATAAAAAACACCCACTTCCATCTCACGTTCTTCCTTGGCCTTCTTTTTCCTACTAACTTAAAAGAATCCTACCACATCTATCTAATCCTCTTTCTCCTTAATCCTTTCCTCCTCGTAGCATAAAACATCCTTCATTCACAGCCTGTTTTCCGTTCAGCCTTAATTCATTTCTTCTTTTCGAAATAAAAAGAACCTTATCTGCATATCCTTCTCCTTTACTCCTTCCCTGTCAAAAGAACTCACTATTCCTCCGTACCATCGTCCTATCCTTCACCTCCACCCCTCCTGCGGCCGGCTGTCCTTCCCCTGCAGCCCCGACACGCGTCCGTCTGGGTCATCCCTCCTTAACCCGCCCCTCGACAGGCCTGGCTCGTCCCTTGACAAATGGCGGGGACGTTAATATCCCGGGCAAGCAATAAACCTTCCATGGACCTCCTGCGCGCCAGGGAAATACCACCTGTCAACAGTCAAGACTCTTATTGACCGAGGCTTTGATGGACGCCACAAGGGAGGCTGCCAGCGACCTAAGCCTGTGCCTCAGGGCGCGAACTTGGCAGGGTAGTGACAGTGACACGGTGACAGGGTGACGGAGGGAGTGGAAGGGTAATGTCAGGTCTGGTGGGGTGGTGGAAGGCAAGGCTGGGAGGAGTGTGGATAGGCTGTGGATGAATCTGGGTGTGGATGGATAGTTGCATAGGTCTGAGTGTGGATAGAAAACATGAGAACAGTTACCAAGATACTTAACAGACAAAGGTATGTGTTTATTTCTTGGTAACAGAAAGCTACGTGTTGAAGATGATAGAAACATATAGAGCGGTATTCATAGTTCGCAGGTCAGCTTCTGGAAGGATAAGAGAACAGATCAGAGGGAGGACGTGTTCGGGAGTGGTAGTACAGCGCTACAATGTCACAATGTCATCCTAAGTCGTCTCCCCAACGCCATGTTTGTCGCCGCTCACTGCAGACCCCGAGGCGCGCCATCCACAACTCTCCTCTCCCTCCTTCCAGTGTCAGCATGTGTGTGTGCCAAAGGACCGGCCTGAAGGGAGAGATGGAGGGGAAGGAGGGAGGGAAGGAGGGAGGGAGAGAAGGACGCGGATCCAGCCAAAGGTTTGCGGTGAGCGGTGACAAACATGGCGCCTGTTTGTACCGTGCTGGCGGACTCCCTATGGAGGACGCAGAGGAGAAGGAGAAGGAGGAGGAGGAAGAGGGAAGGCAGGCATGGGGAGGCGCGGAAATAGATTGCTGCTCCTTTGGTATTCGTGTGGTATTACGTTCTCCTGGTCTGTACGCACGGCGGAGGATGCACGAGTGTGTTATTGAGTCGGACAAGAGCAGGTTCATAGCAGTGGTGTGTGGATGCCTTCCGCCGCCTGTGCCTCGCGGGACATTGCCGTCAACGGAACCGCGATGACGACGACAGACGATGGCAGCGGTGTGCAAGCCGGCATAATGTTGGGTTTACGTCAGCGCCGCCACCAGTGTTGTGTTTGTGTGAGTGTGTATCTACTGACGGAGGTGATGGTGGTGCTGCTCTCACTCTCACTGCTTGCCTACACCCGTCGCTTTATTCACTGCAACGAACGGCCGAACATATGAAAACTTAACGGTGTAGTGTTGATATTTTGGTCTCCCTTTCATAATCTTAGTCTGTGAACCTCCATTTGTTTTCCATGACATCAATACCTCGAGGCCATAACTCTGAGGCTTTAATGTTTGTTTCCCTGCCACGGAATTCTAACCTCTTTTGCCTTCAGCGGTATAC
>NC_087158.1:24609539-24629539 GCF_035594125.1 Scylla paramamosain
TATCTGTGTCGCCTGGTGTGCTCTCTCTCTCTCTCTCTCTCTCTCTCTCTCTCTCTCTCTCTCTCTCTCTCTCTGACTCAACGAACCTCAAAACTGATCTTCCAGCACCTCTACTTCTTCCTTTTCTTTGCCTCTTCATCATCGTCTTTCTCCCTCTCTCCCTCATCCTCCCCCATCGCCACCCCCCCCCCCCGTCCACCCGTCATGGCAGGTAAGGCCTCACCAAGACGACAAATTAATTACCGTGAGTAAACAAGGCTCAGCTCTAATTGGCTTCCCCATAACAGAGAGGAGATAGTTCCGCCGATGAGTTACGGAGGGGAGAGAGAGAGAGAGAGAGAGAGAGAGAGAGAGAGAGAGAGAGAGAGAGAGAGAGAGAGAGAGAGAGAGAGAGAGAGAGAGAGAGGAATGCATACAGGCAGACAGATAAAGACAGAAAGAGAGTCAAAGACAGATAGAAAGATATACAGATGGACGGACAGAAAGACAGATAGACAGACGGACAGACAGACAGATATACAGATGGACTGACGGACACAGACATACATACAAACACAAACAAACAAAAACACGCAGAGACAAATAGATAAACAAACAGACAAGGAGAAAAAGACAAATATATTCTTGAAAAGTCAGACAGAATCCGGAAGTGGAGACACAAAAGAAACTGGCAAACAACAAACAGCGAGAATGAACATGAAAACAAACACACACACACACACACACACACACACACACACACACACACACACACACACACACACACACACACAAGCGATCAAAGGGAGAAATAGGATATGGAGACGGAAAGGGAGAGGAAAAAAAAAAATATATATATATATATATATATATATATATATATATATATATATATATATATATATATATATATATATATATATATATATATATATATATAACTAAAACAAACGAATAAAAGCAAAACATTAAAAAAATAAATAAAAAAAAAACTCAGCGATCATCACAAAAATACAGATATACAAAAAATATCAGTAAAAAAATAAAAATAAATAAAAATAAATAAATAACCCCCTCAAAAAAAATGTAAACTAAACTCACAAAGGAAGACAAAAAAAAAAAGTCGAGAGAAAAAAATAAATTAGATAATAAGACCCAGAGGAGAGGCTCACCACCACCACCATCACTATCACCACCACCACCACCACCACCACCACCACTACCTCCCACAGCAGCAGAGGAGGAGGAGGAGGAGGAGGAGGAGGAAGACACGAGGGCTGAGGGCTGGGAGGGCCGCGCCGGGGCATCATTTACATAAACATAAGTGCTGGAGTCATTACCTGTTGCTTCCCCCATGCTTAGAGAGAGAGAGAGAGAGAGAGAGAGAGAGAGAGAGAGAGAGAGAGAGAGAGAGAGAGAGAGAGAGAGAGAGAGAGAGAGTCAGTCAGCCAGTCAGTCAGTCACAAATCATGAATCGTGTAGCTTTAAGGTTTCAATTTATCCTCATACACCTCTCTCTCTCTCTCTCTCTCTCTCTCTCTCTCTCTCTCTCTCTCTCTCTCTCTCTCTCTCTCTCTCTCTCTCTCTCTCTCGGTGCCTCGGGATAAAAACAGCGCTTGGCTCGTCTGCAAATCTAATATATTCAAGAAATCCTGTTAGTAAAGGGGAGGAGAAGGAGGGAGAGAGAGGGAGAAAGGGAGGGAGAGGGGGAGGAAAAACGATGGAAGAAAGGAGGGTGGAAGGGAGAGAGAGACGGATCAAAGAGGGAAACTAGGGAGGTGGAGATAAAATGCATGCTGTTTTAGGTACTCTCTCTCTCTCTCTCTCTCTCTCTCTCTCTCTCTCTCTCTCTCTCTCTCTCTCTCTCTCGCTCTCTCTCAGTAGTAAAGCGCAGCAGCACATGAGAAATATCGTATAATGTGTTCTTCCTCCTCCTCCTCCTCCTCCTCCTCCTCCTCCTCCTCCTCCTCCTCCTCCTCCTCCTGGGGTGAAAATGGAGTTTACAGGATATTTAAGAGACGCTGTATATTCACCTGCCAAATCTTATTTTCGTCGCCATTATCAGCAGGCGAAGTAGTACCTCAACTCCACCAAGAAACCTTACCTACACTTTCCTTCCCTCTCATTCTTTCCTTCCCTCTGCACCTTTTTCTCCCCCTATCCCCCCCTCCTCTTCTTTCTCTTTCTGCTCCTCCTGATTGTTTTTTTTTTCTACTCTTCTTCTTTCTCTTTTTCCGCTTTCTCGTTCTCCTCCTCCTCCTCCTCCTACTCCTCTTCTTTCTCCGCCTCTTTCTTCTTTTCCTCCTCTTCCTCCTCCTTCTCTGATACTCTTTCGCCATCACTCGTCTCTCTGATCTTTTTCCTCTTCCTTCTCCTAGTCCTCCTCATCCTCTTCTTCCTCTTCTTCTTCTTCTTCTTTTTCTTCTTCTATTATCTTTCCATCATCCCCATTTCCTTTCTGATCTCTCTTGTCCTATTCTTTTTTTTCGCTCTCTCTTCTTAATATCCTTCCAGCAGCCCAAGTCTCCTTTTGATCTTATTTCTCTTCTCTTCTCTTGATATCCTTCCAGAATCCTTAATGTCTGTTTCTGATCTTTCTCTTTTTTTTTTTCTCTCTCTCTTCTACTATTGCCTTTCCACCTTGCCGTTTCCGTATCTGATCTTCCTCTTCCTCTTTTCTCCTCTTTTGATGCTCTGCCAGGATTCCAAGTCTCTCTTTCTGCTCTTCTTTTCTCCTCTTTAACACAATTTTCCTTTTCCGATTCTTCTCTCTTTTTTTCATCCTCTTTTCCTCCAGCATCCCTTTCTGTTCTTTTTTCCTTCTATTCTGGCATCTTTCCATCATTCCCATTTCCTCCTCTTCCCCTCTTCCGATATCCTCCTACTTCCCTTTCTGATCTCTCTCTCCTTCTCCCCTCTTCTGATATCGTCCTGTTTCCTTTTCTGATCCTCCTCTCCTCTTTTCTCTTTTCCTGATACCGTGCCAGCATCCCGCGCCTCCCTTTCTGCTCTTCTTTCTCGCGTCTTTCTATTCTTTCCCTACCAGCGAGCAGTGTTCCTAAGCCCTTCCAGTATGACGCACATCCCCACCCTCAACTTTACACCATCACTCAGGTTCATGTCTCGTCCGCGTACCCTGTGATACAAACTTTTCCCAACAGATGGCGTTACTCGGGAGGTGGGCCAGCCAGGGGTGGAGTGGGAGCGAGGAACGGTAGCAAACTTGATTATCTGGCAAGATGTTTGTGTTCAGAAGCGATGGAGGTTCTGTTAGTGCATGAAAATACGAGAGAGAGAAAAAGGAATGGTGGTAATGTTTGTTTGTTTGTTTTTAATGTTTTATCTATTTTTTTTTTTTTTTTTTTAGTTGTGGATGAAAATTGTTAAAGCTGAATAGAACTGTAATCTTTCTTTTTTTTGTTTTCATTCACGTAAAAAAAAAAAAGAAGCTCGCTAAATTAAACTAATGATGAAAGATATAATAAAAAAAAAACGTAATTTAGCTTACATTTTTTTTTCAATTTGTTCTTATTTAAGTGAAGAAAAGAGGATTAAACGAGTAAGACTAATAATGAGATGTGAAGTAACACCATAATCTAGACTGCTTGCCTATTTTTTTTTTTTTTTTTTTACACTAGAGAAAGTAATTATCCCTAAATTACATAAAATTAGCTGTACAGTTTAAGTAACAAAATGACAAGCTAAAAAGGCAAGTCAGGCCGACAGAGAACTAGAGAAAGATGACACAAGAAACTTTTGTTATGGTGGCTTGGAACAGACGGACAGTCAACAGAGAGGAGAATGAAAGAGATTCACGAAAGACATCTGCTCTACAGTGGAATGCTTAAACTCATGGCAATAACAATAACAACAACAGCAATGAGAATAATAACATTTTCTTAACTACTTTTCCCTCACTATCATTAAACTTCATATTTTTCCACTCATCATTTTCTTCCAATCAAAATTCACTTGCACACAATCATGATAATAACGCTTTCTCAGCCACTTTTCCCCCTCCTTATCCTTAATTTATCAACTTCTGTCCAACATCATATTTTTCTCTCATCCTCTTATCATCCCAATCAAAATTCACTAGCACACCTACACTTGCATCTCCCCAGGTGTAGCAGGAGGAGGGGCAGGTGTGACTAGCAGGGGAGTGTGCAAAAGTCGGCATCACAATAGCAGGTGCATCGAGCAGTGCACATAAATGGCGAGGGTCATGATTTGCTTCTTATCGCCGCTGCCGCTCCGCCGCGCCTCCGCTGGGCGTCTCTCTGGCAGCGCTGTAAACTTAATTTGGCAGATAAGATTAAATGTTTTGCGGAATTAAGCAAACGAAGATAATTGCATTGGACGCGACCTAACTGCCAATGTCTCTCTCTCTCTCTCTCTCTCTCTCTCTCTCTCTCTCTCTCTCTCTCTCTCTCTCTCTCTCTCTCTCTCTCTCTCTCTCTCAATGATGCGGATTTAATTAAAGCAGCAACACTCGGCGACAATTATACACTTGCTCAGTTGGACACACGATAAACTATTCCGAGTACTGATATTAGTCTTGCTACATCACACACACACACACACACACACACACACACACACACACACACACACACACACACACACACACACACACACACACACGAGGAGGATGAGAGAGAGGAGACAAGAGAAAAAAGTTTGTTCCTATAATAATAATCCCATTCGCTTCTCTGCTCGATAAATAATGGGGTTCTTCAGGAGGCGCTTTTGCCCCCTCTTGCCTTTGGTGCGGCGCTAAATAAGATCAAACACGCCTTAGTCCTGTCCCTACCATCATGTCACAGAGAGGAGCAGGAGGAGGAGGAGGAGGAGGAGGAGGAGGAAGAGAAGGCGGATGGAGGGAGGAAGGAGAAGGAGGAAGAAGGGAAAGACAGAGAGTAGTAGTAGTAGTAGTAGTAGTAGTAGTAGTAGTAGTAGTAGTAGTAGTAGTAAAAGTAGAAATAAAAGAACAACATAAAAGAAAAACTGAAATTTGTTGAAAACCAAACTGAAAAAAAGTAAAAAAAAAACATTAAATGAACATACCTGCTCCTCCTGAATACACAAAAATGTACACACACACACACACACACACACACACACACACACACACACACACACACACATGTTGAACACCGGGCTGACTGCTGCGGCGCGTTTCATTCCTCCGCATTCGGCCGCCTCAATACAGCTCGCCAGGTATTTTAATTTACGTCTCCCTTAATGAAAAAGTCGGGATGGGCCGCCCTCCCTCAAGCCTCTCAAAGGACGCTGCTGCTTCTCCTTTGACCCACAAACCTCAAAATGCCTCTCTGGTTAATAACGCGTTGACTGCCTCACCCCCTTCCCCTTCCTCTTCCTCCACTTCCACCCCCAAATCCTCCACTTCCCTTCAGCTCTACACAACCACACACGCTCACCTTTATTTCTCCTCTTCTTCCTTCTGCCCACGTCGTCACCAGCAAACTTTATCAACTTCGTCTTTGCGTTTCCAATACACCATCATCACAAAGAGCCGCACACATCAATGGTGTTATTTCCCCTCTACATTTTTTTTTCTTTTTTTGTCTCCATGGTGAGCGGTAGTCAGCTTGGAAACCACCACCACCACCGCCGCCACCACCATCACTACCACCACCACCACCACCACGACTGTCACTTAAAGCCACAGAAACCATCATTAATTCCTAGTATAATTCGATCTCCAAGTGCCCTGAGAAACAATAAAATTCTCTCAAGGAAAATTAAAGAAGGAAAGACAATGGAAATTGAGAAAGACAATAAAAGCAGGGACCAAAATAAAAGATGTACCTTATTCTTAGCTTACCTCCTGTGTGTGTGTGTGTGTGTGTGTGTGTGTGTGTGTGTGTGTGTGTGTGTTTGCCGTGAGGTCACCATGACAACGGAGGTAAGCCGAAGACACACCTGCCAGCCCTCCACCACGCTCACCTGAGAAAGAAGAAAGGCACACGTTAATTGTTTGACACAGGTGGTTAAGAGTCTCTCTCTCTCTCTCTCTCTCTCTCTCTCTCTCTCTCTCTCTCTCTCTCTCTCTCTCTCTCTCTCTCTCTCTCTCTCTCTCTCTCTCTCTCTCATACACACACACACACACACACACACACACACACACACACACACACACACACACACACATCTAAAAGGCAATAATAACAATAGCAATTATATAAAGATATTTAATTTCTCCCTGTACTGTAGGCACCTTACAAAAAGAAAACAAGAAAAAGAGAACAGCAGAACAGAAAGATAATAAACAAAAAATCACAGCTAAACAAAGAATAATACATAATACAACACAGAAGACCTAAACAAAACTAAAAACACTAAAGATAACTCATACTAATCCTCCTTCCATACAAAATACAACACAATATACTTAAAAAAAATAAATATATAAACAAAAACAATGGATAATTCATACCAATCCTCCAAGATTACCAGTAACCAATCCACCAATCCACCAATCCCATTCTACCGCGAAGGCAAGGGCAGGCTCTGATTGGCCAGCTTCAGAGGAGTGCCGCGAGCCAATCAAGAGGCGGCCCTGACAGTGGACCGTCCAGACCGACCCACCGAGGACGAGAAGGACGAGGACGAAGACGAGGAGGACGAGCGAGGACTAAGAGAGGACAACCCGCTCGCCATCCATGTTCTCGATTACAGTATTGGTCCGTAGTGGAATTTGCTAGTGGTGCGTGTACGTGAGGGAGTGAGGGAAGGTGTAGGTATGGTAACGCCTTTGTGTTGTTGGGTATGTGTGTGTGTGTGTGAGAGAGAGAGAGAGAGAGAGAGGGTTCTAGTGGTAGGAATGAATGTTTCGTAGGTTTTGTGAGACTGATGAGAAGAAAAGAACACGAAGAACAAGAACGACAAGAATAACATGAACACGAACAAGAAAAAAAGAACAAGAACAACACAACCACCACCACTACCACCCTCACCACCACCACCACCAACAACAACACTTAAAAACACATATGTATCCACTAAGCCAAACCATCTCTCAATCTCATGGCACAGACTACATGGATGACAAGAGAACGATAATATATTACTGCTCTACCTCCTCTTGCTCCTCAGCCTCTTGCCAATCAAAACACTCGCTCTCACGGGATATGTATGTATAAAATAACCAGAATAACCTTCATATTGTCCAGTGCAGCAGAGAGAGATGAGTGATACAGTATGTGTGTGTTTGTGTTTGTATGTGTGTGTAGGTGAGTAGGGACGTGGAGCAGTGTGGGACCGGAGAAGAGGACAAGTTAGCTAAGGCCAATCATTGCAGTGCACGTGTTCAGGGAGAGTTGCTGTTAGTCGCTGTGTTGTTGATGGTGGGTTTGTGGATCTTTGTTCGAGTGACTCTTAGTTTTGTGAGTGTGTGCGATATGTGTGTGTAGGTAGTGGGGCATGGACTGGTTGATGAATAGATGGGTAGTTGTATGGAAGGGTGGCTAGAGAGACAGATAAGGGAATAGATAGTTTGATAGACTGACAGAGAGACAGACAGATAGATAGATAGATAGATAGACAGACAGACAGACACAGATAAATATAGACAGAAAGATGGATAGACAGATAAGTAGATAGATAGACAGGTAAACAGATAGACAAACAGACTCATACAGAAGGACAAGACAAAACAAAACCATAACCAAACAAAAACAACATTAAAAACAGAAGAAAAAAAAACAAGAAGAAGCAAAAGAGAGATATGAGCTAACGTCTGCATAATCTGCTGGCGGGATCCAAAACTAAGGAAGAAACAAAAGAGCAACTGCGCAAATACAAACATACATGAAGAAATATTTGCATAGAGCGTGTGTACGAGTATTAAGCTGGGCGGGAGACACGGCGGGGGAAAAAAGGGCTTATGTACAGAATTATGGTAGAGACAAATTTTAGCCCGGAACATTTTTTAATAACAAATTGCTGGAATAATTTACCTATAAATTTATATTAATAACTGTCCGTCTGTCTGTGTGTGTGAATGGTTGTGATAGTATATGTCTCTCTCTCTCTCTCTCTCTCTCTCTCTCTCTCTCTCTCTCTCTCTCTCTCTCTCTCTCTCTCTCTCTCTCTCTCTCTCTCTCTCTCTCTCTCTCTCCAGTAAGGCAATTACAGTTCTCTTTCCTACCCCTCCAATATATTTTCATTACATTTTTATTACTGTTTAATTATTATTTTTAAGCATTTCCCGCGGCTCTCTATTTCCCGCTCTCACACACACACACACACACACACACACACACACACACACACGGTAAGCCCCGCTCGCTTGATTTTTTTGTCCCTTCCCTTTTTCCTTTATTTCATTGTTTTTATAATTCATTTAATGCAATTCATTTTGCCGGGGCATTTAACAAATTGAAACCACAGTACAATATGCGGCTGAAATATTACTACCACCATCACCACTACTACCACTACCACCACCACAGCCACCACTATTACCAACACCAGTATCCTACCACCACCGCCACCACCGAGTCCCTACCACTACTGCCACCACAGCTGTCACCAGCACTATCATGAAGTACACAATCGCCGCCACCACCACAATCATAAAGAGAACCATCACCATTCACACAGCCACAATTACCACCATTATTATTACTGCAATAGTTATGATCATCACCAGTACTAACCATTTCCACCACTTTCTCATTATTCATCACCCTCATCACCATCACTGTTCTCGTGCTATCATCATCACCGTCACCAGTACTGTTATCACCAGAACAACAACAACAACAACAACAACAACTACTACTACTACTACTACTACTACTACAACGCAGCAACGTAACGCCAGATGATGCAAGAGTGTAAGAACCAATAACAAACAAACAAAAAATCCTTCCCTGATGTTATTGATGCGAGATCATTTGACGCTTAACAAACAGACGAACAAATAGATCAAATATAGATGGACACACAAATAGACAGACAGAAAGGCAGTCACACACACACACACACACACACACACACACACACACACACACACACACACACACACACAAACAACAAAAACAAAAAAAACATTAACCAACCAATAAACAAACGGGCAGCTCAACTCACTCACTCATAAAACATCAGAACAATCAACAACACCAAAACATCACCACTACCACCACCACCACAACAACAACACCAATAACAATAACAACAGCAACCAGGTGATGTGTCAACAAACCTCTCACCTCTCATAACCTTTCTTCATCCTTCCCCTTTTTCCCCTCCTTTTTTCCCTTTCCCTCTTTCTCCATATATATCTCCTCCCACACATTTTTTCCCACCTTGTTCTCCCCTCCCTTCCACACCTCTCCACCCTCCCTCTTTCCAGTCCCCATTCCTACTTTTAGAAACTGAGAGAGGAAGAATCAAGAGGAGAATGAAAATGAGGAAGAAGAAAAAAGCAAATGGTAAGAGAAATGATAATAAAGATGAGAAAGAAGAAAAAAAAGGTTCTAGGAGAGAAAAGAGAGTAAAGAGAAAAAAATGAAGTTAGGGAAAGCAAAAAAGTAGGAGAGAGGAGACTGAAGACAAGAATAATGGACAGGAGAGGGGAGATGTGGGGGAGGGAGAGGGTGAAGGAAGAGGGGAGAAAGGGGAAGAGAGGGGGTGGTAGAGGGGAGAGGGAAACAGACACCTCCCCCTCAATTATCACTTTTTTATACAAGGTTCGCCAATAATTGAATTCGCGAGTCAATGATACACACGTTTTAATAGGAATATAGTTTTTCCATTAAAGTGAATGTATCAATTACTTTCGAATTTCCATTATTGGCGGGGACTTTTGGCGCGGCGTGAAATTCCTTGGAAACCGAGTGAGTGCGTGTCCCAGAGTCAGGGGTTCGAGGAAAAAAAAAATGTGATAGTAACGATGATGATGATGATAGTAGTAGTAGTAGTAGTAGTAGTAGTAGTAGTAGTAGTAGTAGTAGTAGTAGTAGTAGTAGTGGTAGTAGTTGTGGTAGTAAGAGTAGTAAAGTAGTAGTAGTAGTAGTAGTAGTAGTAATAATAATAATAATAATAATAATAATAATAATAATAATAATAATAATAATAATAATAACAATAATAATAATAATAATAACAGGTGATTGGAAATGGCAGCGACCGTCACATTAACGTTATGAAAACACATTAAAGGGATTTAAAAATAGCACTCCAATTGAACTCTCTCTCTCTCTCTCTCTCTCTCTCTCTCTCTCTCTCTCTCTCTCTCTCTCTCTCTCTCTCTCTCTCTCTCTCTCTCTCTCTCTCTCACACCTACTCACCACTCACTCTCTCACTGACCTTGACTTAACTAATCCCTCATCACCAATCATACTTCTCTCACGAACTTAATTCACCTCACCTCCCTGCCCTTCTTCTCCATCATGATTTCTCTCTTTCCTCCTTTCCTCTCCCTCCTCCACTTTTCCTCAAGGTAGAAAAGAGGGAGGTGGAGGAGTGGAGGGGGGAGGACTGCACCGAGGAACTCACGGGGACACGGGGACACAGACAAAGGGAAATGGTCGGGCTGGGCAGAGAAATGTTGCAGAGGAAGGAGGAACAATACGGGGAACCTTCTGTCTTAAAGGTGGGCGGCGATGCGGGAGGCGTAGAAGGAGAAGGAAGAGAAGGAAGAGGAGGAGGAGGAGGAGGAGGGGAAATAATGGAAAGAACAAGAGGAAAAGGAAAACGAGGGCAAAGAAAAGCAAGGGTAAAGGATACGAAATAGGGGAGAAAGTACAAGGAAAAGTGAAGAGTGAAAAAAACTCTAGATTAAGGAAAAGGAAAAGAAAAACAGAAGGGACGGTGAACAGGTGTGCTTGAGAAAGAGAGAGAGAGAGAGAGAGAGAGAGAGAGAGAGAGAGAGAGAGAGAGAGAGAGAGAGAGAGAGAGAGAGAGAGAGAGAATCTAATTTGAGTTTTTTTCCCTCTCTATTTACTCTCATCATTCTCTCGATTATCTTTTTCATTACCATCATCCTCTCTACGTCCCTAATTCCCTTCACCTCATCCCTTCCCCTTCTCTCTCACACACCATCCATCTATCGATCTATCTATCCATCTGTCGAGGAACAATCAATCCACCCTGTCAGTACACACCCCAAATCTCTCTCCCCTGTCTGTAATCACCCCTCTGTCCTTACATACCCTCCCCTTCCTGATAATTCCCCTCCCGCTCATCTACCCAATCCCAGCATCCCTCCCATCCACTACTTTCGTACCCTCTCTCTCTCTCTCTCTCTCTCTGCCATGCCTCCCACCGCCCGCCGCCCATCACCAACTTCTCCCCCACTCCCCAATTCTCCCATCTCCCCCAGCAAGCCTCCCCACGCCATAACTGTCCCCATGCGTCAGAGGCGACACGTCCAGAGCCATAATACACCGTGGCTCCATTCAATTTTAAAAGTAGTAATAAAAATAGCGAGGTAATTTCACTAGCAATATATAGTTGAGCTCCTATCGGTATTTCTGATCGCCGCCGGAATGCACGCACACACACACACACACACACACACACACACACACACACACACACACACACACACACACACACACACACACACGAAAGGGAAAGAGGGAGGGCGTTGGGGAGAGAGGGAGAAAGAAAGAGCGAAGGGGAGAGAGGGGAGGGAAAATGATGAGTAGAGTGAGTTTCAGAATGAGACTCCGGGGAGAAAAAGAGAGGGAGAAACAGGGAGATAAAGATGAGAGGAAGAAAAAGAGAGCGAGAGAGAGGGAGAGTCACCTGGGAGGACAGATGACTCAGTGTGAGATAGAAAGTTTAAGGAACGGAGAGAGAGTGAAAGAGAGAGATAGCTCAAGAAAAGTGAAGTGAAAGACAGAGAAAGAGATAGAGTGAGAGAATAAATTCAGATAAGAGTTCCTGACAGTAAGAGAAAAGAACGAAGGGAGGGAGGAAGAAGGAATGGAGAAGAGGGAGAAGAGGAAGGAGAAATGAAGACAGATGGAGGAAGGGATGATTGAAGGAAAGTAAAAGAGAGAGAGAGAGAGAGAGAGAGAGAGAGAGAGAGAGAGAGAGAGAGAGAGAGAGAGAGAGAGAGAGAGAGAGAGAGAGGAGAGGAAGGAAAAATAAGAGAATGATAAACTGAAGGAAGCACGAAAAGGAAGACTACATTAAGAAGAGCTCAAAGCATAACACAATTTTCAAGAACCTTATCTTAAAAACGAGAAGGAATTATCTTAAAACAATAGAAGCATGTGTGACCTCGAGGCACAAACAACACAACACGACCAAAAGATGATAAACATAAAGAAAACGTAACAAAGATGCATAGATATAATAGAGAAACTTATCTGTATTTCAGCTTTTTCTAAAGAGTTCATTTCAACAGATGGATAAATTACTGAGTGAAATACATCTCCTTATATCAATTTACCTACGTTAGCTTAGGATAAGTTAGTTTAGATTACGTTAGGGTAATTTATGTTAGATTAAGTTAAATTAAATTAGGTTAGGTTGGGTTAGGTTAGCTCAGATTAAGTTACGTCCGGTTAGGTTACGTTAGGTTAGAATGTAATAAAAAAGAAAAGAAAGAGGAACCTGGATAAGGAAAAAGAAAAAAATATATATATAATAAAAAATGAATCATAAGTTGAGGTGAGCATGAGTTTGGTCCCCGTCAAAAAAAAAAAAAAAAATATATAAAAAAAACAGGCAACAAGCAAGCAACAACACAGGAAGGCGGGCGCGGCGAGGGGAAGCACAGGAAGCGGCGGGGAAGGACGCGCCAGCCTGAAGGGGATGTGGGGTTTGGGAGTTGGTAGAAAAATTAAAGTGAAGCGACCTGAGCAGGACCACCTGTTGGCCGCGTGTCCCCAGCCGCCTCCTGTATTATGCCTTATCTCCGGCGTCCGCAGCCCCACAGCCCCCGCAGCCCCGCGTCCCCTACGTATTCCGGGGGAGTTTTATGCCCAGGAGGCACGAGGGGCGGTGCGCCAGGTTATTTCGGGCGCCGCCAGAGACTTAGGGGTCCCAGTGTCCGCCGCGAGATTTCCACTGACTATTAAAACTTGGAAATACACTCACGCAATGTTCTGACGGTCTCTCTCTCTCTCTCTCTCTCTCTCTCTCTCTCTCTCTCTCTCTCTCTCTCTCTCTCTCTCATACATAATCATCACAGATTCCACTTTCTCTCTCTCTCTCTCTCTCTCTCTCTCTCTCTCTCTCTCTCTCTCTCTCTCTCTCTCTCGCTCACTCCCAATATAAGGCGGGGTTCCCATCAGTCTCCAGGAAAAGATTATTAAAGTCAAGGACACCAGCAGGCGGGGATCGAACCCTGCACCACCTGGATCCACGCGCCGCTCATCACCACTCGTGCCTCCTCGCAGCTCGGGCCAGGCGCTGGTGGTGAAGCTCAAGGTTCGTATTCTCAAATTGACAAACCATTCCCTTGCCTACACTGAATAAATTTTAGTAGTAGCCATTGTTTTATTATTCTCTTATTCTTATTCTATTTCAGCGTTGTGTCTTGCCTACACTTAACAGACTCTAGTGGAAGTCAGAGGAGGTTTCTCAAGGGCGTTTGTATGTTCTGGATGGTACTCTGACATGTGTTTTACCTCGTCAGTAGTAAAAATATTCATGGAAACCCAAGTAGTCATCCCTGTGGCCTCTGTAAATAGTCCATATGAGAGAACTGGCTCTTAAATAATGTTAGATGAATAAAACAAACTATGCAATCAGGTTGTTAGTGTTGAGTCATTAGGGAGCTTTAAAAGATAAGTTGAATTATGGATGAGGATGATCCGTGGAAATATGTTGGTATATGCCATGCAAGGAGTGACGGCTTGCTGCACCCTCTTTTATTTTCATATCTTTTTATTTTCTGAATTAAGTGTTCAAAAATAAAGTTCCGGGCTGGATTCCTGCAAGATTGTAGAGAGCATCCTGGTGAAATATTAAACTGAACCTATACAAAATCACTTTATTTAAAAATGCTTATTTCAGCACCTCCTTCATAGCTCTTTGAGTTTTCAATAGAAATTTATTAAGTAGTTCAATAATTTCATCAGGTGACTGATGCAAATCAAAAAACGTAAATCGAGCATATATAGACTAATTAATAGACAATGTTAAACTATAATATTTAAAACTAGGAAAGAAGCACCTTCTAAGAGTAAAAAAAAGTTAAAATGTTGAGTAAAAGTTTTAACGAAGACAAGATCAAATAAGATATACATAATACTAAAAGCAGAAAGGGAAAAAAGCCATAAACAAGAAAGCAATATATATATATATATATATATATATATATATATATATATATATATATATATATATATATATATATATATATATATATATATATATATATATATATATATATATATATATATATATATATATATATATATATATATATATATAAAGAACGAGAAAATAAGAAGATTCGAAAGAAAGTAAAAATGCATCACCGAAATAACACAGAGTATAAAATATTCACATGAGATATACGTAAACAGAATTTATTGCTTCCCACATGATTTTATTACAATGGAAATATTGAGGCATGGCGCACAACACACACACACACACACACACACACACACACACACACACACACACACACACACACACACACACACACACACACACACAGGACGCCGTAACTAAGCACACACAACTCGTCTCGATAAAAGATGAAAGGAATAGGAAGACGAGGGGATCCGAGGGGAGACGGGGGAGACGAGGCAGCAGAGGAGACAGAGTAAGTGAAGCGGAAAGTAAGGAAAAGGAAACTGAGGAGGAGAGGGAAGGGGAACGTCAAGAGATGGTGAGAGAGAGAGAGAGAGAGAGAGAGAGAGAGAGAGAGAGAGAGAGAGAGAGAGAGAGAGAGAGAGAGAGAGAGAGAGAGAGAAGATTTGATGGTGAGATGAGAAAACAGGAATGAGAAAGCCATAAAAAATCATCACACACACACACACACACACACACACACACACGTACACTTCGATATGTACGTATCTTTCACTTCTTTCATCTATGTATGTGTGTGTGTGTGTGTGTGTGTGTGTGTGTGTGTGTGTGTGTGTGTGTGTGTGTGTGTGTGTGTGTGTGTGTGTGTGTGTGTAGCATTCCCTATTTCTATTGCTTCAAGTCTCATTCTTATTTCCTTCATTTTTAAAGTCCCCTCCCCTTTACCTTCCTCCCTAACCCTCCCCTCCCCCCTTCTCCCCCACCTAGCCATGCCACCTATACCTTTCCCCACGCCCTCTTCCCTCTCTTCCCCTCCCTGCTCCCCCCAACCACCCCCTGCGCGCCCCCACCCCTCGCCGTCACCACGCAAAAGACCCACACGCTAATATTGGACACACGCGCCACAGGTAAACATTCACATAGGAATTTTCGAAAGGCACTAATTGGCTTCATCAAAGTCATCCAGCATGTGGTTTTGGGCTGCTCTCTCTCTCTCTCTCTCTCTCTCTCTCTCTCTCTCTCTCTCTCTCTCTCTCTCTCTCTCTCTCTCTCTCTCTCATGTAAAAACTAGAAAAAAGCATGAAAAAATCTTGTTCTAGCTGCCTTATTTCCGTCGTCGATCAGGCGCTGGGAGACAAGGCGGCGAGGCAAGACAGACAGACACTCACAAAGACGCCCGCCCTTCCGTAGGCAAGAAGGCGCGACAGGAAGTAAAAAATAAGAACAGCGGGTGGTGGGGTGATGGTGGCGGTGGCGGCAGGCGACGGAGCATCAAGGCAGCGTCACCACGAAGGGCGGTGGGTCGCCAGCTTCACGCCTCGCAGAAGTTTGGAAAATATCACAACAAGATGTAAATTCCAGTGCGACTACTGAAGCGAAAAGGGTGCAAGGGAGAAGCAAGGGAGATGCAAGGAGAGCCACGGAGACCCACCACCTCACCCCCTTCTCTCTTCCTTCCTTCCTTCTTTCCTTCATTTTCATTCAGTGCGTGTGTGTATAGGAGTGTGTGTGTGTGTGTGTGTGTGTGTGTGTGTGTGTGTGTGTGTGTGTGTGTGTGTGTGTGTGTGTGTGTGTGTGTGTGTGTGTGTGTTCTTACGCCCATCACTTGCACATATGAGAAACAAAATATAAATATCAAAATAAATATCAATATAAAATCACACCATTAAAAACAAAACTGTAAGCTAACACACACACACACACACACACACACACACACACACACACACACACACACACACACACATACACACACACACACACACAAACCTTCCTCTACAGTACACTCAATCATACAAGCACACACGTCCCACACAATCAACTTAGAGAGACAGACGGATTACCAGTGAGGGAAGGAAGGAAGGAAGGCAGGAAGGAAGGAAGGCGGGAGGGAGACAAGACAAGCAAGCAAGCGCGCGAGAAACGTTTCCGAACTAAAAGCCTTGCAGTCTTCGAAAGTGAGGACAGAGGAGCTGGCAAAGAACGACGGTGCATACAAATGGCCGGGGAGACGAACGTTTAGCTGGCCGGGGTGAAATACGAGGCGGGGCGGGGGTGGAATGGACTAGGTAGGAAGGGCGGGGGTCGGATGGGGCAGGGCAGAGTGCGCTGGGTGAAGGCAAGGGAAGGCAAGGTGAATCTATATATCTTGTCCGCTACGGCGATTCTCCAACACCCCGTGAAAACTTTTGGGGTTCTTGGAAGAAATGTAAGTACGTATATATATATAAACACGAGAGGCGAAAAGCGCGTGTATGCCTTTTTTCCTTTCCGCCTCCTCCTCCTCCTCCTCTTCCTTCTTCTTCGGATGGTGGTGGTGGTGGTGGTGGTTGTGGTGGTGGTGGTGGTTGGGAGATTCAAAGTAGACAGTGAAATATGTGTATCGATGGGGAGTTTTCGTGCGTTTTGGGGATTTTGTTTTTTTGGTATTAACGATTTGAAACTCATTTTTTTAAGCATGTAATGGTAGCAATAGGAGGGTGGTGGTGGTGGTGGTGGTGGTCTCTCTTTCTCTCTCCCTCTCCCTCTCTCCAATACCCTTTAGGCAATAAAAAAAATAATAAATAAACGAAAAATATCATTGCTAAAAAGTTTATTTCAGCATTCTCGGATAAAATATGATTAGCTTTTTATTTCTAGTAGTGGAATATTTTTAATAGCTAAGGATTTTTGGGGTTTATTTGGTAATATATACATCCAATCGTCCATACATAAATATGGGCCAATTATATCCTCCCATCTCCCTTCCCTGCCATCCTTTCTCCCTCTTTTACTCCCCTCTGTCTATTAGTTCCCTCTCCTCCTCCTCCTCCTCCTCCTCCTCCTCTATCTTTTCTCCTAATTTTCCATTTCACCGGTTCTCATCTTCTTCCTTTTCATCTCGCTTTTGCCTCCATTTTTATTCCTAATTTTTCCTTCCTCTTCCTCTTCCTTTTCAAACCCCCTCTCCCTCATATCCTTCCCTCCTCCCTTCATCTCATCTCTCCTTCCCCAATTCCCCCTTGTCTCTTCAACCTCTTCCTTCTGTTCTACCTTTTAATCCTCCCATCTGCTCTTTCCTTCTCTTCCCCCTTCCCTCTCCTATTCCTCCGCTCCTCCCTACATCCCCTTGTGCTCCTTCCCCAATTCCCCCTTGTCTCTTCCCCCTCTCTTGCTCATCTTCTATTTTCTAACCCTCCCGTCTGGTCTCCCCTCCTCCTTCCCTCTCCTCGCCCACTCCTTCTCCCCTACAACCCCTCTCCTCCATCCTCTCTCCCATACGGCGGTAATGGCAACAATAACAGACAAATGGCACCATCCCACCACTCAGCCCAATAATGAGTTAGTCCCCCCTGCAGGACACCACCACCATCACCACCATCACCGCCACCACCACCGCCAGACTACCATCGCCGCTATCACCATTGCCACCCTCCCTTATAGTGTCACTATCCAACCTTCCCCTATCACTATTAATGTCATCATGATCATCACTGCTGTCACTATTACGTCTGGGTCGTCTGTCTCAGGTCGCTGTATTGGTGATGATGAGGGGTTCACTATACAGTCACTGTAACTATAACTACTACTCTATTTCTGCATCATTGTCTTTCAAGCTGGATGTCTCACTATACCTGTCGTTTACTGTTACATCTTTATCACTCTCAATACAACTGCTATCACTATTCTCAAACTAACCCCATTGCTGCACTATTAATCTCAACCACATGTAACCATCAACACTGCAAGTATTAATATCACAATTACGTCCACCATCACTAACGATCACTACTCGCAAACTACCACTAACTAATCCCTAGCCTTTAACCGCAACAACAACCCTATCATCACCATAACTACTCCTACTACTACAGCTACTACTACTACTACTACTATTACTACCACCAATTCTATTATTACCACGCTATCAATACTTTCATTCTGTAAACCCTCACCACACACTATCACAGCTCCATCTCACCACCACAACCACCACAACCATTACCACCACCACAATCACCACCACAACCACTATGGCAACCAACCAAACACATCACAACCATAAAAATAAGTCGGTAACCACTAGCAACCTAACTAAATCTCTCTCTCTCTCTCTCTCTCTCTCTCTCTCTCTCTCTCTCTCTCTCTCTCTCTCTCTCTCTTCGCCACACACGCTTTCGTTATTTTATTAAGTCACTCTCGTTGGATTGTGTTCGTGCGGACGCGGTAAATTATTGCTCTGTTTGGGAGAAAAAATATCCCAGTCCGTTGCCGCTGTTTTGTTGATGCCCCTCCTAATGCTGTGGGTTGGGTGCTATTGCTGCAGCTTTACCTTCTATTATTTCACTCCACTCCTGTTTTTTTTTTTTTTTGGGTGTGTTTTTGGTCTTTTTTTTTTTTAATTCATTTGGATGGTTTTTAATTTCTTTTTTTCTTTTTTTTTTTGGGTGGAGTTGTTGCTTTTTCTTTTACTCATTTCGCTTTTATTTTACTTGGATTTCGGGATTATTGCTGTATATTTTGTTGTTGTTGTTGTTGTTGTTGTTGTTGTTGTTGTTGTTTAATTAATATCTATTTTTTCGTTTTTTTTTAATTCATATTACTTTTTTTTCATTTGTAACTAAGGATTACTTTTTACTTAATTAACGTTTTATTGTTATATACACATATTTGTTGTGTGGCAATTTCTACTACAACAATTCTCCCTTTTTTTTTTCATATATGATTACAAAACACTAACAGACACCAGGACCCTATATACTATACGTAACACCAAACTAAACGCAGGAGAACAGGGTGGAACAGAACAAAGGAAACAGGAGAGCACTGCGCCATCCACTAAATACTGTCCCGTCACACACACACACACACACACACACACACACACACACACACACACAGCAGGACCCCTGTCAGTAGTGGCGAAATGATTCTTGATAACTCGCCACACCAACACAATACCAAGGAGGAAGGAAGGGATGCAGGTTACTCCTTCATCACGCGTATTTTCTCCACTTTTACCTCCTTTCAGTGACCCGAGACAGGAGGAGGAGAAGGAGGAGGAGGAGGAGGAGGAGGACTTTCTTTACCGCTACTTTTGCTTTCAGGAAGATCGTTGGAACACTGCAAGTTGATCTCAAGAATATTGTGCGTGTGGCCTAGAAAGATCGTCCAGTGCTGGCTTTTGCAGTGCATCTCCGGAGCCTCGAGGGATGAAGGTTAAGTCTCCTTCTGGCCACTTCCACCATCTCCTCCTCCTCCTCCTCCTCCTCCTCCTTTCCTCTTTCTGCAGGGTTACTACGTTCTTGCTAAGCTGAGTCAAGTGGAAGATGCAAGGTCCACTAAGGCTCACTGTGTGGGTGTGTGTGTGGTGTGTGTGTGTGTGTGTGTGTGTGTGTGTGTGTGTGTGTGTGTGTGTGTGTGTGTGTGTGTGTCCTACCTCCTCCTCCTACACGCCAAAATTAACTGCAGGTTCTCCTTAAATTTGCAGGATCAACCTCTAATAATTCATAGTTGGCGAAACCTCGGGGCTAAACTTTGCCGGCGTAGTGAACTGAGAGAGAGAGAGA
>NC_087158.1:24637039-24654539 GCF_035594125.1 Scylla paramamosain
AGAGAGAGAGAGAGAGAGAGGGAAAGGGAGACGGAGAGGGAAGATGAATGAAGAAAGAAAGTAGGAAGGAAGGAGGAATGTTGGGTAATTTTACGTGTCTTGTCTCACCTCCAACCATTTTTCTCACCCCCTGTTTTGTGTGTCTTTTGTGGGGAGATGTATGGAAGGTTAAGTGGATGGGGAGGGAAAAAGAGAGAGGGAGGTGATTCTGGAGGGGTACAGGAAAGAGGAAAGGTAGACATAGGTAGTGAAGGGACGAGGTGAATGAAGAGTCCTACTTGTTATGAAATGGAAGGGGAAGAAGAGGAATATTATAACATAAAAAAAAGTACTGGGAAAAGAAGAAAAGGGAGGGGAAGAGAACGTGAAAGAAAAAGAAGTATTATGGACTGAAAGTAGAATTGCTATTGGAAGGGAAAGGAAGGAAATAAAAGGGAAGAAATGAGAAGAGAAAGGAATTAAGGGGAAGGAAAGGGAATAGGAAAAAGAAGTATTATAGATTGAAAGGAAAGAAAGGGAAGGAAAAGAAGGGAGGGGAAGGGAAGGGAAGAGAAGGGAAGTATTATGAATTAGAGAAGTACTAACATTGGTCGGTAGGAAAAGGACGAGTAAGGAAAGGGAAGGAAAGGAAAGGAAGGAAAAAGATAAGAAAAGGGAGGGAAGGGATGGGAAAGGAAGGAAAACAAGAGAGTTGAAAGATAAGAGAAGGGAAGGAAAGGGAAGGAAAGGGAGAGATATACAGAGACATACAGATATACATACATACAGATATACAAACGTAATTACACTTTCACAACTGTGGCTTCTCCTCTTAGCTTAATGAAATGGTCTGGTGCAACTCTTGGGTACAGTTTGGAAACACCTCTTAAGCAATCGAGTATTTGAAATCTTTTATTGCCATTACTTCTATTTTCATTCGGTTAAAATCATCCGGAAATGTTCAGGTGAAGAGGTAATCGTCGCATTGTCGTTTAACTAGTCCTCAATAGGGTTAAGGAAAAGATGGTTTGTAGAGAAGGATGCGACACTGATGAGAGAATGAAAAGGCAAAAGAAACGATAAATCTAATTGTACAAATAGAATATAAATCAACAGATCTTACGCCTATTCTGTAATTGTGTAATATATATACAAAAATCACTTAATTAAGAAAAAGGGATTCGTTGAGTGTTGTTGGGGGGAAAAAAAGCACAGACTAAAGCAAGAGATCTTTTTTTTCAGCATTTCAACGAACTCTCTGAGGAAATAAAGATCTCTTCAACCTGTGCTTCCCACCACCACACTCCACACACACACACACACACACACACACACACACTTGCTTCACCAATAGTGTTTGATTTCCCAAGCCACTGCAAGTTCATATGGCATTGAATCATCGAAGGACAGTTTACTATTTCAAAAGCTTGAGTCCACCTGAAGGCTCCCAAGTCTCCCCCGCAGATCAGAAGCGTCATATCAAGGCCTGCATTCTTAAACGGTTCGCCGTCTTATCTTGAATACTTTTAATTGTTCCTATGAAAGTTACTGCGGGTCTTCATTCACAGTTGCTTCCATGATTTTAGTGATAGTTTACCAAGGATTCTACATCATCAATGGGAAGAAATGGCCATGAAACCGTGACCTGTGGCCTTTTCGAGATAGCCTTTAATAGAGTGAAAAGTGTCCCATAAATAAAAAAAAAAAAAGAAAGAAAAGAGGGAGACGCACCCAAAAAATGTGATAAAAAAGGATAATCGTCATAACTTTCCTAACCACAACATACACAAATATACATAAAAGCTCCCATCAATAGATCGTAATGAAGAAAGAAATGGAAAAATAGTTATCTTGTAGCGTCAGCTGTGGAAAAAATTTGCACACACACACACACACACACACACACACACACACACACACACACACACACACACACACACAGAAACCGCCAACAGAGAGAAAGAAGAAGAGAGAATAGATTCCAAATAGATACCCTTAGAAATTCTGTTTTGTGGGTATTCCTGGATATTCTTAACGCCGATCTCAAAGGTCTAATAACCGCGGCGAGGAGAGGAGGAAGGCTCTTATCTAATCTGCGTGTATTTAAAAAACCGGCCTTTCAACTTCCCACGATTACAAATATAGCCGTGTGATATTAAATTCTTTACAGCCTCATGAATTGATAGTGTATTATTCACGTGGGTAAGAGAGAGAGAGAGAGAGAGAGAGAGAGAGAGAGAGAGAGACGTGGATGGCATCTCTCTCTCTCTCTCTCTCTCTCTCTCTCTCTCTCTCTCTCTCTCTCTCTCTCTCTCTCTCTCTCTCTCTCTCTCTCTCTCTCAGCACACCTGTCTCGTCATTCATCATTATTATCATTTCATTTCTTCAAACGTGACCTCAAAAAGAAATATAAAAAAAAAGAGGGAGATATGACTGATAAACTTATTCTCTCCTCTCTCTCTCTCTCTCTCTCTCTCTCTCTCTCTCTCTCTCTCTCTCTCTCTCTCTCTCTCTCTCTCTCTCTCTCTCTCTCTCTCTCTCTCTCGTATATTAATTCATTGCAAGCTCAGCGTCTACTTACTTCCAAGTTACTTATGTCACAGTGTTAATTAATAATATTCAAGCTTCTCTCATTCACTTGCATCCAATGTTACTTAAGTTACTGTGACAAGTATGAGTGAATAGATGGAAGGCAGGGTTCTCTCTCTCTCTCTCTCTCTCTGTCTATCTATCTCTATCTCTCTCTCTCTCTCTCTCTCTCTCTCTCTCTCTCTCTCTCTCTCTCTCTCTCTCTCTCTCTCTCTCTCTCTCTCTCTCTCTCTCTTGATATATCCAACTACCTACTCCACCTGTCTACCTACCCACCCAGCTATCTACCCATCCACCTCCCTCTCTAGCTACCTACCTACCTTCCTACCTAAGCTGCAGGAGACAGGTGAGGGAGGTAACAGGTGAAGCCAGGTGCAAATGCCAAGGTGAGGCAGAAAACATTTATAGAAACAAGAAAAAAAATGTAAAAAAAAAAAAAGGCAGACAAGTATATTAACACTTTACGTATGTTACTTTATGATTCTGTATTAGAAGCGCGCCCATTGCGTCTGCTGTGATGGAATTTCTCTACGTGTGTGTGTGTGTGTGTGTGTGTGTGTTTGTGCGCGCGCCTCCCTTTGATAGAAAATTTACGGAGAGATTTAATAAAGATTTCACACGCATCGCCATTTCCAGGAAGTATCACTGCGAAAGTACGTACATTGTGGAAAAAAAGGAAGTATACATGTACATAACGTTGGAAATTAATTAGGTACGAGAAAATTGAGAAAACAGAAACTGGGACGGAATATTTGCATCAGTTTCCCTCGCGACCATCAGGTATACATATTTTTTTTCTTTTTTTTCTCCCTCTCACATTCACAAATAACACGAGCCAAAGCGCTGCATAAACTTTTCCAGGTAAAAGTTATGATATATATGCTATACAAAATAGTGGTTGGAATATCACCGAGCACAAAATCTGCTTAGGGTAAAATTTATAACGTAGCCATATCGCCTCATTTTCAAATCATACCCTTAAGTATAAAATAGAAACTGTTAGCTTATTATCTGCCTCATTTCCTATCTTTACTTCGCCCTAAAAGTCCCTGTAAAAATTAAGGAAACGTTAAGAATGATAACTTAAGATTCTTAACCACGAAGGAGAATATCAAGAGTGAAGATTACTATTGATCAAATCTATTTTTTTCTCACCATTCATCAATACACACACCTGTCTGTCTTAAATGTTTATATTACACTTATTAACATATTCATCGGACTATACTCCTTATATTCTACATTCTTACTCATCAATACGATTATACAAGTGCATTTTTCATATCCACTTCCTTCTTAAATGTTCGTATTACACTCACTAACATATTCATTAGATTATACAAAACTTCTTTATTTCCAGGAGCTTCATTGTACTTTTCCTGCCAACCATTCATACATCCTTCCTCACTAAACACTCCTATTACACTCATCATCACATTCAGTGGATCATGCACATTTCTTTACCTTCTTAACCCTTTGATTGCCACTTGGTACACCTTTCCCTAATTATCAATCGCTCTGAGAAATCTTTACTTGTCCTACAGCCTCATCCAATCTCTGAACTGGGAAGAAATAGCAAAATGTATTCTTTTTCATCGTTAACTTTCTTGTAAATCCTTATAAAGACTTCACGCATTGCTTCTGGTGCTGCTAATTGTTTCCTTTCACAGTCAGAAAGGAAAAAAAGAATGTATTTTCTTAACAGTCAGTTCTCTCATTTCAATTCAATCCACACACCTTTCTTTCTTAAATGCTTTCAACCCATTAACACATTCATTGGGTTACGAGGCATTATTTCCTACAACGCAAGAGCTTTATTGTGGACTATATATTAAATTATTATTCATAGCGGATAAGTGCGTGCTCTGCGAGGCCTCCAGGTGCCGTGTCAATGTCGAACCGTGTGTTGGAGGCGAGGTGGCGTCACTCGCGACTCTTTTTGTGGCGAGTCAAGGGCGGACAGGCGAGGAATGCACACTAGTGATGTAAGTGTGACAAACCCTCTATTAGTTGACTCATATGCTGCAACGCCCTTCCATCTCTCTCTCTCTCTCTCTCTCTCTCTCTCTCTCTCTCTCTGCTCACCTGCATACCTGCCTTACCCCCTTACTCCTTCATTCGTTCCCTCCCTCTCTCCCTCCCTCCCTTCTTCCCTCCTCCTCCCCCTCTCCCTCCCTCGTATCATCTCTCTCTCTCTCTCTCTCTCTCTCTCTCTCTCTCTCTCTCTCTCTCTCTCTCTCTCTCTCTCTCTCTCTCTCTCTCTCTCTCTCTCTCTCTCTCTCTCACATCCATACACACCACCACCATCACCACACTATCACCACCACCATCACCACTGCCAGGGCCGCCTCCTCAACAAGTTACAAGGCGCCTCACCATTCATCACCATCCCCTCACTGTGTCACGAGAGACTTCCCAGCCCGTGATCTGCAGGAGGGGAGGAGGAGGAGGAGGAGGAGGAGGAGGGAGGGAGAAATAACATAGTAAGCAATCAAGACACTTAAAAGCATTTATGAGAGAGGATAAGGAGGAGGAGGAGGAGGAAAAGGAGGAGGAAGAAAAATGATAAAAGTTTGAAAAGTGAAAAGAAGAAGAAAATCATACAAAAAACAATAGAAAACAATGAAACAGCCGATAATTACAAGGAGAAGGAAGAAGAGGAGGAAGAGGAAGAGGAGGAGGAGAAACAATTAGCAAGGCTCGTAGGTCACAATCATCCTGTCAATGGCCTCGTTTTCGCCGCCACAACATGACCGTAACAATATTTTCTGCCTTGTCCAAATTCTCCACCTTTTCCTTCTTCCTCTCTCCCTCCTTCCCTCTCTCCCTCCCTTCCTTCCAATCCCTGCCTGCCACTTTTATCTCTTGCTCTTTGAAGTATTTTTTGTTTACTCTCTCTCTCTCTCTCTCTCTCTCTCTCTCTCCTCTCTCTCTCTCTCTCTCTCTCTCTCTCTCTCTCTTATATATCTACATCCCTCCCATTTCTTCCCTTTACTTCTTCTTCATTCCCTTTCTTTCTCTCACATCACTATCCTTTTCTTTCCCCTTTTCCCTTTTTCCTCCTTTCCTCCCGTTCCCTCCTTTCATAACAATGTTCCTTCTCTTTTTTCCACCTTCTTTCTCATTCCCTTTCATTCCCTCTCTTTACAACTCTATACTTTTCCATCCTTTCTTCTTCCTATTTTTTTCCCCTCCTCTCCATGGCTTTGTACTTTCTACCACGCTGTTTCTTTCCTCCTCCCTATCACTCTTCCTTCCCTCTCTCCCTCTCGCTCCCTCCCTGTCCCTCCCTTCCTTCGTTCCTTCCGTCATTTGTCTGCTCTTATCACTCTGACATCTGCCCCGCGCGTTTTTCCCTTCTCTTAAAATCCATTCATGCATTCCCCCTAACGATATCACTGGCAGAGAGAGAGAGAGAGAGAGAGAGAGAGAGAGAGAGAGAGAGAGAGAGAGAGAGAGAGAGAGAGAGAGAGATGGCTTCATTCAAAAAACATCGCATATTCGTGAAAAAATGATTATATAGTTGTTTCATTAGTCTAATACGTAATTCAGTTTTTAAATATGTGTGTGCATGATTATGATGACAACAATAGTGATGATGAGTCATAATACCGATAATAAAGATAAATATGACATCAAACTTGATGATAAAGTGAAATATTGATAGAAAATACTGTATTAGGAATAGCCAGCAAGAGAGAGAGAGAGAGAGAGAGAGAGAGAGAGAGAGAGAGAGAGAGAGAGAGAGAGAGAGAGAGAGAGAGAGAGAGAGAAAGAGATTGGAGGAGGTGAAGGAGATTACAGCCATCGTGTGTGTACCTTCGTCTACGTCCGATTGAGAGAGAGAGAGAGAGAGAGAGAGAGAGAGAGAGAGAGAGAGAGAGAGAGAGAGAGAGAGAGAGAGAGAGAGAGGCATGTAGTAAGGAGAAGGAGGGAGGCCTGGAGTCACCTCTGTATCGCTTGCTGTCCGTCATGGGTCCGTCTATCTCCTCCTGGCCTCACCCTCCCCTTCCCTTCTGACCCGTCCCTCCTCCCACCCCTTAACCATTCCAGATAAAGGGGCGGATCGGACAGACGAGCTCGGTGGTGTTGCTCGATAAGGCTGAGGTGTGCGTGAGGCGTCCCGGAGGCGGGGTTCCTGCAGCCTATCGGAAACAGAGGGAGGCGGGATAGGACAGCAGCGCCCGACGTGTCCCAAGCCGAGGCGTGTCAAGAGAGGGAGGGAGGCAGGGAGCTGTGAGTCCGCCCACCCTCTCTCTCTCTCTCTCTCTCTCTCTCTCTCTCTCTCTCTCTCTCTCTCTCTCTCTCTCTCTCTCAGTGATTTAGGAAGCACGCGATAGGAGGAAGGAGCGAAGGAGGGAGGGAAAGATAGTTAGAGTAAGGGAGGAATGTATGGAGGACGGAGGAGATAAGGGAGAAGGGAAGAAAAATAGGAGTAAAGGGAGAAGGTGAGAGTAAAGAGAGAAGGAAGGGAAAAATAGGTAGGAACTTAAAGCGAAGGGAAGAGAAGTGACAACAAAGAAAGAATAGAAGGAAGCTAAAAGACATTGGAAAGATGGGAAGAAGAGTGAGAGTAAAAATAGAATAAAGATAAGAGGTGAAGACTAAAAAAAAATAAGGGAGATGGGAAGAAAAGTAAGAGTAAAGGAAGTAAAAAATGGAAAAGTAAGAAAGATAAATTGAAAAAAGGGAGAGAAAAAGAATAAAGGAAGAGTCAGGGAGGGAAGAACAGAACAGGTGGAAACTGAAACACAGGGGAGAGAAAGACAAGAGAGAGAGAGAGAGAGAGAGAGAGAGAGAGAGAGAGAGAGAGAGAGAGAGAGAGAGAGAGAGAGAGAGAGAGAGAGAGACAAAAGAGGTAATAATGGAGGACCACATGCAGGGTACGGGAGAGATAAGGAGGAAGAGGAAGGGAGAAGGGGAAGGGAGATGAGAGAAAAGACAGGGAGCTTAAATATAAGACTGAGGGACTGGTGAGGGTTTCGATTTGGTTACGCGTCTTGGGGGAGGAGGACGGGTGGGAGGGAGGGAAAGGGGGAGGGAGGGAGGGAAGCAAGTGTTCACGGGGGGGGGGGGCAGGGTAGAGGTGTATGAATGATCAAAGGCAAATTACCCATGCTGTGTTTGAAGGGAAGTTACTTTACACTTATCACCTCCTCCTCCTCTTCCTCCTCTTCCTCCTCCTCTTCCTCCTCTTCCTCCTCTTCCTCCACTAGACGCCACACACGCAGTCTTACTATGCGTGTGGCGGCGGCTGCGGGTTACACACACACACAGACACACACACGGGTCCGCCCCTCTCTCTCTCTCTCTCTCTCTCTCTCTCTCTCTCTCTCTCTCTCTCTCTCTCTCTCTCTCTCTCTCTCTCTCTCTCTCTCTCCAAATGCTTCGAAATCACCTCCATTACGACAAAGCTTTTACCGCAACTTCGTAATAAAAAAAAGGGACAGAAAGAGAGAGAGAGAGTGGAGAAAAAATGAAATCCGCTGGGCAACGCGAGTCCAGCTTAATAACCAGAGAGAGAGAGAGAGAGAGAGAGAGAGAGAGAGAGAGAGAGAGAGAGAGAGAGACTAGCATTCCTACAGTTGGAAATTTTCTCTCGTAACCAGACGCCCCAATAACAAAAGAATACAGACAAAAGACAAATATTAAAAAAAAAAACACCCCCAGAAAAAAATAAATAAATACACAGGTAAAGAACACACACACCTACACACCTGCACACACACACCTGCACAAAAGGCGCCCAGGTGTTCCCGGTGAGAGTTTATGAACCCCAGAACCGTCTTGATTAATTTCCCGGTTCCCTGTGGGGCTTCCCGGGCCGTGAAATAACTGACACACTTATTTACATACTGGGAGAGATTCAATCAGAGAGATCTATGTTGGGATTGGCAGGAAGGATGGGAAAGGAGAGGGAGAGAGAGATAGAGAGAGCGGGGGATGATGGAAGGGAAGGGATAGGGGACTGTGGGTGTTCGGATGAGAGAGGGAGAGGGAGTAATGAAGGGGAAGGGAATAGAACATAAGATAGGAAGGATGGGAAAGGAGAGGAAAAGAGAGAGAGAGAGAGAGGGAATGATGATGAGGAAAGGAAAGGGAAATGGAGAGAAAGAAGGAAAAGGGAAAGGAGGGACTGAGATGAGGGAGGAGAGGGGAGAGGGAAGGGATGAAGAGAGTAAGTGAGGGATTTAGGGAGAGGAGAGAGGGAGGGGAGAGGAAAAGGAGAGAAAGGCAGGTATGGAAGGATGAGTAAAGGGTAAGAGAAAAAACAGATCATTGTCTAAATATAATAATTAAAGTAATAAGAGAACAAATGGGGTGTAAGAGAGAGAGAGAGAGAGAGAGAGAGAGAGAGAGAGAGAGAGAGAGAGAGAGAGAGAGAGAGAGAGAGAGAGAGAGAGAGAGAGAGACTACGTTATAAAAACTTCTATTAATCTAAATTCATGGTATTAAAAACAGTTAAGTATCCTCTCTCTCTCTCTCTCTCTCTCTCTCTCTCTCTCTCTCTCTCTCTCTCTCTCTCTCTCTCTCTCTCTAAAACTGTGTAAGTGAACGTGAACTTAATTAATCGATTAGTTTGCAAGGTTACGATCTTCCCCTGATTAATATCCAAACTGAGGAGGAGGAGGAGGAGGAGGAGGAGGAGGAGGAGGAGGAGGAGGAGGAGGAGGAGGAGGAGGAGGAGGAGGAGGAGGAGGAGGAAGAGATAAAATGCGAAAGACAAAAGTGAAAGAAAGAGAGGCTGAGAGAGAGAGAGAGAGAGAGAGAGAGAGAGAGAGAGAGAGAGAGAGAGAGAGTCGAATTAAAGAAAGGAAATGAGATAAGTTAAAAGAAAAGAAAGCGAATGAGAACAATGGAAAAAAGTGATGGAAAAAGGCGATCAAGAGAAAAGGAAACGAGGGAAAAAAATAAAAAAGGAGAGAACGAAGAGGAAATGACAAGGAAAAAAAAAACCGAATTCGCAAACAAACCGAAAGAGAAAAAAGAAGAACAAGATAAGAAAAGGGAAAATGAAAGAGAAAGAACCTGAAAAAGAAACAAAAGAAATGAGACAAATCGAGGAGAGAACATAAAAGACAGACAATCAAAAAACGAAGAGAAAAAGAAGAAAAGAAAACCTTGAAAAAAAAACAGAAAAGAAAACGAGAAAAAAATAAAAGAGAAGAAGCAAGGGGGCACTGAGGAGAAATAGGAAATATATATATACATACTTCTACTAGAAATTCTTGAGAACAATATGATGCAGGGAAGTTTGTAACATATATACGTTTTAATGTATATGCAAATCACAGACGAGAGAGAGAGAGAGAGAGAGAGAGAGAGAGAGAGAGAGAGAGAGAGAGAGAGAGAGAGAGAGAGAGAGAGAGAGGGGGAGAGGACGAGGAAGGAGGAAGGAGGAAGGAGGAGAGAGGGAGAGAAAGGGAGAGAGAGAAGATAGAGGGTGGCGGGGAGGGAAGCAGGAGGAGAGAGGGAGCAGGGAAAGGGTTAGGGAAGGTAAAAGCTGTCGTAAAAGGGAAAGAGAAGAAGATTGTAAGAGAAAATAAGTGAAATTATGCGGAAATGACTATAACAAAAGCGATATGAAAACACACGTAAGCAAAAAAAAAGAAAAAAATCACAAAAGAACAAGCATAGAAAAAAAATGATATAATAAACCTTAAAACTAAACAAGGGCAAAAGAAGAAAATGGAATAATCTGGAGTTTAGAGAAAAAGGAAAAAATGAAACAACACGTAAAAGACAAAAGGCAGAGAGACGAGAAATGAATGCAAATTAAAATGAAAGGAAATACACGTCAGCAGGAATAATGGAGGAGAGGAGGGAAAGAAGGAAGGAAGAAAGGGGAGGAAAGAAAAGGACTTGAAGGGAAGAAAACGAAAATGGAGGAAAAGAAACGAAATTGTAAAATAAGTGGAGGAATTGATGTGTGAATAGGAGGATATGGAAAGAAGGAATGCATAAATGAAATAATAAAGGATGAACAGATGAAAAATGAAAGTATGGTGAGAAAGAAGTAATAAAGTAACTAATCAGATACGAAAATTGGAACCTGAACTACTTAACGATCGATCTAATTAACCATTTGTCTGACTATTCAACTGCCTGACTTTGACAATGGATACATTCACTATTGAATTAACTATGTAACTACCTAACTGCTTAACAATCTAAGTAACAAGGACATAAAATACATCTATTAACTACCAAGCGAACTATTTAAGAGCCTAACCTTCAACCATTTAAGTAGTGTACTGCCTAACTATATAACGACTCAACAACCCAACCAAGAGGGACACGAAATAACTCCTTTACCCATTTAACAACTGAATTACTTAACTACTTTAACAGGGACACAAAGTACCTCACTTAAATATCAAACAACCGATTTAAGATACTAACCTTTAGGAATCTACCTACTGAACTATCTGATTATTTAACTTAACTACCTAACTTGCCAATCAGGAACAGGAACACCTCGCTTAACTATCACAGACAAACCATCAAACATTCTAACCTTCAGGTGCTTTGCTGACGAAGAAGGGACGAGCAGACGTAAGGACGGGAGGAGCAGAAGGAGTAGGAGTACAGGTGGCGTGTGTGGCGAGGTCTGCTGGAGGGTTACGAGAAGCACCAAGACTGACTGGCGGGTGAGTGATGGGTGCTCACTTAAAACAGGAAGGTAATTAAACACACGCCTTCTTATCATTGGCAGTAATTTGTTTTGTGGTGATGAATGCGGTGAGTGTGTGTGTGTGTGTGTGTGTGTCATGGCACAGACCTCACCTTTGTCATGTTCACTCACGCCTTCGTTTTCATCTTGTCTATCCTTCTTTTTCTCTTCCTGTTTTAGTTTTTTACCTCCTTTCTTTCTTTTCTTCTTTATTCATTTGCTATTTTGTTTGAGTGTGCATCCCTCATATTTTTTTCCTTTCGATTATTTTTTTCTTATTTTCCTCATTGCTTATTCATCATTGTTATTATTATTATTATTCTTTTCCTTATACCTTTCTCTCTTTTCTCATCCCTAATTCTTTCTATGATCATCCTTTAACTTTTATACTTCTACTTTCTTATTTCTCTTCCTCGCCCTCCTTCTTTCCTCTGTCCTCTCATCCTCTTTTCTTTCCTTCAGGTTTCTCGATCCTACATTTTTCCATCACACATTTCCTCGCTGTCCATAGCAACGCACTCCAACACAAATTTCTCTCTTTTTTCCTCTCCCATTTTCCTTTCCTGCTCGTTTTCCACACACGCGCAAGGACAAAAACAAGAACAAGGACAAGAACAAGGACAAGAACAAGGACTCCGAATAACCTATACGTACGTTATACACACTGGCACTCTTCCTCTCTCTCCCTCCCTCCCTCTCCCTCAACTCTCTCTCTCTCTCTCCCTCCTCCTACCATAAAAAGCCAATTGCAGGAAAG
Organism: Scylla paramamosain; assembly: GCF_035594125.1. NCBI lineage: Eukaryota > Metazoa > Arthropoda > Malacostraca > Decapoda > Portunidae > Scylla > Scylla paramamosain. The sequence goes on from NC_087158.1 coordinate 24,649,039, forward strand.
TAACACTGAACACATGGCCGGGCTGTGTGCATGGCCAGGCGGGTTGCAACGCTCGGGAACGCCACACCTGCGCTACACACCTGCCGGAAACAAGGTCACTGAAGGCCGTTCAGATGAGAAAAAAAAAAAACAATATGTATTTTTTTTTTCTCGTTTTCTTCTTCCTCCATTTCCGTGAGTTTTTTCTTCTCTCTATTTCTCTCTCTCTCTCTCTCTCTCTCTCTCTCTCTCTCTCTCTCTCTCTCTCTCTCTCTCTCTCTCTCTCTCTCTCTCTCTCTCACTTCTCTTTTTTTGTTTCGTTACAGTGATGTGTTTATTTTTGTTACAGTTTCATTTATTATAGTTGTAAGTACTGTTTCATTCATCATATGTAATTGTGTGTATAGTTATACTGTCTTATTCATTATAGTTACATGTTTATTTGTGTAATGTTTCACTCATTCCCTTGTCCCATTTCTTTTCTTTTTTTTCCCCCAAAGTGTCATTTCTATAATTATCTTCTCGTCTGTAAAAAAAAAAAAAAAAAAGAAAAAGAAAAAAAAAGAAGGATATTAGTGTAAATACAGGATCACTACATCATAGAATCTGTAATGTTTTTTTTTTCCCTTCTTTACCAGAAATAACAAATATTAATTCACGTAAAAGGAATACAAAGTTAAAAACAGTGTATAGCAAAAACAAAAATAAAATAAATAAATAAGTAAATAAATAAATAAATAAATAAATAATAAATAAATAAATAAAACAAAATGAAAAAAGAATAAATACGTAAAAATATAAGTGAAATTACACTTCATGCGTTAACACTATATGAAATCCCATTACCACCACCACCACCACCACCACAACAACAACAACAACAACAACAACAACAACAACAACAACAACTACAAAAACAACCTCCCTGGATCCTTCCCGCACAACAAACCAAACCAAACAATAACAACACATACAAAAAAAAAAAACAAGAAAAGAGACACTGTTTAGGCGGCAATCGAGCTGACAGGACAAGCTCACACCTACAGAGACACAGAGCACATCATTTTCTACTTTGGCTCAATTTATCACCAGGGAGACAGAGTGAGCAGCGCCCGGGGAAATAACGAGGCGAGAGCGCGGGCGGGAGTCTGTCAATCGAGGCACAACGTATTGCAAGGCCACAAAATTCTGCACCGACAGCTGACGTGTAATTTCTCATCCTTAGTGCCTCCAGTGTTGCATCTCCTCTCTCTCTCTCTCTCTCTACTACTACTACTACTACTACTACTACTACTTTTACGTTCTTTATTTTCTTTAATCTTTTTTTCTTCTCTCTCTCCTTCGTTTTACATAATCTCCGCCTCGCTAACTATCTGAAGAATATTTAAAAATCAGGAAAGCAATGGAGAACGAAAAATCCCCGAAGAGATAAATGAATATCCAGGAAAACAAGCAGAATTATATATATGAAGAAAATCATACACGAGTCTCTTTTTTACACGTGACAGAGGGAATGAAAAACGGTCCGTCGATAAGGATACGAAATAAGAAGTAGGCAAAATAAATAAACACCAGATGAAGCTTAATGAGTGATGCACCAACAAGAGAGAGAGAGAGAGAGAGAGAGAGAGAGAGAGAGAGAGAGAGAGAGAGAGAGAGAGAGAGAGAGAGAGAGAGAGAGAGAGAGAGAATATTTTTGAGAAACCTCCCAACCAAGAGAAGACAAATTGCAAAAGAAACTCCCTCCCTCTTTCTCTCTAACTTCCTCAGCGCCTCATCATTCATTCAAATTGTGTAAAATGTTCACCTAAAAGCACGCCGTTATCTCCTTTAGGGGAAAAAAAAACTTAATATTTATAACCGCTAATGAGGGAAGGCCTGCCAGTATTTATGGCCTGTATAATTATGCATTAATTATTATGTAAATTGAGATGGCAAGACCGTAATTAACACATGAGGTCCTCGCGAGGCTGGGGAGAGTAAGGGAGAGTAGGGGAGAGGGAAAGGGTTAGGAAGAGGGAGGGTAAGGGAAGGTAAGATTTGCTCAAGATGGCAAGGAAAGATAAATAGAGGAGAAAGTCAGTCTTGTTTGGCGGTGGAAAATTTATAAAGGTTTTCAGAGTTTTAATTAATCATGGGGTCGTGTATCTGATTATTTAAGCACACACACACACACACACACACACACACACACACACACTTTCTCCCTGAAGTACTCCCACTTCTCCTCCCCTTCCTCCCTCTCCTTCCTTCTCTCAGCTTAACAAGGTACACATCACCACTCATTCCTTCTCTCTTTCCCTCTCTCCTACTTTCCTTCCTTAGTTATTTTGATATTAAGCTCGCCTCCTTTTCTTTTCTGGAACTTATTACTGCTCACAATAGCTTCCCTTTACAAGTATACCCTTAAACTATACCTCCTCCTCTTCCTCCTCCTACTTCACCTCCTGCTCCTGCTTCCCTCCCTCTCTCTGTTTCCCTTTCTCTGCCCCTAAGGCTCACAAATACCCTCCCTACTCCAGTGCACCACAACAACAAAAGCAATAACAACTGCCCCAACAATAGCAATAAAAGCCGCAGCAGAGGCAGGCGCAGTTTCATCAACTTTATCCGGGCATTGTTGAAATTTCGGAATAATCCTTTATTTCTCGTGTTATATTTATTTTTGGGGGATCTGGACGGAAGTGGAGGTTGAGGCAAGAGCAAGAGCAGCAGCAGCAGCAGTGGTGGTGGTGGTGGTGGTGTTGTTGGAGGCAAAGGAAGACATATTGGCTGGGTTATCTCGCTGGTATTGTATTGTCCAAGTTAAGCTTCACTACCATTACCTTTTTTTGTGGCTCTCCTTTACGGGCCATTTAATAGACGAGAACAGTGACTCCGTGCGTGTGTGTGTTGTGTGTGTGTAGCCGGTTTCATTATTCGTTCATTCCGTCAGGCACGCGTGGGAAGTGGGACAGGAGGGAGTGGAGTGAGTGGGCGAGGGATGAGAGGGATCCGGTGAGGGTCTTGAAACACTATGTAAACCACACTCCAGGCGGGTGAGCTGGAATGTGGCTAAATACCTGGAATGCTACGTAAACCACACTAACCACACTTCAAGGTTGGAATTAATTACGTAATCTATTCCCCAACGCCAAGACACTGGTTTGACATCACGTAATTCCTTTGACTGCTGTGGCTTCTCCTGAGGTTACGTGACTAGTCTGGTGCAAGTTTTGAGTATACGATTCCCCAAGACCTCTCTGGCAGCAAAAGGACTGGTGGAGTGGCTTAACATTTTTAGTACCATGTTTTTAGTTTAATCTTATTCCGGATACCATTACAAGATTGCATTAAGTTCAAGATAATGTTCATTGTGTTTTGTAGTGATCAAGATGTTGCAAATTATCTCTATCACTTCAACCTCTATTTACTCAGTTTTAATTCATAACAGGGGATTTCATGAAGCCTGCAATTGTCTCTAGTAACGAAAAATGGGGGAAGTGTAAAATCCCTACAATCGTCCAGGGGTTACTCAATTAAAGTAACGAATGTGTTAGCCATTGCCAATCAAAGGGCTCACGTGCAACAGGTCAGCCTCCCTGAAGGTAACTAAACTCATACCCAACATTTGAGCCACACACCACTTTTCCCTCTTTCCCTTCCTCCCTAATCTCCCAGGAAACAGGTCAGATATATTCAGTTGAAAGTCACAATCCTTAAAAATGAATCACTTTAATCCTTACATACAGAGCTAACACAATTTTTTTCCCTCTCACCATCCCTCCCTGATTCTCTTTCCCTCTCTCCCTTCCTCACGAAACTAGTCATTCAAATATTATGTAAACAAAAAGCCACAAACCCTCAAAATAAGTCACTTCATACCCTTACAGACGAACCTAACACTATTTTTTTATTCCATCCCTCACTTCTGCCTCTCCTGTTTCCACGCCGCTCCACCCCCTGGCTTGAGCTCAACGCAAACACGCTACCAGCTTATCATAACGTGACAAGGCTGAGAGCAACCCGACCGTACTTACTTTCCTTGCCCAAGCTACCCACTCTTGTAACCTTACCCTCCAGAACGCCCTCTCCCCCTCCCTGCCTCCTCTGCTAATCTCTCTCCCTTTGTCGCGAGGAAGGAAACAGAGACTCAGCCTCCCTTTGGGTATTCAGCAGACATGGAAATACTGGAAATACTGGAAATTGAGTGAGGTGAAAAGTTTTTCTTCCTTTCTTTTCATGCTGCAGGAGAGAGAGGGAGAGGGACGAGACCGGAAATAGCAACACCCGCTTAAAAATGAACGTGAAAAACAACTGGCTTACCTGAAGGGAGGCGAGGACAGGGGAGAGGGGAGAGAGAGGATCAAGGAGTGGGGAGAGGGAGGGAGAGAGAAGACAGAAGGAGGGAGGAAGGGAATGACAAAGAACAAAGGAATGGGAGAGAAAAGAGAAGACGACAAACGAAAGGAGGAGGAAAGGGACAGAGAAAAGGACAGGAGAAGAGGAATATCAGAAGGAAGGAGTGCGAGAGAAGATGGAAGGAGCAGAGAGGAAGAGAGAAAGAGAAGAGGACGAATGAAGAAGAGGAAGAACTGAGAAAAAAATGGAGGGAGAAGATGGAATGGAGAGAGGAGAGGAAAGAGAAGAGGACGGAGGAATGAATTGATAAAAGGACGGTCTGAGGATAAGAACTGAGTGGAGGAAGGGGAAGAAGAGACAGAGAGAGAGAGAGAGAGAGAGAGAGAGAGAGAGAGAGAGAGAGAGAGAGAGAGAGAGAGAGAGAGAGAGGTGGAGTAAGGTCACCAGGTCATCATCATGTCATATTTGCGACACAAAGGGAGACAAACAACGCGAATGTGAATATAAATGAGAATAAAAATATCGAAGAGGGAAAAGATATGAAGAGAATAAAGAGTAAAATGTCAAAGAGAGAAAATAAAAGGAATAAATGAATAAAACAAGATATGTAACCTGAAGAAAATAAAAAAAATAATCAAGGAACTTTTTTTTCTTTATTTTTATATGATAGTTTTACTTAAGGTAGTTTACATAATTCTCTCTCTCTCTCTCTCTCTCTCTCTCTCTCTCTCTCTCTCTCTCTCTCTCTCTCTCTCTCTCTCTCTCTCACACACACACACACACACGCGCGCATACAGACGTCTCAACTCGCGTCCCGTTAAACATTCATAGCCAGTGATACCTTCTGTGCGGCGCCTATGTATATTTTATGAGCGAACACCGAGACGTGACGCATCCATCAGCCTGGCGTGACACTGGCTATTGGCAATCTCTCTCTCTCTCTCTCTCTCTCTCTCTCTCTCTCTCTCTCTCTCTCTCTCTCTCTCTCTCTCTGCCACTTCTTTCACTCAAACTAACAATATACTAACACCATTACAAACCTTAGCACGCAAATCTAAGCCCACGAAGAGAAACGCACGCAACAGATACACACTCACAAATGAACACAAAGGAAGGACAAAGCACCACCCCTGTCCATAGACCCTTACGAGACTGTTTGTGATAAGCTGCTCCACTGATGT
>NC_087158.1:24659539-24664539 GCF_035594125.1 Scylla paramamosain
GGCGCCCTCTCCTCCCCACACAGCTCACACCTCAGGTTATAATTTGGCACAATATCGCAGAAGGAGGCGGCTTGGGATGTCGACTTCGGCTCGCTATCAGCACAAGTTTCGTACAGGGAGTGATGGATTGCATGCTCTCTCTCTCTCTCTCTCTCTCTCTCTCTCTCTCTCTCTCTCTCTCTCTCTCTCTCTCTCTCTCTCTCTCTGGACCCTTCCATAACTCTGATTTCTTTCCTCGTTCTTTTTTTCGGTATCTCTCTCTCTCTCTCTCTCTCTCTCTCTCTCTCTCTCTCTCTCTCTCTCTCTCTCTCTCTCTCTCTCTCTCTCTCTCTTTCATCTCTCATCTCCACTCGCTCATTTTTGTCAATTTCTTTTCTACTTCATACATGTTTCCTCCTCCCTACCTCTTCCTTTTTTTCTTTTTTTTCCTTTTTCCCTTTACTTTATGATACTTCCCCTCTCCTCTTCTCTCTCTCTCTCTCTCTCTCTCTCTCTCTCTCTCTCTCTCTCTCTCTCTCTCTCTCTCTCTCTCTCTCTCTCTCTCATATCCCTACGTACGTACATCCCTTCGTTACTAATATCTGTCGGCTTTCTCTTCCTCCTCATCTGCACACCCCTTATTGTTTCTCCTCTGTTCAATTAAATTCTCTCTCTCTCTCTCTCTCTCTCTCTCTCTCTCTCTCTCTCTCTCTCTCTCTCTCTCTCTCTCTCTCTCTCTCTCTCTCTCTCTCTCTCTCTGTTATATTTTTCATCTTAGCCACAAAAGTTCAAGGAAAGTATACTTGCTTTTGTCGGGTGATTTTTCTCTCCAGGCTTCCCTTAAGATTTCTTACCCTCCCAAGAGAGAGAGAGAGAGAGAGAGAGAGAGAGAGAGAGAGAGAGAGAGAGAGAGAGAGAGAGAGAGAGAGAGAGAGAGAATCCTTTCTAACCTATTTTCGTTTTCTTTGTTGCTGCTACATAGAAATCAGAAACGTAGCAGTGTGAACAGAAGCGGAAAGTCTGTATGTGGCATTTCCTTGTACGTAACACACACACACACACACACACACACACACACACACACACACACACACACACACACACACACACACCTTAAGCTCCTTCCTTTGGACTATGACCTTTTCAATCTTCCTTCATTCAGCCTTCATCCTTCCATCCTCCCTTCACATCCTCGCTGTAAACCCGGGAAAGCCACGAAATAAAGCACCGCCTCTTCTTTGCGGCGGAAGGCGGAGAGCTGAGACGAAGACGAAGGCGGAAGACGAGGAGATAAAGCTAGAGGAAGAGGAGGAAGAAGAAGAGAATGACGGCTACGAAGGGGAAGACGATGCTATACAAACTTCATCTTCATCTCATCCTACCCTCTCACTCCTCAAGTCTCGCACTCTGAAGCCAAGCAAGGAAGCCAAGACGAAGCCAAGTATCTCTGTGGCTTAGTCTCGACGCTTCACTTTACGTTGGTTCTCAGGGGCTTGTCTTAATTCAACGTGCATGTGCCTAAGTGCTTTACAGGGTGTCTCTCAATGTGCTAATCTGCTCATGGGTGTTTTGCGTGGTGATGTATGGCCGTATGTGAGGTTTCTGGGGTGAGTTATTGGAGAAAATGCGTTTTGTGATGTTTTATTCCAGCAGGTGATGTATTCTCTTTCGTCCGTCATGTTTTGCAGATTTACATCAAAATTCACTTGAGTGTGGCAGCGATTCCCTCTTTGAGCGTTGCCCGACTTGTGTTCATCTGCGTGTGTTGACTCGCTTTGTGGCAATTAACTCCTTCCACACTGGTGACTGAGACGCGAGTACAAACGCTGAATGCTGCGCCGTGTCTGCCAAGCCTCACCTCAGGGCACAGAACAGCGGCAGCAACAGTGACAAGAACAGCAAACACTACCACCACCACCTCTACCAGAACAGCCACCAAACAGAAGCAGCAGTAACAACAACAAACACTATCACTATTAACCATAACAACCACCACCACCACCACCACCACCACACAGAAGCAACAACGCCAACAGCAACAGCAACACCAAACACCATAGCCAGCACTAATAAACGGAAGCAACAAAAATAGAAGCACCAGCATCAAACACCACCACCACCACCACCACCACCACCACTAGCAAGCACACCCGACAACAACAACAGCAACACTAGCAGCAATAACATCACACACAACCACAACCAACCACAGCTGCAATAACAACAAACATCAAACGCAACCACTCCTATCACCATCATCACCACCACCAACAAACACTAAGAGAGGCAACAGCGGAGGCACCAACACCACCACCACCACCACCACTGCCGTCCCACCACACGCATCACCATCGAACGCGCCTCTAATCCACGACGACAGAAAGACCAGACGAGCAAATCCACCTGCTTCTGGCTGAGATCAGGGCACAAAAGCCGAAGTTCGTTTGGCGCGGGGTCTTTAAGCAACAAAATCGAGTTCGACAAACAAACTTTTACATTCAATTCACTCTTATTCACGCATTCTGTCTCCCTTTCCCTTTCCCTTCCATTCCCTCCTTCCTTCCTTCCTTCCTTCCTTCCCTTCACCGCCTCCATCATTGTTGACTGTGGCCCCCGCTGGAAATATTCTCTATTCATTTGAGTTCTATATATATATTTTTTTTTTCTGATTTTCCGCAGATAGATAAATGAAAAAAATTAAGTTGAAAGATTATCCTAGAGTCTTGCACTACATCCATACACAGGATCAGTAATCAGGATAGGACAAGCAACAATAGATTCAAACTTGATAAGATACAGTTCAATAAAAAAAAAAAAGAGGTTTGAAAGAATTGTTTCTCAGAGTGGTAGATGAATGGAGTACACACAGTAATCAAGTTGTTAGTAGAGAGTCATCGGGGAACTTAAAAAGATTAAATACATTTATGGATGAGAATGGCAAGTGGAAATAGGCGGGTGTGTTTCTTACAGGGATTATCATGTATAGATCTTACAAATTCTTATAGCTTCCCTTATTTCCTTACGTTCTTACTAGTGCCTCAGCCACCTTTCCACCCTGATAACCTCCTCCATGAACACTCCACATACAAGATTATCTATCCCCAAAAATAACTTAAGATTTTTGGCATGAGTGAAATTAACAAGGGTGACATTTTCAAGGAGTTTTCAAGAGGTGGAATCTATACATAAGTGAAATATACAAACAAATCAGCGTAACACAACCTCCTACAACAGACAACATATTCGAGGCAGAATTTTCATGTGGTACAATCTGCTTAGGTGAAATAAACATAGAAACCTACATAACATAACCTCCTTTACCAGGAACGCGTGCTGTGCTATCCTGGGACTTCCTGCTGGTATTCATTTGTTTAGGGAGTCCAGTGAGGCTTTGTTTTGGCAACCCATCTGCTCTTATACGGGACACAATGGCGGGCCTTTGAAACGACACAGCTGGGCATTAGCATGATACACGATCAGTAAATGCGTGAAGTAAATCTGTCTCTGTGTTTGCGTCTGTCCATGTACCGGGAAAATGGTCTTATTCGTTCTGCTCAACTGTTTCCCTTATTTTCTGTTTCCCGGAAGTGCATGATATTGAGCATCCTACACACAGAGTCCTGCGCACTAATAGGATTACGAGGTCCTGCAGTGGAGGGCGAGGATGCTAACACACACACACACACACACACACACACACACACACACACACACACACACACACACACACACACACACACACACACACACACACACACACACACACACACTTCTTCCTATTAACTTTAAATGGTTGTCTCTTCTTTTTTGCTTCTTCTTCAGACAACTTACAAAAACAATAAATGTGGGAAGAGCAAAATTCTCCTGTCACTTCCATTAATTAACACGACTAACCTTTTGTGCAGATTTTTTTTCTTTGTATGTTTATTTGTGACTAGTGTGGACTAAAGGTACACACACACTTATACACACACACACAAAAAGAGAAATATCTTGGTAACTCAGAGAAACTAAAATGGAAGCAGTTAGATACACACGTACACACACAGACAAAAGACAAAAAAGATCCGACATTCTCAGTAAACATTAACTGGACCCAAGTGTTCCCTCTCATTGCTCCTCTTCCCAGACTTGAATCAGAAGAACAACATTTCATCGCCATCTGCTCTGATCCACAAAACACAATCTGGGGCCCAATGTTATGACAGTCACATTTACCTTGGCGTGGTCGCTGCCTTCCCGCCCCTCTCAAGAACCCTGCCTGAGCCACTCCACCAACACCTGCAGCTCACACCTTCCCTCACCTGCAAAGGAAAGAAGCATGGAGTGGTTAGTTAGCCTTCAGGAAACCCGGATTTTGGTCTGCCCTCCGTTCTCTTGTATCATATGCCTTACCTTAACTATTTTATTTCTTTTACTTTATATTAGATACTGTAATCTATTAGGAACATCCTAGAGAGAGCCAATACGTCTGTTGTTGTATATTGTTTCTTTGTTCAACTTTTGTGTTCCCTTGTGCCTTGAGAAAGATTGATGTCATGGTACAAAATAACATAAGTAAAGGTTTATCTAATAATTTTTCACTTATCTATAATGTAATTACTATTTTTATCACTTCTGTTAGTACAAGACACACAATGGAACCTGCAACAGAACACAGAGGACAAAGAAGCCCATAGGGACGAGATTCGAACCCAAACCTCCCCTATTATGCTAACATCCCCTCATCAACCCCTCTGTCCTCGGCTCTCCTACATTAACACGTGGACAAAAACAACAACAACAACAGCATTAATAACCATGAGAGCCCCACAAAAAATAAGAATAAGAACCATAAGAAGAAGAAAAACTGCAGATAAGACGGAAGCAGGAATAACAGCACCCTCGCACGCCGTTCCCTTCTACATACACACACACACTCACTCCATCGGTATCAGCAGGAGCAGCGTGCCACGGTGAGCTACGGCCTCCGCGTCGCCCATCCTTATTCATCGGCGGGAGGATAAGACGGGCGTGTGGCG
>NC_087158.1:24667039-24674539 GCF_035594125.1 Scylla paramamosain
TCGTACATACATACATACACATCCTCCTTCCCTTCTTTTCTTCTCTTCCTTCCTTGCGTCAGTTTTACATTTCTTCCTTCCAGGTGTACGTGTGTTCGTGTGCATTTGGTAGTGAGTAGCCGTGCAGTGTGTAGCTCTCTCTCTCTCTCTCTCTCTCTCTCTCTCTCTCTCTCTCTCTCTCTCTCTCTCTCTCTCTCTCTCTCTCTCTCTCTTATAGGTGTGGTTGTACAGTATGTATCTGGTTGTAAGTTGCCGTTTAGTCTCTCTCTCTCTCTCTCTCTCTCTCTCTCTCTCTCTCTCTCTCTCTCTCTCTCTCTCTCTCTCTCTCTCTCTCTCTTACCCGTGTCCCGCTAACCTAATAAGAAAGCCAGTGAGAAAAAAACATGACGCTGGATCAAACTCTCATTTTTCTCACTCATTCGCCAATATCTCCGCGTTAATTTGTCTCGCCTTCACCCGCACCTTAAAGGCAGTGGATCCTCTTAGCGGACCGCCAACCCTCTTATCGCACCGCTGAGCCGTTTTGGATCCCCATCAAGTCGCCAGGTTGCAGCATCCCACACCCCTGAATGACCCGCCAGGCTCCGTCAACCTTTCCAACACCCGCTTTGGAGTCTCTCTTAGGAACCCTTTTCAAAGGTGACGAAGATTATTAGTTTGGTTCTCGGTAGCGTTATTCCTACTGACAGTGTGTAAATCTCGTTAAATTACGCTAGAATTATATAAACTCTTGAAAACTACAATCCACTAGATTGCTCTCTCGTAAGAACTGATCTCAAAGGTCATGAAGGTTATTATCCTGGTTCTTGTGGGGTTTTATAATCGCTAACTGTGTAGAATTCTCGTTGAACTATCACTCGTTAACTATCATACCTTTGAAAACGACAATGAAATCCTTTAGAGTCTTAATTAAACGTATTGGAGCCTCGTAAAAACTCATGTCAAAGGTCACGGAAATTACTATTAACTTAGTTCTTATGGGTGTTATTCCCACCGACAGTGCAGCATTCTCGTTGAACCATTTCTAGAATCACACAAACATGATTGAACACCACCTTAGCATTCACAAGATCCCGCCACTCACCACACACACCTTTATCCTCCACCTTGGAACCTTAAACTACAACTACATCCACCAGCCAGCAACCACAATAACAACCACAACAAAACCTTCTAAAGAACACCAAATCCCTGCCACTCTCCACCTTCATCCTCCACCTTGGAACCTTAAACAATCACACCTCCACTATTCCACAACTAGCCAGCAACTACAATCACATCCACCAGAACCTGCTAAAGAACACCAAATCCTTGCCACTCTCCACACACAGACCTCCACCCTCCACCCTGGAACTTTAAACAACACTACCACTATTCCACCAGGCAGCACCAGCAGTCAACAACCCCAAGGCCACGAGGGAAGCTTTTCAATGCCTGCTAAGCCCTTCGGAGGCACCGCCAGACATTCCTGTGGCTGCGTCAATCTTCCCAGGGCCCCAGCCGAGCCTCTCTGGGCCATCCCTTACGCTGCCCTGATCCCGAGTCCCTTGGGAAGCTGCCTCTGATGCCTCACATACATTTGCACTTACGACCTATTAAATGCTCGGGAATTCGCAGTGTACTATTCTCCGGCTACCGTGAGAGAAGAAACCAGAGGGACAAGAAGAAAGGGATTTGGGAGGGAGAGTAACAGAGGGTGAGAGATGGGAATGGGAAGAATGAGAAAGAGGAGTGGGTAAATAGCGAGAGAGAGAGAGAGAGAGAGAGAGAGAGAGAGAGAGAGAGAGAGAGAGAGAGAGAGAGAGAGAGAGAGAGAGAGAGAGACTCCAGCATGGACGAAAAATGAAGAGGAAAAATGAGTGAAAGGGAGAGAGAAATTGGAAACGTGAAATTTAAAAAGTAAAGAGAAATGCGAAAATACGAACGAGGGCTGGAGAAAAGTAAGAGAACAGGACGAAAAATTAGTTGAAGGAAAGGAATGTAAATAAAGGAAAAAGAATATGAAGAGAGGAATTATATAGAACGTATGAAAGACAAGAGGAAAAAAAAAACACAATAAAAAACATGAATGGGGAAAAATAACAGAGAGAAAAATACATCTAAATAAAATAGTGAAAATAAATAAGAAACTGATAAAGAAGTGCAAAATACAACAAAGCAAAAATATAAATAAAAAAATAAATAAATAACATGATAAAAAGAAAGACAAGAGACAATGGAAATAAAAATAATAAAACTGAATATATGACAAAACCCCAAAAAAGAGAAATATAAAGAACAAACAAATGAAAATAAATAAAAAGTGGAGAAAAAAGAAAGAGGAGGAAGACCGAAAGTAAAGAACCAAGGGAAAAAAGCGGATAATGACGAAAAAAATAAATAAAATGCGATAAAAATAAAACGAGAACGCAACAAAATTACAGAAAAAAAACATAATGAAAGATGAAAAAGAGAGAAGAAACAAAATCCACAATAACAAATTAGACCTTGAAAAAAAAAAAAATGTCCATAAAAAAAATCAATATATCATTAGTATTTAGGCGAATGAAGGAATGAAAGAAACGGAAGCGAAATTGAAACTAGAGACAGAGGGAAAAAAAGAGAATATGATGAGGGAGAGAGAAAGAGGACAGCTTGAACAGAAGAAATAAAAAAAGTGAACCAGGAAGGGATGAAATAAAAAGAAATGAGATGAGAGAAGAGCAGGAAAGGGACTGGAAATGAAAGGAAAACACGGCCTCGGAATTTCAGGGAGAGGAAAAAAATGGAAAAGGAAAAAAAAAGAGAAATACTTATAGGAATGAAATGCGGAAGAGGAAGGAGCACCATACAAATAAAAGAGCAAATTAAGTTAGTAAATAAAATATATATACATAATAATTAGAAAGAGAAATGAAAATAAACTACTCAACAAAATACGAAAAATAAACTGAAAATAAATATATAGAACGAAAAATATGAGATGTAACCTTTACGAAACAAAAAAAACAGTAAAAAAAAAAACAAAAAAAAAGAGCGAGTGGTGAAAGCCAAGAGAGAGAGAGAGAGAGAGAGAGAGAGAGAGAGAGAGAGAGAGAGAGAGAGAGAGAGAGAGAGAGAGAGAGAGAGACTTGTCATATAAGGCTGACAGTTCCGTGATGGCCAAACCTCCTTTTATTGTGGTATTAAAAGGGAGAGGGAGAGGGAGAGGGAGAGAGTTAGAGTTAGAGGGAGAGAGAGAGAGAGAGAGAGAGAGAGAGAGAGAGAGAGAGAGAGAGAGAGAGAGAGAGAGAGAGAGAGAGAGAGAGAGAGAGAGAGAGAGAGAGAGAGAGAGAGAGGGGCTAAAAAGTCTCCTTCCCAAACTCCCATAATAATTTAATTGAATCTGAATTCCACATTTTTGCTTCCCTTAATGGATCTTCCCTTCCTTGTTTATCTTTCTTTCCACTTTTTTCCTTCCCGTCTAATCCTCAATTACTGTTCTTTATTATTTTTTTTTCCTTTACCATTCAATCTTCCCCATCCTCTTTACATTTTCAGTTTCTCCTATATTCTTATTTTTATTTTCAAACGCTTTTATTCTCATTTATCAAAACATCACATCATATTAATCTTTATTTTACTCTATCAAACAATTCCTCCTTATTAAAAGTTTCAGACATCCTCCTCCTCCTCCTCCTCCTCCTCCTCCTCCTCCTCCTTCATTGATTAGGATTTCCCGACAGGAATTGGAAAGACCTTACTGGTTCCATCACATCTGGCCAAAGGGAGGGAATGGAGGAGGGAATGAAGGAGGGAGGGAAGGAGGAGGAAGAAGGAGGAGGAAGGAGGAGGAAGGGAGGGAGATGACGAAAAGGATGTGGGATGCAATGGAGGAGCGGATGACAAGAAGGAAGGAAGGAAGGAAGGGAGGGAGTGAAGAAAGATAATAAAGGAAGTAGAGAATGGAGGAGGAAGGAAGGAAGGAAGGAAGGAAGGAAGGAAGGAATGGAGGGAGGGATGAAGGGAAGGAAGGAGGGAAGGAAAAGGAGAGGAAGGAAATGGATGAGTGAATGACATGAGGGAGGAAAGAATGATACAGAGAGACAAAGGGAAGAAAGTGAAGATAGATGATGAAAGGGACGAGGGACAGAAATTAACTAATGTGGAACCAAAAAAAGAAATTGAGAAAAAAATAGGAAAGAAAAGAAAGGAAAAGGAAAGATAAACGATAACAAAAAAAGCAAAAAAAAAAAAAGGAAAAACAAAAAAGTGAAATGAAAGACGAAAGTGAAGAAGGAAGGAGGATAAAAGTCATTAAAAAAAAGGAATAATGAAAAGAAAAGATAGCGAACAGGGATGGAAAATAAAAGAAATGCAGAAGGAATATTACAAAATGAAACAAGAAAAGCAAAATCGTGAGAAAACTGGAAGACGATATGAAGGGAAATAAGGAGAAGAAGGGAAGGGAAATAATAAATGTAAAGAGAAAGAAGGGGGAATGAAAAGTAATGAAAAAAGATGAAAACAGAATATCGGAGAGAGAGAGAGAGAGAGAGAGAGAGAGAGAGAGAGAGAGAGAGAGAGAGAGAGAGAGAGAGAGAGAGAGAGAGAGAGAGAGAGAGAAGAATGGGCTGAAGGGAACAAGATTTATACTGAAGATAGACGATGATAAATATTTAGGTTTGGAGACGAAGAAGAGGAGGAGGAGGAGGAGGAGGAGGAGGAGGAGGAGGAGGAGGAAGAAGATGAGGAAACAGCTGAACTTCACGACAACACCAACGATGAGAAAACAATAACAAAGGAAACGAAGAAGGAAGAGGAGGAAGAGGGGGACAGAACAGGAAGAAGGACGAGAAAGAGAGAAAAAGAAGGAGGAAGAGGAGGATGAGGAGGTATGGAGAAGACTGAAGGATGGGCGAGGGAGGAATGAGGTATGAGGGCAAGTGAGAACCAATCAAAACGCAGAACACACCCAACCGAGCTTTCCTATTGGTGGTTGAGAGAGAGAGGGTGAGGCAAGAGTGATGCATAGTGATGTGTGCAAGGAATATCTCTCTCTCTCTCTCTCTCTCTCTCTCTCTCTCTCTCTCTCTCTCTCTCTCTCTCTCTCTCTGACACTGATTTACTGCAAACAAGCGGTAGTAAAAGAAATACGAGATAAATAACCTGATGAGTCGAGGTGTTTTGTATTCCGCAAGTGAGCGCAGGTGACAATGAGTACCTGTGATGCATGAATAGCGACTCACTCACACCACACGCACGCACAAGTGGGGAGTGTGTGTGTGTGTGTGTGTGTGTGTGTGTGTGTGTGTGTGTTGGGGATCAGGTGTTGTTTGAATAGGTAAGTGTATATATTATGATATTTTTCATCTTTTTTTTCGCTGTCTCCTTTTTCTCAGCATCTTTCTACATTTCGATGCCATCACTATCATTATTGTGACGCGTCAGCACTACTTCTATTATCACAATCACCATTAATTTTCTA
Source organism: Scylla paramamosain (assembly GCF_035594125.1). NCBI lineage: Eukaryota > Metazoa > Arthropoda > Malacostraca > Decapoda > Portunidae > Scylla > Scylla paramamosain. Next base: position 24,672,486 of record NC_087158.1, read on the forward strand.
AACTACGCATCGCCACCATAACAGCACTACCACCACCATCACCACCACCACCACCACCACTATTATTATCAACATCACAACAACACAGCCACTAATTTTCGCCCACCAAACTGTACACTACATCACCACCACTACAAGACCACCACCATCACCACTAATGCCTACCAACATGACCACCACCATTATAACCCCCCCATCACCCCAACAGCAGACACTCCACCCAGCACCCATCACCCAGCGTCACCATCACCATCTCCCCACCACTCCATCACCACCTCAAGACACCACCATCAAAAGCATTTCAGGTTTCTTATCACCACCATCACTCAAGCTGCATCCCCTCCCCTACCCATTCCCCTCCCCTACACTCCTTCTCCCCCTCCACCCCGGCAAGCTAACAAAGCACCGCCTTCGTCCCTTACCGCTCACCCTCCATTTTCAATTTACAAGTAACATGGACACGCCCACAAGCCGACGCCTCAGGAAGCTGGTTGTTGTTGGTCAGTAAAGAGGAGAAGGAGGAGGAGGAGGAGGAGGAGGAGGAGGATCACTAAAGTACAAACAAAAGAACACAAAGAAAGAACAAGTAGCAGCATAAATGTTTCGAGTTATTGGGCTGCTTGTGAATAAATTACTGTGATATAATAAACAGTGAGGGAAATAAAACAGAAAGAAAACGAAGGAAGAGGAAGAAAGAGAACAGACAAGAAGGAAGGAAAAAGACCAGCAGGTGTAAGGGTGAACATACCAAAGGAGAAAAAGAAAAGACGGTAAGTGTAAACAGGAGGTGTGAAGATAAGGAAAGAAGGAAGGAGGAAGACAGAGGGAATAGAAGGAACAAGAAAAGGAGGTATAAAAGGAACACACTGATAAGATAAGAAACAGGGGGAGGAAGAGCAGCAGGTGTAAGTGAGAACAAACCAGATAAGGAAAAGATAAGTGGAAAGAAATAACAAGAGATGTGAAGAAAACATCAAATCACTCTATATAGGAAGTGAAGGTAGAAGGAAAAAGAGAAGAAGACAAGGAAGATTATCAAAGGGAAGGAAAAACATACCGAACCATCAAATCACACTACCTCTCTCTCTCTCTCTCTCTCTCTCTCTCTCTCTCTCTCTCTCTCTCTCTCTCTCTCTCTGGGGAGTCGGGTGTCACTCCGCCTACAGGCAATCGCTAATACCTTTGGGTGTGCCAAACGCTTTAGTAAGACTGCTGTGGATCCGATTGTTTTCCCCATTTCTCTCTCTCTCTCTCTCTCTCTCTCTCTCTCTCTCTCTCTCTTTCATCTTTCCCTTCACCGCCCACTGGATGCAACAGTAATCTTCCTCTTCCCTCCACTTTACTACTCTCTCTCTCTCTCTCTCTCTCTCTCTCTCTCTCTCTCTCTCTCTCTCTCTCTCTCTCTCTCTCCCCGCCCCCTCCCTGCTTTCCGCTCCGCGCTGCTAATTAAAGCAACTTTGCCAATATAACCTTCACGGACTAACACACACATACACACACACACACACACACACACACACACACACACACACACTTGTTTTACTATCTGTTCGTTATTTTTTGTTTATTTTCGTTTCTCTCTCTCTCTCTCTCTCTCTCTCTCTCTCTCTCTCTCTCTCTCTCTCTCTCTCTCTCTCTCTCTCTCTCTCTCTCTCTCTCTCTCTCTCTCTCTCTCTCTCATCTAGAGTTGCGGTGTTTGTCTTCGTCTCTCCGCGTGTATGATTTGATCCTCTTTGGCGGCGAGAGAGAGAGAGAGAGAGAGAGAGAGAGAGAGAGAGAGAGAGAGAGAGAGAGAGAGAGAGAGAGAGAGAGAGAGTATGTGTGTGAGTGAGACTCAATAAAGGTCAATAAAGATCGAGAAAAGAACTAAAGACAAAAAGGGATACACATGAGAAAACACACACACACACACACACACACACACACACACACACAACAGAACATTCTCTTTCACTGCTTCCCCCCAAAAAATTCAGCCTGACCTTTTCTTTTCTCAATACAATCAATAATAATTAATTCCATTAAAGACAATAGGAGGAGGAAGCGAAGGCGGA
>NC_087158.1:24677039-24682039 GCF_035594125.1 Scylla paramamosain
CAGAAGCCCAATGCTTGATTAACGTGTTACTTATTACTTCGTCCGTGCGTTTTAAACTAGTGCGGCGACAACATTTAATTAGCGCCGAGTTGAGCTGCATAATTAGAACGGCACCCAACATGAAAGAGGCGCGGCTTAGTTGCGTTTACCGCCTCGCCGTGACTTGTGTGTTTGTTTTGACTGAGGTGTCATCGCAAATACGTAGCTACATCAAACACACGTACCTACATACACACGCAGAGAGAGAGAGAGAGAGAGAGAGAGAGAGAGAGAGAGAGAGAGTCACGCATTCTGTCTGTCAGTCAGTCAGTCAGTCAGTCAGTCAGACAGTCACGTAGATGAACAAAGACGGACAGGCAAACAGACAGATAAACAAGCATACTGACAAAAAGACAAGATACAGAGACAAACAAACTAAAAATACCAGAAACACCGCCTGGCACAAATAAACAAACAACACACAGACACTTAGACGCTAAGAGAAAAGAAACAAACACGAACACAAACAGACGGACACACGGACGCTGAGACAAGAGGCACAAACAAGCGCGGGGGACACGAATGGAGTCGCTGGCAAACAAGATAATCCCAAAAGTAATCGCCCGTACATGAAATAAAGCAACGCGGTATTAGCACACACAGGAGGAAAAAATGACACAATAACTCTCCCTCCCAAGCCTTCACTTCCTCGCCCCTTTAAAAAAAAAGAAAAAAATAAAATAAAATAAAAAAAACCTACACATCCACGGGCCGAACGGACAATGGATGGAGGCGGGGAGGGCTGAGAGGGGCGGCAGGGCAGAGCGGTGGAGTGGAGAGCAGTGTGGAGTGCAGTGGTGTAGCCGGAGCGTGGTCTATAGTAGGGTGGTGGAGCGTGGGGTTTTAGAACAATATTACATTATTTCAATTTTTTTATACCTGACGAATCTGACGGACTGAATGATTGATTTTTTGATAAAGTATTTAATTAACCCCTTTGTGCTCGTTAACCTGTGGCCCTCTGTGTACCTGCACCTGGTAACCTGTGCCTAGTGAACTCTTGTCATACCTGTAGAGATGTTAGCCTTAAAAAATGCATAGGATAACAGATCTTTAATTCCTCGTCCCTAAGGTCACGCGGGAGGGGAATTTTAGTCTTAAGGTCAGAGGCAGCGAGTGAAAGGTCAAGACGAATAAGGGGATATTTGAGGGACCATCGCGTGTGTCTCATCTCATGGGGGGAGGGAGGTGCGTGACGCTGAAGGGGGCGAGGAGATGCGTCGGGATTACTGCCGGGGAAGGAAGCCTATGTAAGGAAGAGGCTAAGACAAGGGAGCTGCATGCTAAAAGAGGGACGTATAAGAAAAGGCTAAGCAAAAGAACCACTACGTAAGGAACTGGAGGGTGATAGGACAATACTGAAATGCAATGAAAGCCTGAAATGCAATGAAAACCTCCTTGAAGGGATGGGAGGTGATAGAAAGGGACATGATATATGCTGAAAGATATGCACCAGTGGGGAGGGAAATTGCTTGTGAAGGTTGTAGAAAAAATTTACAAAGAACTGCAAAGGAAAACACGCAATAAAAGCCCCTTCAGTCCATTGTACGGTGTTTTTTTTTACTCTGCACTGAGTTGCTGCAAGGTGGGTGAGTGCTGAGTGCTACTGGGGTGTCACTGTCCCGCGCAGCACCGCCAGGAGAGGCAGGGGCTGTGCTGGGAGTGGGTGAGGGTGAGAGATCCTCCTGTTTGGTCGGCAGTGGGCAGCAGCCGCGCACTGTGTCAGGTCACGCAGATCATTTGAGTGCAATGGTATAAATATCATAAAGCCGGAGAATAATTCACTGCAAAACTGCAATTCCCTTTCAAACACGTGTAACCATATCACCTCCAATAAAATAAAGTCGCATCTGACACGCGTTATTAACAAAATGAATCAACATTTCGCCTTTATGGTGGGCAATGTCATGGAAATGAAAATATATATATCTAAAAAAAAACTTAATGGTTTCGCTTCATATGAAGAGCGTTTAATAAAGTCGTTCGGAAATTAAACTGCACGTTGATTAAAAATAAAGGTGAAAAAACAACGAATAAATATACAGATAAATACGTTATGGATGCGTATTTATAATTGCAGTTAAGGATTTATTATAGAGGCCAGACAACCGGACGCTGGGGGCGGGGCGGCCTGGGACGGGGCGGCTCGGGGCGGTGGAGGGGCGGGGCGGCAGCAGCTGGAGCCGTGTTCGGTAACTTATTTTCTGCTTTAATGAATTTGTTTACTAAAGTATCCCGTGTGATTAATGGTATTTCGAGCGGCGGTGGAACAAGAGGCTGTTTAGCTGCGTGTGTTTGGGCATGACGGAGGCGGTGGCGGCGGCAGTGGCGGTGATGGTGGCGGCGGTGGCGGCAGTGGCGGTGATGGTGGCGGCGGTGGTGGTAAGTAACAGGCAGTAGCAGCAAAAGCAACATCCAAGCCTTTTTTTTCCATGACTGATGAGGACCAGGTGTCAATTAAAATCCAGGTAAGCACAGAATGATACCTGTTAGCACTGATACTTGTTTATTTATGAGGCCGAGTAGTGATGTTAATGGCCGCCCTCACTGTTATAAGAGGGTAGGCGTTATCAGGAACAGGTGTGATTAGTCTGCTGCAGGTAAGTGGCTGATATGAGACTTGTAGGTTAATTTGCAACTCGGAGAAAGAAACGTAAGGTGAGGTGGGTGGTAGACGTGTGTGTGTGTGTGTGTGTGTGTGTGTGTGTGTGTGTGTGTGTGTGTGTGTGTGTGTGTGTGTGTGTGTGTGTGTGTGTGTCCGGGAGGGTGTTGTCTGCGCCACTCCTGACAACAATTCTGTCCTGTAGACCAGTGTTAGTGTGTTGCATGGCGAGAGCTGATGCTACAGTCGGAAATTAAGCATTCTCTCTCTCTCTCTCTCTCTCTCTCTCTCTCTCTCTCTCTCTCTCTCTCTCTCTCTCTCTCTCTCTCTCTCTCTCTCTCTCTCTCTCTCTCTCTCTCTCTCTCTCTCTCTCTGTGGGAGTGGCAAGTGACACACACATACACATACACACACACACACACACACACACACACACACACACACACACACACACACACAGAGAGAGAGAGAGAGAGAGAGAGAGAGAGAGAGAGAGAGAGAGAGAGAGAGAGAGAGAGAGAGAGAGAGAGAGAGAGAGAGAGAGAGAGAGAGAGACGAAGGCAGGATGGATGGGCGGTGGGCGTGCCTGAGTGAAGCAGAATAGGATGGAAGCAGACGAAGCCAAGCAGAGGGAGACGAACTGATTGGAGACTCGCCAAAAGGGGGTCAGCGGACAACAGCAGCAGGCAGAGAGAGAGAGAGAGAGAGAGAGAGAGAGAGAGAGAGAGAGACACAGATGGGAACACACTGTCCTGCCTCGCATACACCAAATATTTTCCGATCTAGAGTAATCTGGAGGCTGCGAGATGCACCTGCCTCTTGCACTTCTGTTAGGAGAGCTGTGGGGTCCGAATCTTCCTAACCTCTCTGTCTTTCTCCGCCTCTCTCCTTCTCCACCTGTCTGTGTGTCTGTTTGTCTCTCTACCTACCTGACTGTCTCTCTGAATACCACCCCTCTCTTTCTACACCTGTCTGTCCTCCTCCTTGACTACCTGTCTTCTCTACCTGTCTACCTTTCTGTCTGTCTGTGTCTGTGTACCATCTCTCCCTTTCTCTCGCCTGTCTGCTCTCCTCCCTCCCTGCATATCTTCCTCCCTGTCTGTCTGTCTGTCTCTGTCTGTCCTCCTGTATTTCTTTCTTTCTCCCTACGTCCTCTATTGTCTCTCCCTCATCCTGTCTCATCCTACCTCTCTTCCTACCTATTGTCTGTATGTTCGTCTGTCTGTCCACTACTAGCACTGCCTGCCTGCCTGCCTGCCTGCCTCCATCCCTTCCTGCCTGCCTTCCCAGCCCAGCCATTCACTACCAGCCCTGCCCAGCCATCCACGCCTCCCAATACATTTTCCTTTTACCAACACTCCTTCCCCCTTCATCTTCTCGCCCCCGCCCTTCACTCCCTCCCTGCACAAATACTCCCAACAGACACCTCTTCCTCCTACTGCTACTCCTACTACTACTCCTACTCTCCCTCTCCCTCATGCCTTCACCTCCTCCTCCTCCTCTTCCTCCCGCGCGTGTGGTCAGGAAGCCAACAATCACTAAATAAAACAAACACGCGGAAAATTGACAAAAGCCGTGAAATTCGTCAATCAGCCAATCAGATAATTAATTTAGCGGAACCTTCAGGCTTTGATTTGCATTCGCACTTAGTTGGTATTTTTTTTTTTTTTTACTTTTTTTTCAAACGGAAATTTCTGGCGATACCGGCACATTTCGTTACATTTAGAGGTATTAGTCTCGCCACTTTTCCTCGTTTATCAAGGCTGACTAATCCTCTCCGGGGGATACAAAAGGGGGGAGTAGATCCTCTTCTCTCTTTAAAATGTATGAGTGTTGCGTCCCCTCTGGTCTTGTCTCAGTGTCTTGTCTCTCTCGCCTTGTCTCGTCGCCTCGCAACGCCTCGCCCCGCCACGCCACGTCACCCTCAACGTCTTCACAGCTCCGATCAAAACAATCTGCTTAGCACCTTCCCTTCCCTCCCCCAACCTTATGCAATCCTCTTAAAAGGAATTGCAGTATTATCTCCCTCCCTTTCCTCTTCTCCTGTCCCCTTCTCTACTCTTCCCTCCTATACCTCTCCACATTTTCTTCCCTTCATGTCTTCTTACTGTTGTACCCATTCCATATCTTTTCTCCATCTCCACTTCCCCCTATTGTCTCTTTTCCTTTCCTTCTTTCCTCTCTTCGTGTCCTCCTGTCGATTTCTCCACCATATCCTACCATATCTCTCCACCTTTCCTTCTCTTACTCTCTAGTTATTCTCTTCTTACTTTCTCTTCTTCTATCTTCCCACTTCCTCCTCCTTTTTTTCCTCTCTCTATTCTCTTATTCTCACTTGTCTTTTCTGGTATTACTCTTC
>NC_087158.1:24684539-24694539 GCF_035594125.1 Scylla paramamosain
TTCCAACATCACTTATTTTATCTTTACTTCCATTCGTATAAAACATATTAACTATCTTATCTTTTGCTTATTTTCTCCCATTAAGGATATTGTAACATTCACCCTCCCTCTTTCGTTCAAGGTTAGGATGAGCTTTCTTTGCTATTTCCATTCCTGTCAAGTTCCGACCGCGTCCTTCCGCCAGTGTCCTTGCCTCACTTTCTCCCCTCGGCAACTATAGCGGCGGCCCTCACCTGCGGCCCTCGCTCGCCAATACCCTAACACCGCCTGCTCTTCTTCCCTCACCCTTCCAAACGTCAAGGCACACACACCCCTACGCACCACTGGTCTCCCTCTACGCACTCTCCACAAACATTCCTATAACGCACAGAAATAGATATGTAGACAGGCAAATTGAAAGACAGAAAAGTATACACAAGGACAGTTGGTTTGTTAAATAGTTAGTTATTTCGATAGACAAACCGGCAGGAATATGGAGGCAGACAGGCAAGCAGATAGACAGACAAACAGAAGATAGATTGATAGATAGATAGATAGATAATCAAACAGGAAGGCAAAGAGATACACACATACATACTGTATATGCATATATACATGCATACATAAACATACATACATACTGCATACATAAATAAATACATACATACATACAAGGAATAATGACCACAAATTTTAACATCCCAAAACACAAGGAAACACACAACATAACACAACAACAACAACAACAACAACAACAACAACAACAAAACAGCACACAACACACACACATATATCCTTCGTCATCGCCTTCTGCAGGATAGGCCTCGGTAACGTCATGCATGTCGTGGGTGGGTGGATGCTGAGGGAGAGCCAACACGACCACCACTTGCCAAAGCCCTCTTAAAGCCGACGGGCCCCGCAGCAGCAGCCTCCCTCGAGTAACAATAGCGGGTCTCTTCGCCTCCCCACCAGCAACGTAATGCCCCAGAAAGCTCTGCAGAAACTCGCGACTTCGGGGTTTTTATCTCCGGATACAACCTTTGTGAATTTTTCTTCATCTTAATTGATTTCACCTCCACGGATTTTCTTTTTTCCTCCTACACGAGCGACCCAAGGTAAGATTTTTGTGGATGCATTTCCTTGGCTCTCTCTCTCTCTCTCTCTCTCTCTCTCTCTCTCTCTCTCTCTCTCCTCTCTCTCTCTCTCTCTCTCTCTCTCTCTCTCTCTCTCTCTCTGGCAGTAATTTCCAGGTCCTGTCTTTTTAGCGCTGAAAAGGATCGTCAACGTTGGCTGTTGATAAACTTTCAACTCTGGATTTAAAAAAGCGGCGCGGGTTGGCGTGGACAGGCCCGGGACAGGGCGAAGTACTGGTTGGAGGAGGAGGAGGAGGAGGAGGAGGAGGAGGAGAAGGAGGATTAGGAGGGTGGGGGAATAAGGGGAGGAGAGGAAAACACTAGTTATAAAAGTAGAAATAAATGATAAAGTGAATTTGTTTCCCTTCCAACAACTGCGTGCTGCTGAAGTGACGTGTAATTAATCTTCCGCAGCACCGTCTGGTATTAAAATAAAAGCGTGATCTATTTTAAACTGCCCACGTAAAATAAATAGCCTACCATTTTGCCCACTGACACACACACACACACACACACACACATTCACCTCCCTCTCTACATTCTCTGAAGTCCCTCTATTCGCTTTTAACCTTCCCTCTCCCTCTTTTCTTCTCTTCTTCCACCTTTTTTATCTTCTCCTCATCCACCTCCTCCTCATTCTCTCTTTCCCCTCACCTGGTGTGTATCTGCAGAAGTTAGAAGGAGAGGAAGGGGAGAGGAGGAGGAGGAGGAGGAGGAAAAGAGGGTTACCACAGCTTCTCCACAACCTGACTCCTCTCCATCCACTAAGCTCCTCCACTTTCTCCAACTTCCCCTCTCACTTTCTAACCCTTTACTCTCCCTCCTCTCTCCCTCCACTCCCAATGCCTTTTTGTTTAAGGAAAGGGGAAGAGAGAGAGAGAGAGAGAGAGAGAGAGAGAGAGAGAGAGAGAGAGAGAGAGAGAGAGAGAGAGAGAGAGAGAGAGAGAGAGAGAGAGAGAGAGAGAGAGAGAGCAGTGTTTACGTTCACAAAAGGTCGTTGCCAAAAACTAATCTGATTTCTACCTGCCTGCTTTCTCTCAAGGTCGCGCCTATCATTTTTTTCTTATTATTTTCTTTTCTTTCATTGATATTCATATATTGGTCTTTCCTGCCTTTTTTTTTTCTTCCTCTTCTTCTAATCATTATCATATCTTAAGTTTATTCTTTATCCCCCTTTTTATTTCCTCCGTGTTGTTGTTGTTGTTGTTGTGGAACGATTTCACTTTTATTTCTTGACCTAGGACAGTCTCTCTCTCTCTCTCTCTCTCTCTCTCTCTCTCTCTCTCTCTCTCTCTCTCTCTCTCTCTCTCTCTCTCTCTCTCTCGTATGGAGTGGTCTCACTTTTCGCCTTTTGAACACTCTAATTAACAAGGGAATAAAAATGAAGCACCATTTTTTTTCCTACATGTGAAGAATAAAGGTGTTTGTATGAGAGAGAGAGAGAGAGAGAGAGAGAGAGAGAGAGAGAGAGAGAGAGAGAGAGAGAGAGAGAGAGACAGAGAGAGAGAGAGAGAGAGAGAGAGAGAGAGAGCCATCACTCACTACCACTGATATACGTACCCCAGACTCACTCTTTCAAACTCACTCACTCACTCACTCACTCACTCACTCAATCGCCCTCCTTGTCATGGCCACCTCCTCGTGCAGCAGTCCTCATCCATCCTCAACCTTACGATCATTACTCCTCATCTTCCCCTTTCAATCTTACGCTCTATCTTCATCCTCCTCTTCTTCCTCCTCCTCCTCTGCTCCCATTCCATCAACACTCCCCTGCCACCACTTCTGCAGGAGCCGCCAGCCCCCTCCGCCGTCACCACGCACCACCCGCCTGTCAGATAACCGGGAGATACGACTGGAGAAGCACCGAGTCGGATCCTCCACCCTCTCTCACACTGGAGTTCCTTCCCTCTCCCTCTCTCCGGTATGTATTAGCCATCTCTCCTATCCTTCCTGAGTGTTTTTATCACCTGCCTCTCTTTCTCCGTCTCCAGTCTTTTTTTTTTGTGTGTGTTTTTTCGGTGTGTTTTATTTTTCCTCTGCCTGTCTGCTAGTTTGGGTTGTCATGGTTTCTCCCAGTTTGTTTCAGTATGTTCCCGTGTATTGTCTAAGTCATCTTCCGAGTCCATTACAGGTTTTTTTTGTTTTTTTTCATTCTATATCATTTTTTTTTAATAGTCTGTTACAGTTTCTATCAGCCTATCACAGCATTTTCTAGTCTATCACTGCATCTTCCAGTCAATCACAGCATCTTCTTGTCTATTACATCATCTCCCAGTCTACCTCAGATTCTCCCAGCCTATCACAGCATCTATCACTATATCTCAGCATCTTCTAGTCTATTACAGCATCTCACAATCTGTCACAGTATCTCCCAGTCTATCACAGTATCTTCCAGTCTATCACAGCATCTACCACTATAGCTCAGCATCTTCTAGTCCATTACAGTATCTCCCAATCTGTCTCAGCATCTCCCAGTCTATTACAGCACCTTTCAGTATATCACAGCATCTTCCAATCTATCACAGCATCTCCCACCCAGTCTATCACAGCTTCTAGTCTCTCGCACACTTCAGACAACTTCATAATCTCCTCCTACACACAGTTTACCATTAACACTAAGTACTTTAGCAAATACCCTCATTATCTAATATGTATCCTTATATAACCTTATCCTTTCCCTTATGTACCTTCAGTTAATCCTTCCCTCCACCAAATCCAGCACCTCCTTCCTTCCTAACTCTAAGCCTTCTTTAGTCTCTTCAAATATCTAATGCGGTATCTCCATCATCAAATCCCTAAACCACTCCTGCCTCCCTCAGCTCACGTGTCCCCAGTCAGCTGCCATGTCCCCGCCTCTAGATACCCACAAACTCCATCTCAACTACTCCTCTCTTGTCCTGGCTTCCGTCCGGTCTTCCATTCCCCGCCCTATCACCTCTCCCTCTATCTCCCCCCACCCCACACATTCCCCCGCCAGCAGCCAGTCAAGTAACGAGCCCCTCCATGTTGTGATTGTCCTAATCGCCTTTAACAGCGAAACCTCAAGAGCAAGGTGATTTTAGGTAAGTCACAAAGGAGAAATGAACCCTAAATCCTAAAATCAACGCTCGCTTTCTCTCTCTCTCTCTCTCTCTCTCTCTCTCTCTCTCTCTCTCTCTCTCTCTCTCTCTCTCTCTCTCTCTCTCTCTCTCTCTCTCTCTGGATCCTTATCATGTTTCAAGCATTCAAACTTTTTTTTTGCTTTGTTGTTTTTTTTTCGTTTCTTTCCACATTTTTTTAGCTTTATCTATTTTTTTTATGTTGCTTTCTTTCTAGTTCATCATTCTCTCTCTCTCTCTCTCTCTCTCTCTCTCTCTCTCTCTCTCTCTCTCTCTCTCTCCTCTCTCTCTCTCTCTCTCTCTCTCTCTCTGATTCCTTATCATGTTTCAAGCATTCAAACTCTTTTTTGCCGTTCCTTTCTGTATTTTTTTTCTATCCAATACTTTTTTTTATGTTGCTTTTATTCGTAGTTCATTTCTCTCTCTCTCTCTCTCTCTCTCTCCTCTCTCTCTCTCTCCTCCTTCTCTCTCTCTCTCTCTCTCTCTCTCTCTCTCTCTCTCTCTCGTTGTCCCCGTTTCACCCCATCGCCCACAAGTCCAGGCCAATTTTAAGCCCTTGGGAATCTCCTCTCTCGGACTCTTCAGCCTTTCCTCGAAGAGCTTTTGAGGAACTCCTTTGTAACCTCTGGACGATTGCTCTTATAACAAGTCAATTCACCGCGGTCACCTCTTCACACCACGCCCGCTCTCCTTCCCTCCCCCTTCCCTTCGTTCCTCCTCCTCTTCCACCCTCCCTCGAGATACTATCAAGTCAAATTTCTTCACATTTTTATTTCACCTCCCACCTCTTCTTTAGGTCACCTCCTCCTCCTCCTCCTCCTCCTCCTCCTCCTCCTCCTCCGTGTGGGTTCTCCAGGCGCGGAAGGCCCGTATCGGAACGTGTCCAGGGCGCGGGTCTCCTTCACCACGCCCTTGACGGTTGTGTGAAGGGGAGGTAAGGAGGGATAGGTGGGGGAAAGGGGGAGGTTTCATGAGGGCGTATATCTAAACCCCCATCAAGGAGAGAGAGAGAAAGGGAGAAAAGAAGAAGAAGAAGAAGAAGAAGAAGAAGAAGAAGAAGAAGAAGAAGAAAGCAAAGCAAAGACAAATTGCATCAGGAATATGAAAACGAGGAGGAGGAGGAGGAGGAGGAGGAGGAGGAGGAGGAGGAGGAGGAGGAGGAGGAGGAGGAAACTCAATACTGGCGCTGCTTACGAAAGAAAGAAAAAAAAGGAAGGAAAAAAGTCATGGAGAAACACTAGAGAGAGAGAGAGAGAGAGAGAGGAGAGAGAGAGGAGCGTCAGTGGCGGTAGCACACACCCACCCACACACACACATACACACCCACACACACACACACACTCACACACACACACACACACACACACACACACACACACACACACACACACACACACATACTCCCCTTAGCGCACCCCGTCCCTCGCCCCTTCAGAAGACAGCGATGAGGCGTGATTATGTCCCTTAGTGTCTGTTCCTGTCCTGCTCACTTTGTTCCTCTCTTCTTCTTCTGCTGGCGAACCTCCCTCCCATATTACGTTTGCTTTCTCTCTCTCTCTCTCTCTCTCTCTCTCTCTCTCTCTCTCTCTCTCTCTCTCTCTCTCTCTCTCTTGTTCCCTCCTTTCTACTGTATTTCATCTTCTTCCTTCATTTGCTTCATCATATTATTATAGATTACTGTACAGGTAGCGGTGGTGGTGGTGGTGGTGGTGGTGGTGGTGGTGGTGGGTGAGATGGAGGGAAGGGTGGAGGATGTGGCCGGAGGGGAGGGAGGGTGGAGGGGAGGAGTGGAAGGTAAGATCAGGGTGTTGGCCACTTCAGCGCCACATCTCCACCCTCCACACCTTCCCCATTAGTATTTAGTGGAAGACAGGTGGCAGACAGACTAACAGACAGACAGACAGACAGACAGACAGATAAAGTACAGAGGGATCAAGAAACTGGCGAACATACAGACTAACCGGAGGAATACAGGTGTGAATATGAAAATAAATTCACCTGTAAACTGCCAAATTCTATTGATACCACCGTCTCTCTCTCTCTCTCTCTCTCTCTCTCTCTCTCTCTCTCTCTCTCTCTCTCTCTCTCTCTCTCTCTCTCTGATCTCATTTCTCAGATTTTTTTTTTTTTTTTATTTCTGTTTTCATTCATATTTTAAGTTGCTTTCTTTTCGATACTTTTTTTTTCATGTATTTGTCTTACTGTTAAGCAATCTCTCTCTCTCTCTCTCTCTCTCTCTCTCTCTCTCTCTCTCTCTCTCTCTCTCTCTCTCTCTCTCTCTCTCTCTCTCTCTCTCTCTCTCTCTCAAAGTATCAAGCGTGTTCTAACAATCGGCATCTGATCTCACTGCTCGTCCTGCTCGATCCTTCAAGAGAGGCGCCTCCTGATGCTCTTTAGATAACCACTCAGCAAGACTTACCCCGCGTGACTGACGACCCTGTGTGACTCACTTAGCTCGTGCATTCACTTGAGTTCTATTTTAGTATTTAATTTCTTCTTTTATTTTTTTTATTCATGTTTTACTTTGCATTTTCTACAGACATGTTACTCTTTACTTTTTTTTTTTTTTACTTTGTCTTCAAATGTTACTTTCTCTCTCTCTCTCTCTCTCTCTCTCTCCTCTCTCTCTCTCTCTCTCTCTCTCTCTCTCTCTCTCTCTCTCTCCTCTCTTGACTGCTCGCTATCTGTTCATGTTTTTAATACCTTTCATGGTTAATATGTGTGCAATTAAGCGATACTGAAAACACTAAATATTTAATTAGTGAACTTGACTTGATAATCTGAGCAATCCTGTCATCATCATCATCATCATCATCATCATCATCAAAACAGGTGTGACAATAAGCAAGCCACACCTGCTGAACCCTTCCCTTCACCCTTCCCTCCTTTCCTTTTCCTTCCCTTTCTTTTATCCTATTCTAACCTTTCCCCTCTCTCACCATCTTCCTCTCCTCCCTTACTTCTATCGCTCTTTTTCACTTCTCCACCCCTCTCCTCCCCTCTCTTCACCTTTCTCTCCCACGCGTCAGCACTGCCTCCAGCCCTTCATTCTTTCTCCTCCACACCCTTCCCCCTCTGCCCTTCTCTCCAGAGTGCCCCATTATCACCTCCCTTTGCCCCCACCCCCGCCGGCACATTCCTCCCCTTAGGTCCCATCATTCCCTCATCTTTCCCTCCTTCCCTCCCTTCACCCCACCTGACCCCATTCACCATTATCTTCCCATATTTCATCTTCAATTCACTATCACTGTATCTCCTCTTCTCTCCCTTTTTTCATGCTTGTCTCTCTTATTTTGCCTCCCTTTTGCCTTCTCTATCTTCCTTTAAACTCTTTCGTTTTTTGTCTTCTTTTTTTTCTGCTTTCCTTACTTCCTTTCGCTTTTTTTTTCTTGCAAGACTTTTCATATTTCCTTCTCCATTGGTATCCCTTCCTTTCTCCCTCATATAACACGTATCTCTATCTTCCTTCCTTTCATTCATTATATATTTCTTCTTTCCTACTACATCCTTCTTCCTTTCCTCTTTCGCTTTTTTTTTTTTCTCTCTCTCTCCTCTCTCTTTCTCAAAACAATAACATTCAATCAAATACATATTTATCTTTTCTCCCTCTTATGATTCCTTTACAATCCTTCTCTCCATTATCAATTACTCTCTCCTCCTCCTCCTCCTCCTCCTCCTCCTCCTCCTCCTTCCCGGCCCCATCTTTCGCCTTCCACTCGCGTCTATCAAAGCGTGGTTGATGGATCGACACCTCTTTATTAATTTACCTTCGGACAGGTATGGGAGTGGCGGAGAGATAACCCAAGATAACTCACCTGCTAAATCCACCTGTTACCTGCCCTCCCACGCAGCTCATTATGACGGAGGAGGAGGAAGAGGAGGAGGAGGAGGAGGAGGAGGAGGAGGAGGAGAAAACGAACACCAAATAGAATGAATGTGAAAGAGAGGAGGAAGAGGAGGAGGAGAAGAAGAGGACAATGAGAAAGAAGAACAAGAACAAGAGCAAGAAGAACATGAAGAACAACAACAACAAGAGCAAGAACGAGAAGAACAATAAGAACGAGAAGGAAAAAAAATATTATGACGACGATAATGATGAAGAAGGAGAGAAGCAGGAGGAGGAGGAGGAAGAAGAGGAGAAAAACGAACACCAAAATAGAATGATGAGAAGATAAAAGAGAATAAAAGAGATGGAAAAAGAAGATAAAAGAGATAAGAAAAAGAAATAGAGGAAATGCGAGAAAAAATAATACTGAATCATTATTTTTTTTTTTCTTCTTTTCTTAGGGGTAGTTTTTTGTGGTGTTATGATGACGAGGAAGACGAAGAAGGTAACAGAAGGGTCACTGATAACTGAGGAGGAAGAGAGGATAAAAAAATAAATAAATAAACATGGTACGTATATCTATCCGTGAGAGAGAGAGAGAGAGAGAGAGAGAGAGAGAGAGAGAGAGAGAGAGAGAGAGAGAGAGAGAGAGAGAGAGAGAGAGAGAGAGAGATAAACGAACAAATCTATACACACACACACACACACACACACACACACACACACACACACACACACACACACACACACGTACACATAGTTAAGTGCATACGTAAATTAACACAAAATAACATAAAAAAAAAATAAAAAAAAAAACAAATGCTAAATAATACGTTGAGACTCAAACCTACAACCAGCAAAACAATAAACAAAATCACACCACACACGGACCACAAAAAATAAATAAATAAAAATAAAAAAAAACAAAGACGGACAGACAAACGGAGTGAAAACAAGAAACACGTACAGAACAAGAGAAGGGAAAGACAGACAATAGGTAAGGCCACTCTGATGAGGGAGGGAGGGGAGGGAGAGCAGGAGGGAAAGGGAGAGGAGGGAGGGAGAGGGATGGAAGAGAAGAGGCAGCTCCTTCGAATTATGTGAAATCAATATTTAATCTCAGTCCCAAGAGGGAGAAGCTCACATATTTTTATCTTCTTCCATCATCCTTGCGTTTCTGACGTCGACTGGTTGAGGGAGAAATGTTGGAGGAGAAGGAGGGGAGGAGGAGTGGGGGCGGAAGAAAGTTGAAGCATGAAGGAGGACGAGGACAAACTGCAGGAGGAGGAGGAGGAGGAGGAGGAGGAGGAGGAAGAGGAGGAGGAGGAGGAGGAGGAGGAGGAGGAGGAGGAGGAGGAGGAGGAGGAGGAGGAGAAAATGCTTCCCTTGCCCCTGAGGGAGAGAAGGAAGCAGCTTAGTGCAAGAGTTTAAGAACATGAAACAAAGGACCAAATGGAAAGGAAAATCAGATGAATTAGGATTATTGAAGGGATGATGACCCAGAGAGAGAGAGAGAGAGAGAGAGAGAGAGAGAGAGAGAGAGAGAGAGAGAGAGAGAGAGAGAGAGAGAGAGAGAGAGAGAGAGATTCAGTCAAAAAGAAAGACAGGTAGACACATTGACTGACTGACTGACTGACAGACTGAGAGACAAACAGAAAAGGACAAGGACAAAACAGACCAAAAACATTCAAACAAACAAACAAACAGACACAGACTGACGGACAAAGCACACCTAACAAACAATACAGATTGATGTCAACCCACACCACACACACACACACAGACACACACACACACACACACACACACACACACACACTGAACCATGCACTAAATAAAACACAGTGGACACTGATGGATGAAGGCCCGGCGCTGCTCCCGAGGCTGGGCTAAGACAGCAGTATGTGGGCGGCGGCCAAACTGCCTGCACCTTCACAAACTTACACAAAACACCGGGGGATGGA
>NC_087158.1:24699539-24724539 GCF_035594125.1 Scylla paramamosain
GGCAATCACGAACAACACGGAAGAAACAGAAAGAAAACGAGGAGGGAGGTGAACGGCGGGGGCAGTAGCTTAAGAAGGGGAGACTCAAATGAATTAATAAGTTCGCTTGTGCTGTGTAAATCCGATCAACCTCACAGCCTTTATAAGTGCTCACAGGCGCGGTGGAGGTGGCAGCGCGACCCTCCACTCACTGCTAACCTCACAATCAAGCTCATTATGGAGTCAAGGACCACACGGGCGCCGCAGATCCCCCTGAGAGGACACTCGTGAGCGAGGGATGACGAGGGCGAATTGGACACAGGAACTGAAGGACGAGGACGAACGCGAGGACGAAGGGAAGACGAAGAAGAAAATTAAAGGGAGAATGACACATGAAGGGATATTATCTGAGGAGAATGTGATGACGAGAATGAAGTGGGCACAGAAACTAAAGAACGAGGGTGAGAAGGAGAATTAAGGCGAAGACACAGGAAAAGGAGAAGGAGAACGAGGATGACGGGGAAAACAAACAAGTAAAGCATGATGAAAGAAGTAGGAATAAGCGCATCAAACAAAAGTAAAAAAGAAAAAGAAAATAGCACGACGACGACACGAAAAAAATAAATAAGTAAAAAAAGAGAAGAAGAAGAGTGCAGGCAAAGAAGTAAGACAAAAGATGACTAAATAATAAAGGAGGCAGTAACAAGCATTAAAAGATAACGCTAAGATGTTACTCCTTTACCCGGACGGATGCTTAACGGAGGAGATAATGCGCAGAGAGAAGAGACAAAGAAGGTAGAAGAAAGGTAAATAAAAGAACAAAGGAAGGGTGGAATGGGCGGAGACACGGGAGAGGATAAAAGTGACGTGAGGAGGAGGTAAAAAGACAAGATTTTTAAGAAATGAAGGAAAAGAAGACGAGAGAGAGAGAGAGAGAGAGAGAGAGAGAGAGAGAGAGAGAGAGAGAGAGAGAGAGAGGACCATACACACACACACACACACACACACACACACACACACACACACACACACACACACACACACACACACACACACACAGAAGCTCGTTAGAATAGGAAGACAAGAATAAAAAAATGACGAACAGAAAGAGAGAGAGAGAGAGAGAGAGAGAGAGAGAGAGAGAGAGAGAGAGAGAGAGAGAGAGAGAAGAGGGAGCTAGACAGAAGGGAAGGGAGGGAAGGGAAGGGAAGGGAAGGGAAGGGAGGGCAGGTGTTAGTGTTGACCCGCGCGCCACGCCAGGCCCACGAGACTCCGCCCGCGCCCATAATTGTCGCGGCGGGTGTGTGTTTGTTCGACCTTGAGGGTGGGGACTCGCGGGAGGACCTGAGGGGAGGTAGGGGAGAGGAGGAGGAGGAGGAGAGGGGGAAGGCTTCGGGGGTTAAGGAGGAAAGGAGGGAAGGAGGCAGAATGAGGGAAGAGAGAGGGGAGAGAAGGAGACGGGATGGACGGAGGGAAGGTAGGAAGAGAGGGGAGTAAATGGAGGGAGGAGAGAAGCGCAGGGGGAGCAGGAGGGAAGGGGGAAGTGCGTTGGGGTATTTAAATGGGGAGAGAGAGAGAGAAAAGAGGGGAGGGAGGGGAGAGAAGGAAAGAAGAGGGAGTAAATGGAGGGAGAACAGAGGCGCAGGAGAAGGAGGGAGGGGTTCGGAGGCAAGGTGAAAGGGGGTTAAGTGAGGGGAGGTGATCAACAAGGGGGGAGGAAGGTGCAGCCAGGTGTGTGAGGGTTAATCAGGCGTGTGAGGGAGCCCGCTGCGCCGCTCATCAGGTGCGCCCCGACAAACCCTATTTAGGCGGGGACAAAGTACCTCTGAACGTGCTGTGGGCGTCAAATAAGGGAAAGACAGGTGCACTCAGGTATCCAGTGTATTTTAGTCCACAGGTGAGGCCAGATTACCCAGGGAAAAACGATAGAAAAGACAGAAAACGATATATTCTTTCCCGCAGAGTCATTACGCAAAAATTAAAGGTGTAAGAGCGAAACAAGGTAAGCGGAAGGGAGCAAGGAAGGAAGGAGGGAGACAGGTAAGGGTATGGAAGGTGAGAAGCGGGTTACCTGGCGGCGGGGAAGGGAGGGAGGTGAGGAGAGGAGCACGAGGGGGTTCAAAATAGCGGGTGGGCGTGAAGGGTGAGTGAGGAACTGCGATCCACGCCCATCTTGCTTTACGTATTCAGAGGGGATCTAGTCGTAGTGGTGGTGGTGGTGGTGGGCGTATGGCATTCCAACAAAAAGAAAATCAAGAAATCAAGTCGCGGCGGAGCAAGATGCCACAACAAACCCTTTGATTTATTTATCATCGCATATATATATATTTTTTTTTTATCACCCCCGCGTACACCAAACCGTCCGCTGCCATACAAGGGGCGGCGAGACTTGTGCGTGTGTGTCTGTGTGTGTGTGTGTGTGTGTGTGTGTGTGTGTGTGTGTGTGTGTGTGTGTGTGTGTGTGTGTGTGTGTGTGTGTGTGTGTGTGCGTGTGTGTGTGTGTGCGTGCCAGGTGTGGAGTTGTGTAACCAAACTCCTTTATCGCACACGTAAAACACCCTTACGAAGGTCATTACGAAAAATGTGCCATGAAACACCGCATAAATACCATAATAAGACCGCCAGCCCTCGAAGACACACACACACACACACACACACACACACACACACACACACACACACACAAAGCCAGCGCCTCACTAATACATGTAAATTAATAAACACACGCGCATGGCCAATTCCCAGGGAGAGAGAGAGAGAGAGAGAGAGAGAGAGAGAGAGAGAGAGAGAGAGAGAGAGAGAGAGAGAGAGAGAGAGAGCGCATTATGATGAGTGGCGTGTGTTGGGCGGTGCCACGCTTACGTTGTCGAGGGTCAGGTCAGGCTGTGGTGGGTCAGAGAGGGTTCAAGCGTGTGGGAGGGAGAGGGAGAGGGAGAGGGAGAGGGAGAAGAAGGAAGAGGCAAAGAGGAAGGGAGGAAAGTCCAACCATTCGCTCCAGGGCAAGTAAACTAACAGCGGAATAAAAGAGAAAAGCAACAACAGTAAATAAATAAAGAAATAGAGAAAAATGTACATGTGTGTGTGTGTGTGTGTGTGTGTGTGTGTGTGTGTGTGTGTGTGTGTGTGTGTGTGTGTGTGTATCGAGTGGAGGTGAAAGAAAACATTGCTCGGACACACACACACACACACACACACACACACACAGAAAATGGTTGCAAAATTTCAAACTCCATATTTGCCAGACGAGGTGAAGGGAAGCTACAAAGGCTTTGGGCTGATGTGGAAATTCTCTGGAAACTCTCTCTCTCTCTCTCTCTCTCTCTCTCTCTCTCTCTCTCTCTCTCTCTCTCTCTCTCTCTGGCGGGTCTCTGGAGCCAACCAATTTTTACCACGGACGGTCTGGCGGCGACACAACACGCACGAGTTATTGGACATCAAACATATCGACAGCCACAAACGCTCAAAGCAACACACACACACACACACACACACACACACACACACACACACACACACACACACACACACACACACACACGATGCCCCAGCCCACTCACGCCTTGCCTCTTAAGCGATAATGGCAGAGGAACAGCAGCAGCAGCACCTCTCGCCCCTCCCGCCCCGCACCTCTCTCCTGAGTCATTCCCAGCACGTCGGCCTCAAAGGACTAGTGATTCCACCTCCTGCAGCTCCCCGCCGCTCATATACCATTCCTAATCACGCCTCGCACTCACACACACTTACACACACACACACACACACACACACACGGTCAAGGAGTCGAGACATGCAGACGCTAGTTGAAGGTACAAGATAAGACGCGAGGCTCTTCAGGATAATCCCTCCCGTATTCTGAATAGGTGACTGACGATCCATGACTCTCTCTCCCTCTCCTCCTCTTTCTCCCTCCTCTCCCTCGCCCTCCTCCCGCGTCTCCCTTCGAAGCACGTCACCTTCACCCGCAGCACCGAGCAATGGGCACCAGGTGAGGCAAGCCCAGACGTGCCCTCTCCTTCCTCTCCTCCAAAGAAAAGGTTTTACTGCCTCGCTTGTTCGTGTGTACGAATGGAAAAGATTGGAGTGTTTGTGTCGGTGGTCTTCCTTTTTTAATTTAATGGCATGGAGTACAAATTTTGATCACAATATTATAATTATTATTATTATTTTTTTTTTTTTTTGACAACGAGCGGCAATTGTAATACATAACATGATTTTGTCCAATCGCAAAAGCTCAGTGTCTAAGTAATGATATATGGTACAGTTTTTATTTGCTATGAAAATTGGTATTGATGTGCTTATTGACATCCTAATATACTATTTGTAGCAATCTAATTACTGCACCTTATCTGCAAGTGATTATTCCATTACCCTTTCATAATTACATACAAATGAAACTTGACAAGGAAGGTCTTTCAAAACACACGGCAGCCACCTGTTGCCCCGCGCCGGCCAGCGGATAAAATTAATTCGTTCCGTTATCATCAGGTTGGATTACTCGTGTATACAGAATTACCATTTCACATTAATTAACATCAACGTACACTATCTGTATGTAATAGGAAGCAATATCCCGTGCATATGTTGACGCAAAAATTTTCATGCCCAGCGCCGTCACAGTGTTGCGTGCTGAATTACAATCACGTTTCTTTCCACTCGGCAGACGCAACACCGCCCACTCGTCACCGCCACCAGCCAGGCCACGGGTGGGGGAGGGGGAGCTATGGATGTCCCTGCCTATAAATTCCCTCATTTCTCCAATGCCTACTGCCACTGATGAACTTATGAGTGTGTGCAATATTTCTTTCTTTTTTTTTTTCGTTTATTGATTTGTTTGTTTATTATAGCATAACAATTGTGGTGATTCATGAATTAAAAAATCAACATTGACCCAGTAATTTTATGTACGTATGACTTGTTGTGGTCAATTATGACACCTGTATCTATATGTCTATCTATCTATCTATTTATCTACATATTTACTTATCTATCTCTTAACACTTTCACTATAGGCTAATGCTTATAAATGACAACATGGATTCGTGACTCATTTCAGAAACATCTGAAATACTCTCGCTCATTTTACTATTAATGACGTCTTCAGATTATACTAAAGTCTTGTATCAGATCAATATATAAAGTATGAGAAGAAGCCGCAATAGTCAAAGAGTCAAGTATCTTTCTGTTTATCTACCTATCTATTTATCGACCTATCTATCTATCAATTAATCTATCAATATGTCTGTCTCTCTGTATCCCTAAAAGGACACAAAAGGGATGAAAAAAACATAAGTACACAGTAAAATAATGGAAGCTGCAAGAAGTCATTAAACATACAAGTGGTACTCCCTGTATAAAGAACCACATATTTAAACAATATCAAGGAGTTACATATACCGAAGCTCCTGATAACACAGATAACACAAGTGTAATGTGCTGTGCTGTGTTGTGCTGAGCAGGCGACCGCGGCAGGAAAAAAAAAATTGTGAGTTGATTTCAATACTGCAGTTCACTATGCTCATAAATCTATCTAATTTGACTTTTCCAATGTAATTTTTCAACTCCGGAAAAAAGTTTTGAATTAGTGCTATAATCGCTCAGGGCAATTTCGGTCACTGAGGTTATTTGTGTACAAGTTCGTCCCTTGTGCTTGGATTTATTTATTCACCTAATTATTCATTTATTTACTGTAGTTGTTGCTGTCGTAAGAGACCTGGATGCTTCTTATTCATGGACTTAACAGAAATACTAGAGGAAATCACATTTTTAACGCTTTCGTCACTTTATACGATTTTATTATTTTATCTTTTTATTTACCTATTTATTTATTCATTTAATGCAGACTTCGCTGTCGTAAGTGATCTGGATGTTTCTTATTTACGGATTTAACAGAAACTTTACATGAGATCATATTTTTAAGCGCTCTTTCGTCTCCTTATACTATATTTTCTTTGACTAAAAGTACCAAACTAAGAAGCGATAATA
Organism: Scylla paramamosain; assembly: GCF_035594125.1. Lineage (NCBI taxonomy): Eukaryota > Metazoa > Arthropoda > Malacostraca > Decapoda > Portunidae > Scylla > Scylla paramamosain. Next base: position 24,705,501 of record NC_087158.1, read on the forward strand.
GTTTTGTAATAATTATTAAGATGAAAAGTGTTTATAATAATTCTAACTATTGCTGGAAACAAAAAGGCGAAGCAAGAAACTAAATTTAATAAACCACATAACTGTTAAACTGACTGTGTGTGTGTGTGTGTGTGTGTGTGTGTGTTCGACTCGCACTCGTATAGAAAAGTTGTACCGGCTCAAATGAAGACAAAAGAATAAAAAAATAAAAAAAAGAGAGGGGGAGAGAGAGAATGTTTCGGTGTATCTTTCTTTCTTAAACCCTTTCTTGAGCCTCGTTTCTTCCCTGACAGCGTAAACAGACAAGCCTCCAAAACAGTGCACGCAGGCAGAACACAGAGTACACAAAATTTGTCAAATACACAAGCGAGGTGTCAGGCTTTCAACCGCACGCACACACGCCCATTTCTTACTTCGGCGAGGAGGAAGAAAAAGAGAGGATAAGATTTACCGAGAGAGAGAGAGAGAAAGGTAGAGAGACGAGGGAGAGAAGGTATGACGGGGTCCCTTGCAAGATGTGATGTAAGAATAATCTGTGAGCGACTGAAGGCTCATCATAATTTCTTACGCCTCGTTAGCTTTGGACAAATATGAGTGTGTGTAGTGGATGCTGTGGCGCGGCTCGGCTTGGCGTGGCGGGAGACTGGGTAGAGAGACAAGAGGAAGAGAGAACGAGAGAGGATCAGGTATACAGTTGAACGATGCATGGGTGTTTGGATTCCCCTCACTCACTACTTTGCTTTGGCTTATAAACAAAGGCTGACAGCAACAGGAGAGTTTGAAAGCTTTACGCAGGATCATAAAGTTGGGAGACTCCGCCAACAGTGTTATTTATTCTCGCGTCTGTATTCCCTCACTCCCTCCTCACTCCCTCACTCCCGCCTGACCCTCAACCCTCAGTGCTCGCCCCTCACCCCTCGCCCCTACCAGCCAGTCGCGAGGAATTGTGCTATTTTATTTATTTATTTTTTTCTAACCCTTTTCGCTTTTTGATAGTTTGGCTACCGGATGATTGTGTATGTGTGTGTGTGTGTGTGTGTGTGTGTGTGTGTTCAGAAGGACAAGGACGTAATCTGTATCCCTATCTCCATACACACACACACACACACACACACACACACACATACACACATACGTAATGCAGTTCTATGGCGTCCAATTATACCTAACAAGCGTGTGATTTATCCCCTCGTGAGCCTTCAATTACCGCGCATCGTTAATTATCCCTTAACGAGCTATTAAGTGTCACGTGCGAGCCATTAAGGAGTGACCTGTGCCGTGGGGGTCATTAACGGGACCTCACCTGGCCCCGCGCGCCTCACCTGCCTCCCCAAGGTGACACTGGACCAAAGGGATGCAGGTAATGGTGGGACTTTGAACTTAATGATGCTCTTGTCTTTACCGCGTCTCCTTATTCTTGTAATCCCTGGTGATCTGATTTTTAGCTGTTATTTTTTTTCTTTTTCTCGTGGTATTTTCTGGTCGCGTGTTGGAATTTGAGTTTTTAGTTTATATCTTGATGTATAAGTTTTTTTTTAGTTTCTATATTTTCCTTCAGTGTTCCTTAGTTCGTTTCTTGATTTCTACGGATTTTTTTTCTCTGTATTTGTGTATTTTTTTCGTTATTATTTGGTTTCTACTTTGATTTCTATGTTTTATTTGCATTTCTTTAGTTCGCATCTTGATTCCAAAGGATTTTTCCCTGTATTTCTGTACTTTTCTTCATGTTTCAGTTTTATATTGAGATCTAAGGATTTTTCGGTGATTCCATTTTTTTCCCTCGGCATTCTCTCCTGTGGCTTCGATACCGCCGCTTCCTTCCAGTGTGGGCCTCATCCCGCCGCTAATATCATCCTTATCGCCGCCACCATCATTACGACCTCCTATAACCACTCTATCGCCGCCCCATCTCCAGCTACCCGGCGGCGCTCGGCTGTACAGACAGAGGGGGGGAGACCAACCAGACCCAACTACCAGACCCCGGCAGACCCAACCACCGGGCCTTGCTTCTGACGACGGGGTGATAACGGCATCATTTGTCATGGCAGGTGCGGGCGTGTCCCTCCCACCCTTCATCTGGAGGGAGGGTGAGGGCGTGGGCGGTTGGGTCTGCGTCTCGGCGCCACCCTCGCCTCGCCTGGTACTGCGCTCCGTGTTCATGTTGGGTTATGCCCTGTGTGTCCGTGTTATCTGTTGCCGTCATCTTCCCGGCCACTCCTACCCCGCTGGCTGGCTGGCTGGCTGGATAGATGGCTGGCTGGCTGTCACTCCCGCCCCGTCAGTGTCCGTCGGAACGTCCCAGTTACTCTCTCAGCAGGAAAGACGGCCATGAAACACTGAATGAACCGACAAGGAGGATTTGAGAGTCGTGCATGAGGAGATAACGCGAGGAGGTCGGAAGATGGCTGAAGCTTCAAGATGAACGAGGGCAAGAGGAAAGAGCTTCAGGAAGACGAAGGAGCAGGACGGAGGAATGGCAATGAAGGGCGCAGTCACAGGAGCATGGATATAAAGCGGTCTGGTGCTTGTGTATGTCTGAATGGTGCTGAGGGAGGCGAGGTAGCTGAGCGGTGCGGACAATCAAGCACCTCATCTACCGCCCGGGCAGACGAGGGGGAAAAGACTTGACCGGCCACTGGGTTTGATGAACGAGTAAGACGTGTGAAGCTGGACCTGCCCTCCCCACCATTGCCGCCCTTGCTGCCTCACCGCCCCCCTCACCACCATCCTACCTTACCCCCTTACCCATCCACCCACCTGCCCTCCCTCCCCCAAGACAATGCATATATCTTCTTTCGTATGCCCCCCATGCACTCAGCAGAGGAGCCTTAAGACGTCTCCTCTCTCTCTCTCTTTCTCTCTCTCTCTCTCTCTCTCTCTCTCTCTCTCTCTCTCTCTCTCTCTCTCTCTCTCTCTCTCTCTCTCTCTCTCTCAAGACAGTGGCCCTTCCTCACTGTCTCCAGCCTCGTTCACTCTCCTTCTCTCAGCTCCGTGCCTCTCCATTATCTCAACACACTCGCTTACAAACACACTCACACACACGCCCGCTCCCCACTACACGTGTTTCGGGTCTCGCTGATCTTATCTCGGCACCGTATTTGCACTGAGAAAATTGTTCACCTGTTTGGGACCCGCTGCTGCTCAAGACGGATTAGAAGATGCTCTCGGGGTTCTCCTCAGGTGCGGGAAGGTGTTTAGTGCAAGTGAGTAAAGGTGAGTCCCCGCCACCTGGAGCCTCACCTGGGGGTTCCTTGGGAGTTTCTTCGATGTTTCTTGAGGCGCAGGTGAGGTGGTGTGCGACAGGTGGGAGTACGAGTCGTTGTCTGTGTGTGTGTGTGTGTGTGTGTGTGTGTGTGTGTGTGTGTTTCTGAAAGGTTTCGCAATCTTGTTTCTTGGATGCTGTTGTTGTTTTTTTTTATTATTGCGCTTTTAGTTTCTTTATTTTCATTGTTTACTGTATTTTGTTTAACCTTTTTTTTTCTTTTGGTTCACTTATGTTGGTTTCTAGATTTGTTTTGCTTTGTTTTCTTTCCTTCCTTTTCTTTTTTTCCTTTTCCTTCTTCTTCTTCTTCTTCCTTTTTTTCTTCTTTTCTTTCCTACTCCGATTCTTTTTTTCTCTCTCTCTCTTCCTTGCATATTTTCTTCCTTATTCTTTCTCATGTTTACATATTATATTTTCGTGCCTACTTTCGTATTCCTTCCGGGAAAAGACGCCATATTTTTTCCTGTGAATGTGTACAGACAAACAGAGAGAGAGAGAGAGAGAGAGAGAGAGAGAGAGAGAGAGAGAGAGAGAGAGAGAGAGAGAGAGACATTCCATCCCTTCCCTCCTTCACTCATTCACTCATCAACCATCCATTCACTACCACCACCACCACCACCACCACCACCACCATCACCACCACTACTACCACCACCTCCCTGATAAAAGCTCTAAACACTCTCAAACTCGCCATGAAAGTCAACCAGACAAATATCAAACATTTACTCGTCCCACACAAGCAGCGCCCCCGCCCCGTCCGTCCCCTCACCCCTCTCCGCGCCCCGCCCCACCAGATACGCCCCAACCCCAAGAGAGAGAGAGAGAGAGAGGACCGATTATTCACGGTTCATAACAGCGCCCGAGACAAGCTTGAATAATTCGAGTTACAATCAGAGAACAGTTTAGTTAGTTAAGATCAGCCCAGTGTTGCAAGGCGATGGTGGTGGCGGCGGTGGTGTAGATGCTTGTGGCAGTGGAAGAGGAGGAGGAAGAGGACGAAAGAAGGAGGAGGACGAGGAGGACGAGGCAGATGTAAAAGTTGTAAGTGCTGAAAAAAAATAAATAAACATAAAAGAAAAAAAGAGAAAGAAGACAAAAATATGAAGAAGAAGAAGAAAGAAGAATAAGAAGAAGAAGAGAAACATAAGCATAATCAAAGCAGCCGAAGAACACAGTAACTTACATATAAGGAAAGTAAGGAGAATCAAATATCTTGTCTACATCAATTCATGGGACAAATATTGAACCAGAAATAACGATGCTCTCTTCTTATCCTTTCAATAAAAACAAAATGTAAACTATTTTGTTCACTGCGTCATTTTTTCCCTCAAAGTTAAATATCACGACTTGAAATAATAGTTACTTGAATATAAAGTCTTAATTTCTGCATTCCTTTTACTTTTCCCTTCCTTTTTTTCTTATTTTCTTCTTTCTTTTTTATTTATACCCATTCATTATCTCCCAGTCTTGTTTTTTTTCTTTTCTACGATTATTTTTTTGTCATAATTTGTCATGTGTTTTATTTTCTTTTTTCCTATCTTGTTATTTCTTGTTTTTTGTCTCATTGTTCTTTTTTTTTTCTGCTGCTTATCATTACTCCTTCATTTTGTGCCTTCTTCTCCTGTTCACTTTTTTCTTGTTTTCTTGCTTCTGTTTTTCTCCGCTTTTCCTTTGTTCTTTTTCAATTTTTTACCACTATTTCTTGGTTTTCTTCCGTGTTTCTCTGTTATCTTTTTACTTCTTGTTATCCTTACTTATTGTTTTCATTTTTCCTATTCTTTTCCCAGTTCTGTCATATCTTCTGACCTTCCAGCCCTGTTTTTTTCCTTTCTTTTTGTCCATCTTATAATCATTTCTCCTTCCCATGCTCTCTTTTCCTCATCGTTTCCTTTATTTCACCATAATTTCTTACATCTAACAACCTTCTCTTTTCTTATCTTATTCCCTTTAATATTTCTATCTTCCCGACCTTTTTTTTTTTTAGCATTATTTTTTTGTATGTGGATAAAGCTATATAAATCATGTCTTCAGTGGTGCATACTTTATTTCGAGTTTCAAGTATCCCTGTGAAGTTTTACTATGGTTTTCTTTACACACACACACACACACACACACACACACACACACACACACACACACAGAATAAATAAATTAATAAATAAGTGAATAAATAGAAATAAGCAAATAAGAATAAAAAAAAATAAATTATTCGTTAGATGTAATGGTAACTCTAGCTTCATGCTATTTTTTCTAACGTATTCCCTTCATTTTGTGGCACAACGTAAGTTAAAAGATACAGAGATACACGATCCAGAACTTACAAGTGCGTTTGACGAGGCATTTATACGAAAAAAAAAATGTTTACAGTTACTTCAAAACACGTAACCTTTTATCACCATAGACATCCTGTAAAAATCTGTTTGCATAGACACACAAAATGAAATAGCGCATTTTTCTTCTTCCAAGGCAACAAAACCGTCCAGATTGTAGTGTATAGTGCAATAATGTGTCTAAATAGTTTCAGGTCATTATGGGAAAATTGTCCAGTCGTGAAAAAGTTGAGGAACGCTTGCGTGTGTCGGAAGGTGGGGTGGGGTGAGGTAGGGTGAGGTGGGGAGAGGTGGGGAGAGGTGGGGTGTGCTAGTGTTTTGCCTCTCCTTAATGACTCACGAAGCCAGCTAAGTAATTCACTCACTCACTCACTCACTCACTCACTCACTCACTCATTGGCTACACGTGGAAATTTCGTCTTATCGCTCCCGAGTAATTATGAGCTATTATTTTTTCAATTATTTGTACAACTGATTTTTCTTTATTTATTTCTTCACATATTTTCTCTCTTTTATGTTACTGCCGTGCTAGAAGGAAAGGTTTTCTTTCTAGTTTGTCTCCTATTCAGGTTTATAGTTTCATTCTACCTTAATTCTTTCCATCTATTTCCTTGTTTTCTTTCCTCCTCTCTTCATTTCCTCAGTCCTCCTCTTCCTCCATGTTATTGGTTTCCTTTTACATTCATCAACTATATACAAAAAAGTGGAGTTTCTTATATTTCTTTCATTCATTCTACTCATATAAAACACTACCTTCTTTCTTCCTCCCTCTTTCACCATTTACTTTCTTTCCAGTCTGTCTTTTTCCCCTCCATCTCACCACCCTTCCTTCTGCTTAGGTGTTCCTGTCTTTCGTGTCTTCTCTCCTACCATCTCCTCTTTTACTACACTTTTCTTCCCATATAAACACTATCTTCTTCCTTTTTCTTTCCTCTTCTCTCCCACAGCACTTCCCTTCCTTCTATTTTCCTTTTATTCCTTCTATTCCAGCACTCTTCTCACTTCTCCCCACCATCCGTTCTCTCTCTGTTTCTCCCTCTACATTTCTACCTCTATTTCAACTTCCTCCTACATTTCCTTCCTTCTTTCCTTCATCCCCGGTCACACTCACTACCTCCTCGTCCCTTAACCTTCCTCCTTCCTTCCTTCCTTCCTTTGTAAGTTCCTGATCTCTCTTTTCCTCCAGCAAACCACCACACCACTTCCTCTATCCACCTTCCGCCATCTCCCCTCACCCTTCCTACTCTTCCCCCCTCACCGTTTTCTCCCCGGAGCCGCAGTGGTAGCCATTAAAAATAATAATGTGCTTCCTATCGCCGCTTCTCAGCCCTGCACTCTCAAACCATAAATATAAAGCAACTCTACACTCACTGCCATAAAGCGTTTCAAGGTGTGATTCCTCCTCCTCCTCCTCCTCCTCCTCCTCCTCCTCCTCCTCCTTCCCCCTTATCCTCCTCTTCCTCCTGGTACTTCTTTCTCTCAACTATTATTCTTTTATTTATCTCGCTTCACTTGTTTCTTTTTCCCCTTCCTCTTCTTTCTACTCCTCCTCCTCCTCCTCCTCCTCCTCCTCCTCCTCCTCCTTCTCTTCCTCCTGGTACTTCTCTCTCTCACCTATTATTATTTTATTTATCTCGCTCCACTTTTTTTTTTCCTTCCTTTTCTTTCCCCTCATCATCTTCCTCCTCCTCTTCTCTTCCTCTTCGTACTTCACCTGTTATTCTTTTATTTGATCCCGCTTCAGCTGCTTTTCCTCTTTCTCTTTCTCCTCCTTCTCCTCCTCCTCCTCCTTCTCCTTCTCCTCCTTCTTCTCCATCTCCTCCTATTCTTCCTTCTTCTCCCACACATATTTTATTATCTTATCTATCTATCTATCTATCTATCTATCTATCTATCTATATATATATATATATATATATATATATATATATATATATATATATATATATATATATATATATATATATATACTTTTTTCCTCTTCTTTCTTTTCTTCTCCCTCCTACCACTAGATACTCCCGCACATTATCTTATTTACCTCAATTAATTGTTTTCTTTCTTTTTTCCCTCTTCCTCATCCTATTCATTTGTTTTTCCTTCCCACTCCTTTTACGCCTTTCCCTTCTTCTTTATGTATTTTCTTCCTCTCTTCTTATTCTTCCTCCTACTCCTATTCTTCTTCCCACTCTTGCTAAATTTAATCATCATTTGCTGTTTCTTCCTCCTCTTCCTATCCTTAATTTATCTTTTATGCCCTTCATTCTCTTCTTACTTACTTATTTGTTTGTTTTTATTTTCTTTCTCTAATACACCTTATTCTCTTCTTCCTCTTTTCCTCCTATTCATCCTCAAACTCCTCCTTGCCCTCTACTCCTCCACTCTCGTCTTCCTCACTTCCCTATTTCTTATTCTTTTCATATCCCCTCTTCCTCTCCTCTTCCTTGCCCTCCACTACCGTCTTCCTCGCTTCTCTATTCCTTTTCATCGTATCCCTCCACCTCCTCTTTCTCTCCTCCTTGCCCTCCACTCTTGTCTTCCTCACTTCCCTATTCTCTTCGTATCCACTCCATCTCCTCTTCCTCTCCTCCTGTTTATCATTATTATTAGGGAGTCATTTGGCGCAGCCCCTCAGATCCCCTGCTTCGGGGCTTCGGGGGGAGTGAAGCCCCTGAAATGGACTGTTGTTTGCGACGTGTCGGTCTCGAGGGGAGGACGCACAAGGGGTGGACTTTGTGGAGGAAACTGGCTGGGGTTCACTGGTTCACTGGTTCGTTCATTCATTCATTCATTCATTCACTCCATGTGTTAACGATCATCTTTATACGTTTTTTTTTTTCTGTCTCTGTGCCGTGTTTATTTAAAGAAAGGGAATGTTTTACTATGTTTATTATGATTTTTAGAGCTATATAACTTTACGGCCATTACAATTTACAGAGAAAGAGAGAGACAGAGACAGAGAGAAAGAAACGACTTGTCCATTTCAACGAGAGAGAGAGAGAGAGAGAGAGAAAGAGAGAAAACTTATTCAAAAACTTATCTAAAACGAATTTTACCTCGCAGATGGAGAAACTTGTACACGTTGAAATGTTAGATAGGCGGGATTAAGGCGTTTTATGGCGGGGCTGACATCAGGAGTGGAGACAGGAAGGAGGAGAGAAGGAGAGGTTTGGGGAGATTGAGGGAGGCAGGAGGGAGTAGATGGAGGATTGAGGAAGAGAGGAGGGAGACTGAGGTGGAGTGGAGGGAAGGAGGAGGGAGACAGTGGTGGAGTGGAGGGAAGGAGGAGAGAAGTGGAGGATTGAAGGAGAGATAGTGGAAGAGATAATAGAGGGAGGATTGACGGAGGAAGGACAGGGAGAGGATAGAGGGAAGGATACGATGGTGGAGGGATGCTGCAGTGAAGACGGAAGAAAGGAGGGAGAAAACAGGGGTGGAGAAAAGGAGGGAGAAAGGGATGCAGGATAATAGAGAAAAAGTGGAGAGATGGAGGAAAACAGAGATGGATGCTATGAGGGATGAGGGAAGCAAGAGTGAAATGATGCTAACACGAGGAGAGAGAGAGAGAGAGAGAGAGAGAGAGAGAGAGAGAGAGAGAGAGAGAGAGAGAGAGAGAGAGAGATGAATGTTTTAGGGTGGAGTCAGGGGTGAGAGCGAGAGGTACGGACAGGTGAGGGTCAGGGGTGAGAGCTGTCAAAATAAGGGTGTGCATGTGAAGTTCGGGGATAAACTTGGAAGTGCGCCATTAAACAGTTGCGCCATAAAGTCCTGACCATCAAAGATTTTACATCGTCCCAAAAATAGGGTTCGTGCCATCAAGATGTACCGCAGAACAGGTGTGTTGGTCTGCCTGACGGTGGTGATGGTGGTGGAGGACAGGTGGAGTGCAGGGGAGGACAGGTGAGTGGGTGAGGGTCAGCTAGGTGGTCGCTTCTATTGATTGCACCGGTCGGACTAGTCGGCGTCAGGTATGCAGTCATTCCCCTTTCCCTTCCCCTCCCTGAAGCGACAAGGGAACGTGGTGTATGTACGATTACCTGAACCTACCTGTCCGTGTCTATCTACCTGGAGAATCCTTACTACCTGGGCGTCCACTGGCCTGGAGGTGAAGACACGGTGAATCGTACCAATAACATCACATTATCCTCACTAACACCTCCAAATCAGGTGAGCTGTATAATCCACCTACCCGACACAGATTAACCCGCACGGCACGGCTGGGGCAGGTGACGGTGTGCTGGAGGACAGGTGGAAGGGGAACGGGAGTGAGGAAAACTAAGAGAGGAATAGGAGGAAAGGGTGAAAGATGGCGCAATGAAAGGAGGACAGAAGGAGGCTGTGAAATGTAAGATGGAGGGGGTACGAAGATGCGGATGAGATGACAAGAGGCAGAGTAGTGAAAGGAGAAAGAAAGAACACTGTTAAAGATATGGTGGGGGAGAGAAGCATAAGGGTGTAGTGGCGGTGAATGCTTTGCGAGGAAGAGTAGGAATACAGGACGGGGTGATGGCAGGCTGATGGCGTGGTGTGGTGTGAGCAGGAAGGAAGTGGGCTGTGAAAGATACGGTGTCTTCTGGGGCGACTGCTGCGGGGAGTGGTGGCAGGGGAGGATGCTGAGAGGGAGAGATAGGGAAAAACGCTATTTACTGAATATGAGGGGAGCTGATGGGAGGAGAGAGGAGGAGGAGGAGGAGGAGGAGGGGTGGTCGTGCTCTCACCTCAGACAAATGATCCTCGTCTGACTATACATATCCTCGAGAAAATCCCTCCCAAAGCCTCCTTCTTAGGTTCCATTTTTAGCCCAAATCCACCTTATCAAGTCGAGTAATCCTCTCTCGCATAACTTCAGTATCGTGTCCCGCCCTTCCCTCTGCCTCGTCTTGCCTTGCCTTCTCATCCCAACCTAAGAACTATCCCGTTTCTTTGATGGTATTTATATTTTGCCGCCCCTTTTTTTTTCTCTTTCCCTTCCTCTCGCACGCTTTCTTATCAAATCGCCCCATTTTACGTGCCGTGTATCCACTTTTCCTCCCGTTCTCCTTCCGTCCTTCTCCTGCCACGCCCGCGCTCCCTACCTTGCGCCTCACCTCATCTGGCAAGCGTGAGGACCTGGTGATCAGCCTCCCCTCACTCGCGCGCTTCCTCTCAGCACTGCCAAGGCCGCTGCTCAGAGCCTGTAAATATTTCGCGCGACACGAACAAGCAGCTCCGTTTCAGCACCAGACAAGGTTGAAATGTGGCAAGTGTTATGTTTGTCTGTTTGTCTTTCTCTTCTTTTCTCTGTCCTATCTACCAGTGTGCTTCCCCAGTATTCAGCTGTCGTATGATCTGGTTGTTGTGGTACCTGTGTCAATATCAATCAGTCGATCAGTCAGCCAGTCAGTTTCCAGTATCTTTGTTCCGATAACGATGATGTGACAGGTCTTGCGTGTTCCTGTTATTGGTTTTCTTGATATTCCTGCATACTTTGCGTTTAGAAGAAGCTCTGAATAGACCAATCAATCAATCAGTCAAGCATTGAATTTCCAGGATGTTTCGATGCCGATAATGTGACAGGTTTTATGTGTTATTAGTATAATTATTGGTTTTTATTCATATATCTGCGGAGAGGCATTGAAAAGGAGATAAACAAAATGAATAACTGGCTACTCAACATTGCCGCTTCTCCAGAGATAAAATAAAGTTACCTCACGAAAAAAAAATGTCCGAAAAGAGAAATAATTATGTATTAGTGTATTTAACCTCCTTTTTTCTTTTTTTTCGGATGTTATAAGCTGGTTCTCTCTCTCTCTCTCTCTCTCTCTCTCTCTCTCTCTCTCTCTCTCTCTCTCTCTCTCTCTCTCTCTCTCTCTCTCCAGGAATTTTTCTCCTCCATTCCTCTTACTCACTCTCCCAAACAGGGTGTATCAGAATACTTGTAAAGTTTTCGAAATTGATTCCTGACTTTCTTTTGAGGGCGGCGGAAGCAGGAATTTGTCTTGAACACTTTGTCCATTTTTTGACCCCCGAGCCCTTTGCTGCAGCTCCCCTTCGACAAATATGAAGATAAAAGAGTGTATGCGTGCGTGTGTGTGTGTGTGTGTGTGTGTGTGTGTGTGTGTGTGTGTGTGTGTGTGTGTATCATTGTCATGTGTACCTATTTCCTTCTGTGTATGAATGCCAAAGCTGCTTCTCTCTTTTTTTCCCTTTTCCTTCTTGATTTCCACTCCCTTTTCCTTCATTTCTTCCCTCCATTTCCCTCATTTGCTCCTTGTCTCCTTCTCTTCTTCCTTCCCTTCTTCTTTCCTTCATCTCCTCGTTTCCACACTCCGTTCAATATTTCGTTTTACTCCCTCCTGTTCCTCCCTCCCCTTTCCTCCGTCCCTCCCGCACCCCAGGCAGCAGGAAGCCCTAATAACACTCTCTCATTCACTCACTCCATTCCAAAATCCACACTTCCTCTCTCCCTCATTCACTTTATATCTCTCCCTCTCCCTCACTCGACCCCTGTCCTTCCTTGCTCAGTCCCTTACTTTCTTCCCCCTCATTCCTTCCTTCTCCTTCCTACCTCCCTCAGAGGGCAGAAGGGGCCAAGGGAGGGGATCTGAGGTGCTTTACTGTGCAGGTAACCGGCTGAGTCAGGTGACCCAGCCAATAATTGCAGGTGTGTAGCCCTTCGTCGCCCGCTCGGCCAGCTACCTGGACCCACCCGCCGCCCCGCAGAGGGATTTGTGGTGGGATTACACGCTCCGGCGGCGGTGGGTGGCGTATGGGCGTATCCTATCCCCTGCAGGACCTCCTCCACCCACAGGAAGAACCAGCTTAAATCCCCTTTACTGTTAGTCACATATTTCCCCGCTCTTGTGTTTCCCTCCCTCGGTTCCTCCCTTGGTCTTCCGCCTATCCCTTCCTCTCTCCTCCTCCTACCCCTCCAGCCCTGGCCAGCAGACACCAGGAGACCGGGAGGGGTGAGGGCGGGTGTTGCATGCAAGGTGATTCAACAGTTGCACCAATTGCCTCGACGGGGCTAACATAATGCCTGTGTTTATGGACGGCGTCTGCTGGGCTGGCGGCGGCGGCGGAGGCGGAGGCGTGGTGTGGCCGAGAGAGAGAGAGAGAGAGAGAGAGAGAGAGAGAGAGAGAGAGAGAGAGAGAGTACTACTACGTTGTATGGTGTATTGTGAAAGGACAAAAGAACGAGTTTTCTTAAGAACAGTTCCCTTTTTATGATTTATTCCTTCAGTTTCCTTTTTCTTTTACGGCTCCTCTGTGTGTGTGTGTGTATGTGTGTGTGTGTGTGTGTGTGTGTGTGTGTGTGTGTGATAAGAGTATATGTGTGTGTTAATTTGCATGAATTTCCCGCGCACACCATTGCTCCACACCACAGGGAGCGTCACGCAAGCCTCTCCTCCTCCTCCTCCTCCTCCTCCTCTGTTGCCTCTCTCCTTCCACTACCTCCTCTTCTTCCTCGTTACTTCCGTTGGTCAATGGTCATGTTATTCCTCCTTTCGTCTTCTTCTTCTTCTTCTTCGTCTTCTTCTTCTTCTTCTTCTTCTTTTTCTTCTTCTCCTCCTCCTCCTCCTTCTTCTACTTCGTCTTCTTCATCCTTGCATCCTCTTGTCCTTTAATACCGAAGTTCGTTTACGTGATTGCAACGGCAGTGATGAATAGAGGAGGAGGAGGAGGAGGAGGAGGAGGAGGAGGAGGAGGAAGTACCGAACTAAGACGAACAAAGCGACTTATTATTTTCCTCGTCAGCGTCACCTTCAGAAGGAACGGGACGGGAAGATGCGGGGCGGGAGGAGCAGACGAGAGGCGGAGCTGGGAGGCAGAGGAAAAGATGGAGGAAACGTGGAGAGAGGGGAAGGTAGAAACAGTACGGAAGGGAATGAAAGAAAATGGAAGAGGAGAGCAACGATGAGAAAGGAAAAGAAGGATGAAGGGAAAACAAAAGGAGAGAGAAACAAGGAAGAAGAGAGGGAAGAAGGAAGGAGAGAAGGGAGGATTAATTGAGGGAAGAGGCACAACACAGGAAGGTAAATGTAAAAGGAAATAGAGAATGTGTGACTTTTAAAACTCTGTGTTGAGAGGAAATGAAGAATAAGTGAGGAAAGAGAAAGGAGGAAGAACAAAAGCTGGAATGAGGAAGAGAAAGGGGGAGGTGATGAAATGAAGAGAGGAGGAGGAGGAGGAGGAGGAGGAAAGCACTAACGCTAGAGGAATTCGTGTGTGTGTGTGTGTGTGTGTGTGTTACTGCTAACCTCTACAACTCTTTCCTTTCACAGAGGGCAACACCACCGCTACCACCACCACCACCACTACCACCAGCACAACAACAACAACAACTACTACTACTACAACAACAACAACAACAAAACAAAACAGTATACCACAACACTTCCTCTACCACCACCACCATCACCACCACCACCACCACCACCACTACCACCACCACCACAACAGTCGTGGTCGGGAACAAGCGAACCTCTGAAGTTCCTCGCCTCAGGTTAAGTCAAGTTTAGATTGGGTCGGGCAGGGTGCAGTAATGGCTAGACTCGCCCCTTGTATTCACCTACCTTCCTTTTTCTTCACTTCCCCTTCCATTCTTCCCCTTTCCTTCCCCTTTCTTTTTTTTTATTTTTACCAGTACACTAATTTTCTTCTATTTACTTTTTTTTCTTATTATGCCTCTCCCTTTTCCACCTATTTTCCTTTTCCTTCACTTCCCCTTCTATTCTTCCCCTTCCCCCACTCCCATTTTCTTTTTCTTTCTTTCTTTTTTACCAATAAACTACTATTCTCTTTTTTTTTTCTCTCTCTCTCATTCCTTCTTTCCCTTTTCGGCGTTTTCATTCCCCCCATTCCTTTCTCTTTTCTCTTTAATTTCATCACTATATCTTTCACATTCCTCTTTTGTTTTGTTTTTTTCCCCCTCCCTCTTTTACCATCACTTCTCTTTCTTTTTTCCTCTCCATTTCTTACCCTTACATCAATAAGACTTTTCCCTTACTTTACCTTTTTTTCCTCTCGTTTCTCTTCTCCTTTTCCCCCTTCTCTATCAATACGCCTCTTTCCTCTTCACTGTTCCCTCCTATTTCCCCCTTTTTCCTGCTTTCTTCAAATGTTTCCCTATCTCTCATTTTCTTCCCTTTCCCTTCCTTCTCTTTCTCTTCTTCCCAGTAAAAATGGGGATGATAGAAAAAGGGAGGAGGAGGAGGAGGAGGAGGAGGAGGAGGAGGAGGAAGGGAAAAACGCCACCATGAATATTCCCTTTTCCTCCTTTCCTTTCTTCTCCTTTCCTTCTCTTTCTCCTTTCTCCAATAAGTGAGGATAGTATGAAAGAGGAGGAGAAGGAGGAGGAGGAGGAGGAGGCGTAACCATGAATATTTCCCTTTTCCTCCTCTTATCCCTCCTCTTTTTCTCCTTCCCAGCAACAGTGATAGGGAAAAAGGAAGGAACAAGTGGAGGAGGAGGAGGAGGAGGAGGAGGAGGAGGAGGAGGAGGAGGAGGAGGAGGAGGAGGAGGAGGAGGGGGAGGGGGAGGGGGAGGGAGAGCCGCCGCCATGACTTCTTAATAAGGCAAATTGAATGGATTGAAGAGTAAGGAGCGCTGGTTTGATGATGGATGGGTCAACTCCCTTTCCGTGGTAATGAACGAGGAGGTGACATGCACACACACACATACACACACACACACACACACACACACACACACACACACACACACACACACACACACACACACACACACACACACACACACACACAAAACTTATTTCTTACTCTATAATATTCGTACTTTTCCCCTCGTAATTATTTTAACAATTCTCTCTCTCTCTCTCTCTCTCTCTCTCTCTCTCTCTCTCTCTCTCTCTCTCTCTCTCTCTCTTGCCTTTTTCCACCCCTACCTTTCCGTCTTGCTTCCCTTTTGTTATAATTGTTACTACCAAAGTACTACTTGTCATTCACTGCTTCATGTATTGGTTTATGTATTAGTTCATACTAGTTGATTTCGGAAGCTTCTCTCTGTATGGAGCCAGTTCAGCTCCAGCCGGCAAGCGGGTAGCCGCTCCTTAATACATTGTTACCCCTGGAGTCCATCTCTTACTACGTCTCAATCCTGCAGTTATTACATTGGCGACGAGGATGGGATCTATTGGCAAAGTAGAAGAATTTAACCAGGATGCCGAGGTGTGGACTCAATATGTGGAGCGGCTGGAGCATTTTTTTGAAGCCAACGACATTATTGAAGAGAAAAAAAAGAAATCTACTTTATTGGCTGTTTGTGGAGCAAGAACCTACGAAGTGATAAGGTCACTCTGCCTACCAGAGAAGCCAGCCGACAAGTCGTACAGTGACCTCAAAGTGCTGTTGGAGAATCACATGTGCCCGAAACCGTCAGTAATCATGAAGCGCTTCAAATTCAACTCACGATTCAAGCAACCAACTGAATCTGTCTTCTTACATTACTGACCTTCGGAAATTAGCGGAGCACTGTGCGTACGGAAACCAACTACCTGACATGTTACGAGATCGTCTGGTGTGTGGAATTGACGACCGAAAAATACAAGCAAGGTTGTTGGCAGATGGGAATTTGGACTTCAAGAAGGCAGAGGCAACTGCTCTGGCTATGGAGGCTGCGGCAAAAGACACTGAAGACCTACAACAGGCTGGGGAGTACCGCAGCAGTCAAGTGAACAAGATTCAGGAGAGGCGCGGGGAAGGAAGAAAAATTCAAGAGACACCGTGGGTGCGAACGAATCCTCGACCACAGTGCTACAGGTGTGGGGGTCCGCATGTGGCTCCTAGCTGTCATTTTGCACGTGCTACCTGTTTTAAATGTAAGAAAGTGGGACACTTGGCAAGGATGTGTCGAAATAAAGCAGACATGGAAAGGAAAATGCACAAGATTGAGGGTGAAGAGGAGGATGGTGAGACAACTGGGGAAGAATACACCTTGTATACAGTGCGGGGGGCTCGTGAACCACCTGTGATTGTTCACCCAGAAGTTAACAAGGTGGCTATTCCCATGGAAGTGGATACTGGTGCTGCGGTGTCCATTATAAGTCAGAAAGTGTATGAAGAAAGCTGGAAGGATACGTGCAAGCCGGTGCTCGAGTATTCCGACGTAGTGTTACGCACCTACAGTGGAGACTTATTGAAAGTGATGGGGGAAGTGAATGTGGAGGTTAATTATAACAACCAGTCGAAAGTTCTGCCGTTGGTGGTAGTGGATGGAGACGGCCCGAGTTTGATGGGGAGAAACTGGTTGAAACAAATTAAGCTAGACTGGGCTGCAGTTTATAGTTGTCGGTCAGAGTGTGATAAGGTCATTCGCAGTTTTAGTAATGTTTTCAAAGAGGAGTTGGGTCTCATCAGAAACACAAAGGCGACCCTACATGTGGATAAGGAGGCACAACCCAAGTTTTTCAAAGCTCGCCCGTTGCCCTACGCCTTGAAAGACAAAGTGGAGCACGAGTTGGAACGGCTAGTTAACGATGGAGTAATTGAACCTGTGCAGTTCTCAGAGTGGGCGGCGCCAATAGTCCCGATAGTTAAGGGAGACAAATCCATACGTATTTGTGGGGACTACAAGATGACTGTGAACCGCGTGTCTAGAGTGGACAGTTACCCGATACCGAAGGTTGAGGATTTATTAGCAAATTTGTCAGGAGGGAAGACTTTTTCAAAATTAGACCTGTCACATGCTTATTCACAACTACCACTGGAAGAGGAATCAAAAAAATATGTAACGATAAATACACATAAGGGGTTATTCGTATATAATCGCTTACCATACGGAGTCTCCTCGGCGCCAGGAATATTCCAGAGAGTTATGGAGAACTTACTGCAAGGTATCCCTCACGTGGTGGTGTACTTGGATGATGTATTAGTGACAGGGAAGACGGAAAGGGAACATCTGAGTAACCTGACAGAAGTTTTGAGGCGTATGGATGACGCGGGGGTGAAACTGAAGTTAAAGAAGTGTGTGTTTCAGGCACCAGAAGTAACATATTTAGGACATAAAATTAATGCGGAAGGGCTGCACCCGTCCGAGGACAAGGTTCAAGCTGTTATAAAGGCACCCACACCAAGCAACATCACTGAACTAAAGGCGTATTTGGGGCTTGTTAATTATTATGGCAGATACATTCCTAATCTCTCCACAGTATTTGCTCCCTTGTACAGATTACTGCAACGGGACGTGGAATGGCAATGGGGACCAGAACAGCAGCGTGCCCTTGCCACATCGAAACAACTGTTGGCGAGCTCCAAGGTGTTGGTGCATTATGACAGCAGCAAGCCCCTCCTGCTCACCTGTGACGCGTCACCATACGGATTGGGAGCAGTCCTTGCACACCGTTTGGAGTCTGGAGAGGAGAAACCGATTGCTTTCGCATCCCGATCCCTGAGCATAGCTGAACGCAAGTATGCTCAGGTAGAGAAAGAAGGTTTGGCAATAATATTTGGTGTTAAGAAATTTCATAATTACTTGTATGGCCGCCATTTTGAGATCATTTCAGACCATCAGCCACTTAAAAGTCTGTTTAATGAAACTCGCCCAGTGCCTGTGATGGCATCAAGTCGTATCCAACGCTGGGCGCTAACACTATCGGCGTATGAATACACTATCACCCACAAACCAGGGAAAAATATAGTACATGCTGATGGGTTGA
The DNA here is from genome assembly GCF_035594125.1 of Scylla paramamosain. Taxonomy (NCBI): domain Eukaryota; kingdom Metazoa; phylum Arthropoda; class Malacostraca; order Decapoda; family Portunidae; genus Scylla; species Scylla paramamosain. Next base: position 24,723,745 of record NC_087158.1, read on the forward strand.
GTCGCCTTCCTCTCCCTGAATTCCCCAAGGTGACTCCAGTCCCCGGTGATGTGGTATGCGTGTTGGAGAGACTAGACCAGACACCCGTCACGTCGAGAGAGTTAAGGCAATGGACGGATAAGGACTCAACACTCTCGAAGGTAAGAGATCACATTCTGTACGGTTGGCCTGGACATATAGCAGAGGAAACACTTCAGCCTTTTTTTAGAAGGAGGCACGAATTAAGTGTCCAAGATGGAATAATTTTGTGGGGATCAAGAGTGGTGGTGCCTCAGATAGCTAGAAAAAATGTGTTGGCTGAGCTACATGCAACGCATCCAGGAGTCTCGCGCATGAAAGGTATTGCGCGTAGTCATGTGTGGTGGCCCAATATAGATAAAGATGTTGAGTCAACAGTACAACTATGTTCACAGTGCCAACAAGTGAGAAATCTTCCCCCAGACGCTCCTTTGCAGCCATGGGAGTGGCCACTAAAACCCTGGTCCAGGTTACATTTGGATTACGCTGGGCCGTTTATGGGTAAGATGTTCCTCGTCATCATAGATGCCCATTCCAAATGGATGGATGTTCACGCTACACAGTCAGCCACTTCATCTATAACTATTGAAAAGTTGCAAGTTACATTCGGGTCACAAGGACTACCTGACACGGTGGTAACAGATAATGGTACCAATTTTTGTAGCGAAGAGTTTGAAGCTTTCTTAAAACAAAATGGTATCATTCACATAAAGACATCTCCCTACCATCCAGCATCCAATGGGTTGGCGGAAAAGGCAGTTCAAATTTTTAAAAATT
>NC_087158.1:24729539-24739539 GCF_035594125.1 Scylla paramamosain
GTAGATCCTGTTATGGCTTATTGTGCTTGAGGGGTTGTGGAGGGATGGGGAGGGGAGGGGAGGGGAGAGGGGATGGGAGGGTACTGGAAGGGTGGGTGGTGGTGGTGGTGGTGGTGGTCTCTGTTATTGCCGAATTAGTCTCAGCCTCGAGCTCATTCTAACTTCTTAATCTCTCCCACAGCAGCCAAACTTTTGCTCCATTATTCCAGGGCTGCATCCTCTTCCATAGCAGTACTCCCCACCTCCTCCTCCTCTTCCTCCTCCTACTTCTTCTCTTCCATCTTCACTTTGTCTTTCCTTCATGTTCGTCTTCTTATTCTTCCTCTCCTTATGACACTTCGCCTCCTAACCTTTCCTTCCTTACTGTTCTGTCCTAACATTTTATAATCCCTAGATACATTTTCTGCTCTCTCTCTCTCTCTTTCTCTCTCTCTCTCTCTCTCTCTCTCTCTCTCTCTCTCTCTCTCTCTCTCTCTCTCTAGCTTTCCTACCGCTGTTATTATCTCCTCTAGCGCTTCCTACCCTAATAATTCCACCATCACCATCACCCATCACTTCCTCCTCTCTCAACCATCACTTATTCACTCCGCCATTTCTGTCCTTCTTCCCTCCTGTCCATCATCTTAGGTAATTTCAGCAGCTTTTTTAACATAAATTATCTGTTTTTTTTCTGTCTGGTATTTTTCTATATTCTCTTTATTATCTCCCTTTTTATTATTTCCTTTCTTTCTCCCTCCCTTTTATCACTGCCATTTCAGTTTTCCTCATTAGCTTATTGTTTTCTTTCTTTCTCTCTCATCCTTACTTATTTTTTTATAGTTTCATTTCATCTCCCATTCTTTCTACCTTCCTTCCTATGCTTTTCATATTATCCTTATCTACTGTTTTTTTTTCTCTTCTTCATGATGCTTCCCTATTCCCCTTATTCTCTCTTTTATTTCAGTTTCTCCCTTCCTACTTTCCTTCCTCTCCTATGTGCACTCCTCTCTCACTCTCTCTCCCCCTAATTCCTCTCCCTGCATTTCACCTCTCTCCCTTCTGACCCATTCCCTTCACCGCCCCCCCCCCCACTTTTCTCATCCCCTTACCTCTCCCGTGTCCACTTCATTCCATCTTCCTTTCGACCCCTCCTTCCCCTCCTTCGCCTCCTTCGCCTCCTTCACCCACTTCTTCTCCTCCGCCAATTCTTCAGTTCGCAGGATCCAAATTTATGACGGTCCAGTGATCCTCAGACTCGTAAATTTGCGCCCAACTGCGGAGTATTTCTGTAGTCGCTGTCTCCTCCTCCTCCATTTCCGGCATTTCCTCCTCCTTTTCCTCCTCCTTCTCCTCCTCATCCTTCATGGTCCTCACACGTCACGGGGAAGTTTCTTTCTCTCTCTCTCTCTCTCTCTCTCTCTCTCTCTCTCTCTCTAATCCCAGGTTTCATCCGGTGGTTTCCTCCTTAATAAACGCTAAGCCTTTTTTCCTCTCTTATATTTAATTGCTTAGTCTAAAATTGTATGTTTTGGTTAAAAGATTCAAAATTTTTCCTCTTGATTTTTATCGAGTAGATCTGGTGCTTAGCTTGTGTTTTTTTTTTTTTTTTCTCTCTCTCTCATTTTCTTTATTATGAGTTATTTCCCTTTCCTGCCTTAATCTGAAAGGCTTTAGTGAAAATATTCTCTCTCTCTCTTTTTGGAGTCTTTATGTTCCTCCCTTTATAATTTTCTTTATTTCTTTCTCCTTTACCTAAATACTCCCCATCCACCTCTTGCTTTTATCTTTATTATATTTCATCTTGATTAAAACGATTATATCAAACATTCTTTCACTTATTAGATGCAACCTTTCTCTTCCCTATGTAATTAATGCCCTCCCTTGCACTAATGCTCCCTTTTTAGTTTCCCTTTTTTTCTTGCTACCAATTATTTTTTTCTTGATTAAAAAAAAAACTTAATGAACATTCTTTCCTTCATTTGGCCTCTTGTTATATTTTCCCTATTTATTTTTCCCCTGTCATAAATATTCCCTTTTTATCTTGATTTATAATAGTTTTTTTTTTTTTTACTTAATTAAACGCTTAAAAATATTCCTACATATATTGGACTCTTGCTTTTCCTTCCCTATATATTTCCCTTTTTTTCTCCCATACGTAAACATAAATACTCAAATTTTTGCTTCCCTTTCCACAAACTGCACATTCCTCTTCCTTGATTCACTTCCTCTCTCTCTCTCTCTCTCTCTCTCTCTCTCTCTCTCTCTCTCTCTCTCTCTCTCTCTCTCTCCTCTCTCTCTCTCTCTCTCTCTCTCTCTCTCTCTCTCGTACCGTCATAATATCAACATTCACCAAAGTTCTGTTTCTCCTTCACCATTTCTCATTTGCAGGCTTTCCTTTCCTTCCCTTCAACCATATATTCCTGCTCTGCCTCATTATTATCCTCTCCTCCCATTTCTTCGTCGTTCATTCATTCCTTCTGTCTATATCTTTGTTCAGTTCTTCCTTTTTTTCATTTCTTCTCTCACTTTTATTTTTATTCTTACTTTTCTGATTTAGTCTCTCCATTGTTCCTCCTTTCTCTCACTCCTTCATCTCCTTCTCTTTCTTCAAACCTTTGTTCGCGTCTTTATCTTATATTCATCCATGTCTCCCTCATTTCTTACTCTCACTTCTATTCTTACTTTTCTCATTCCCTCACTCCCTCCTTCCGTTTCCTTATGGCCTTCTACTTTTCATCTCTCTTACTTTCTCCTCCCTTTTGTTATTCCGTCACTTCTCAATTTTACTCTTACTCTCCTTTCTCTCACTCCCCTCTCCCCCTCCCGTCTTCCGTACTCTAAATCCTTCTCTCCCCTGTCTTCCCTCACTCTCCCCTCCCCACTCGTAACCCTCCCTCACCTCCACGTCTTTCTTCCCTTACTCTCTCTTCATTCCTATTCCTCTCTCACTTCGCACGCTTATTCCTGCTCTAACTCTTTTGTGCTCTCTCTTTCCCACCCTCCTCCTCTTTCAACTCTCACCCTTATTTCTACTCTCACTTTCCCCCCCCCCCACTTCCCTCCCTCTCCCTGATGTTACAGAGCAAGTAAATAAAATTGATCGAATGACAGACGCGTTGAGAAAATTTTGGGAGGTCCTTCAAAAACACTCTTTTGCTCTCCCTCTCTCCCTCCTCTCCCTCGCTCTTTCTGTCTGTCTCCCTCCCTTACTCTCTCACTGCCTCACACATCCACTTCTCTCCCACCCTCCTTCACTCACTCCCTGCCACATTTTGTCTCTCTTAGCCTCTCTCTTTCTCTCCCTCCTTGCCTCTCTTCCTTTCTCTCTTTCCTCTCCCCCTCCATTACCTTTCCCATCTTGGTTTGTGAGGCTCTCAGTCATCCTTTTAATTATATCTTCTTTCCTTACCTAAGCTTTCCTCCTTTCTCCTTCTCTGCTCTGTTTCTTTTATTTTAATCTCTTTTCTTGTTTCATTTCAATCTTTTCTTGCTTTCTTCTATTTCCGATTTTTCTCTAAACATTCTGCTTCTCTTTCCTCTCCTCACTTTCTTCCATGTTAATTCTTTCCTTCTTGAATTTCGGTATTTTCTTATTCTATCACCCCTTACCTTTTCTTTCTTCCATTCCAAACCTTCTAATAACATCCTTCTCTACCTAAACTTTCCCCCTTCTCTCCCCCCCGACGCCTCTTCTTTCATTTCAATTTTGCCTTTTTTTTTACTGTATTTTCATATTTTCTTATCTTTTTTCCCCTCCCACATCAATCCTTTTAATTACTTCTTTCCTCAACTAAACTCTCTCCCTTTGACTCCTCCTCGTCCATTTCAATTTCCCTTTATGTACTCTAAGTGCCTTTCCGTCTGTCAATCAATGCCGTTTCCTTTCCTCATCTTTCTCTTTACTACTCCATTCCTCTCTTCCATATTCCACAAGTCCTTCCTCCCTCTACCCCCCTCTACACACACACACACAAAAAAAAAAAAAAAAAAAAACAAGGAAAAAGGATGAGAAAAAAGCGAAAAAAAAAACTGGTCCTTTCGACTGTCCCAAAAATATTAGGTAGCCCGGCAGCAGCTTCACGTGATTCACATAAATTCGAGTTTAAAATGAAAGCCACGAGAAAAATAAATGATCCAGCCGTCAAAACTGAGGCACAGCAGAGAGAGAGAGAGAGAGAGAGAGAGAGAGAGAGAGAGAGAGAGAGAGAGAGAGAGAGAGAGAAAACTTGTCGTGGATTTGGATTCCTCGTTAATCAGAAAATAAAGAGTTTGAAACCATCTTACGTGGAGGGAATCTCAAATACGCCGATTATTTTGTTTATTTATTTATTTATTTTTTTTTATTCTTAAGCTCCTTCTTCTGGTCTGGCGCGGTGAGGATAAGAGAGAGAGAGAGAGAGAGAGAGAGAGAGAGAGAGAGAGAGAGAGAGAGAGAGAGAGAGAGAGAGAGAGAGAGAGAGAGAGAGAAAGAGTTACTGGTTCATACTCATATACGCCTCCTTCCCCCCCCTCTCTCTCTCTCTCTCTCTCTCTCTCTCTTTAATTTCTTCCTACCCTTCTCTCTCCCTCAACCATTTCCTCCACTTTCCTCCTCTACCTCCCTCCCTTCCTCCCTCCCCTTCCTCCCATCTAGTTCATTTCCCCTCATCATCTTCCCTATTCCCTTTTCTTTACCTCCCCTCCTCCCCCTCCTCCCCTTTCCTCTTGTCCTTGTCTATGGTCTTCTGCTCCCCTTTTCCCCTCACCCCCTCCCCTTGAACCCTTACCCCCCCTCCTTCATAGTGGCTGTTTGGAAGAGTTATGCGTGGGAAATACCGGGTGACTGGGAAGAGGAGGAGGAGGAGGAGGAGGAGGAGGAGGAGGAGGAGGAGGAGGAGGAGGGCGTGGGAGGATGGGCAGGTGAGGGCGCCAAATGAGGTCCTTTTCTTCTTCTCTCTTCCTTCGCTTTCTCGCTTCATTCATTCAATTATCCTCTCTTCTCTCTCTCTCTCTCTCTCTCTCTCTCTCTCTCTCTCTCTCTCTCTCTCTCTCTCTCTCTCTGATCTCATTTCCAAGGTTGTTTCTCATTTTTATTTTTATTTTCAGTCAGATTCCAAGTGTTTTCGATCACTTTTTTTTATTTTTGTATACTTATGTTGATACTGTTATGCACTCTCTCTCTCTCTCTCTCTCTCTCTCTCTCTCTCTCTCTCTCTCTCTCTCTCTCTCTCTCTCTCTGAATAAAAGAACACAATGCGAGATTCACCAACTTGTTTGCCTGGGAGGAAGAAGGGGAAGGGTGATGAAATGGGGAGAGAGAGAGAGAGAGAGAGAGAGAGAGAGAGAGAGAGAGAGAGAGAGAGAGAGAGAGAGAGAGAGAGAGAGAGCATATACAACACATAAGAATATTAGAATAACAAAAAGACACATGAATAAAACAATGGAATAATGGAGGGGAATAGTGGAGTAGAAGGGGAGGGGGAGGAAAGAAAAGAAATAGAAAATGGATCGAGCCGTCGCGTTTTCTCCACAATAACTATTACAAAACAACCCCTCCTCCTCCTCCTCCTCCTCCTCCTCCTCCTCCTCCTCCTTCTCCTCCTCCTCCTCCTCCTCCTTCTTCTTTCTCGTAGTATGAGTATTTTCAACAATACAATGTCACTCAAAACACAATGGTGGAAAGATGTCCATTTCTCTCTCTCTCTCTCTCTCTCTCTCTCTCTCTCTCTCTCTCTCTCTCTCTCTCTCTCTCTCTCTCTCTCTCTCTTGTATCTGTCTGTCATTGGCGTGTCATATTTTTTTTTCCGGAGAGAGAGAGAATACGGTACGGAGGAGGAGGAGGAGGAGGAGGAGGAGGAGGAGGAGGAGGAGGAGGAAGATGAAGAGGCGGGAGGAGAGAGGGAGGGAAGTAGTAAAAGAGTAGATACCGAGGTTCTCAGCAGCACGTGATCAAAGAACCCTTTTGTATGGGTTTGTCAAGTCCTCCTTCAGGGGGAAACAATATGTGTAAACTTCGGCGCGTACTGGCGGGAAGGACTGAGAGGGTACACACACACACACACACACACACACACACACACACACACACACACAATAAAACGGAGGGGGAGAAAAATACACCTCAAACACTCTTAAGACCACTTTATGAGACCGCGTTATTACCAGTCGCCGCGGTGGGGATTACGTTCATACAGATGCGCGAGCGTGGCGTGGCGGTAGCTTGACGGTGGCGTGGCGTGGCGAGCCCTCAGAAGACCATACGTAAGGGTGCGTCTTCTGGTGTGTAGGGCGGTAACTTACATCTCTCTCTTTCTCTCTCTCTCTCTCTCTCTCTCTCTCTCTCTCTCTCTCTCTCTCTCTCTCTCTCTCTGCCGCCGCTTCTATTAGGTGAGTGATCAAGGATTTTCCGTGGCTGAGCGGACAATGGAGCCAAGGAACTTTACCGCCCAGAAACAATAGATGCTTCCGTTCTTCCTTGCTTCCATCCTTCTTCTTCCTTCTTCTTCTTCTCCTATACTTCTTCCCTCCCTCATTTCGTAGTGTTTTCTGGTTATAATCCTTATCCTTGCTGTCTTATTATTCATTTTTTTGTTTTTTTTGTTGCTTCTATCCTTCTTCTGTTTTTATTTTCTTCGTCTTTCCTCCTCCTCCTATAGTGTTATTTTCTTTTCTTGTACTAATCTTTCCTGTGTCATTTGCCTCTCATTATTTTCGTTTTCAGATTTTCCTCCTTCCTCCTTCTATATTTTCTTCATCCCTTTTCTGTCCTTCTTCCTTCTTTTGTCTTCCCTCCCTCCCTCCCTCCCTCCTTTCTCATCTTATAGTTCCCCACCCCTTATACTCCTTGCTATCATTCTCCTCTTCGTCTTCCCCATCCTCTACCTCCTCCTCCTCCTCCTCCTCCTCCTCCTTCTCCTCCTCAAGAAACAATAAATCTTACCGTTCCTCCTTACTTCCTCTCCTTTCCTTTCCTTCCTCCCTCCTATAGTTTTTCTCTCATATTTCTTCCAGTGTGTTTCATCTTCCTCCTCCTCCTTCTTCTTCTTCTCCTTCCCCTTCTCCTCCTCCTCCTCCTACTTTTGTCACTATGGTTCCTCGCAGTCTTCTAAATTTTATCTCATGTCACTTCCTTTACGTTCCATTGTGTCCGGTTTTTTTTTTTTTTTAGTCTATTCTCCTCTATTACCTTGTCTTTTTCCCTCCTCCTCGTCCTTCAGCTCTTCCTCTTCCTCCTCCTCTTCAACCATCTTCCTTCCCTCCCTCCCCCGTCCACCACCATATAAGGCCACGCCCCCATAGACACATTACCTTCAGGATAACGTTAATCTACCTGTCTATCTCTTTAATACCTGTCTTATCTTCTTCACTCGCACGTGTAATTCGTTTCATGCCTTTTTTATCGCCTTGTTTCATTACGAGGCATGCTTACCCCAGCCCCTCCTCTCCCCCTATACCCCGCTCCCTCAGTCCCTCCCTCTCTCCCACCTGTAAATTAATTAAAAGTAGCAGACCTTTAATACTGCAGGTAAATAGGATTAAAAAGGCAACTGGTGCTTTGTCGGGAAAAATCACCGATTCCAGTGAGCACAAATGGGTCTCCAGAATAAATATATTCCAGGAGAGTCACTACACACCTGGCGTACTTGCCCCCACTTATTAATTAAAGACCCCCCCCACACACACACACACCTTCCAAACCTCCACACTTGAAATCCTCACTTTACAACTACACCTGTACCAAAATTCTCCTTCACTATTCCCATGTTCTGCTACTGCTTCCTTCCTCCTCCTCCTCTTCCTCCTCCTCCTCCTCCTCCTCCTCCCTGCCCACCTGTGCCCTACACTCTCCACCAATAAACAAGAGACCCAACACAATAAATTCTCCAGCGATTAAAATCTGGGGCAACTGGCCTGTTTAAATGCAGCTGAAACTTCCACATGGGTTCAGACCAGGAGGGGGTTATGAAGGGGAAGGGGGGAGTGAGGGAGGGAAAGGAAGGAGGGTAAGGAAGGGTGAGGGATAGTGAGTGTTCTTTCCTCAGCCTCCCTCTTCGCACTCTCCCCCTCTCTCCTCTCTCTCTCCCCCTCTCTCTCTCTCTCTCTCTCTCTCTCTCTCCTCTCTCTCTTCCGGTCTTCTTCCCTCACCGTAAAGAGGACGACAAATGCGACGTTTCTCTGTAAACAATACAATTGGCAATCTCTTTAAATCTGCATTACGATACACTTCGGAAATTCAAATATTGGACACTCGGGTTTTATGTAAATTCGAGTATTGGGAAGCCAGTCTGCGTAAACGGCGGGATTATTATTTTGAATTCTTGTAAACACGACTTAAGGGAAGCGAACTAACTTGCCTCACTTACTCGCCTGTGTCCTCCTAAACCTCGTCTCTCTTCCTCCTCTTTGTACATTAATTCTTCCCCCTATACCCATATGACATTTCCCATTCACTCTTTACGTGCAGTCTCCGCTCGTTTCTCCTTTCTCTTTGCTCATGTCCTGCCCTGCACACGTGTCCTCCCTGTCCTCCCTTATATACGTACCTTTGCACTCTTGCTCTTATTCTTCCTCCTCTTTCGTCTATACGCATGCACTTCCTCTTTCCTTCATCTCCTTCTTATTAATGCACTTACTCTCTAAAACCTCATTTTCCCATTCCTCGTCTTTACTCCTTGACCTTATCTCATTACTCTCTCTTTCCCTCTCCTCCCTAACACACTTGCTCCTCCTCTATCTCTCCTCTCTTCCTGCTCCTCTACACACACGCATTCACACGCATACACACACACACGTTCCCCCTCCTTCTCCTCCCCCTACCCCCCATAGCAATAAAGTGGGAGAAGGCAGCAGCGTCCAGTTGGAATAAAGGATTGTCAAGGATTACGGGCGCTGGCTGCGAACAGGTGCGCCCGAAGTGACCTGTGGGAGGAGGGCGCTCACCTGCCTGAAGGGGAGGTCACCGGGGCAGAAAAAATAAAAGAAAAAAGAAATCGCACGTCGTTGTTACTTTTGTTGGGCTAGGTTTGGTTAGGTGACGATGGTAGTAGTAGTAGTAGTAGTAGTAGTAGTAGTAGTAGTAGTAGTAGTAGTCCAACGACAACGACAACATCAACAACAACAACAACAACAACAACAACAACAACAACAACAACAACAACAACAACAACAACAACAACAATGTAAAACACCTAATACAGATATGAAAAAACGGCAAAAATATCAAAATATATATATAGAAAAAAAAACGAAAAACCTGATAAGGAAGGCAAATAAAAGTTAAGATAAAGCAAGAAATGGAATAAGAGAGAGAGAGAGAGAGAGAGAGAGAGAGAGAGAGAGAGAGAGAGAGAGAGAGAGAGAGAGAGAGAGAGAGAAGGCAAGGGTCCAGCGGTGCTAATCTCGCTTGTAATGGCTAGCAACTTACAACACGAGCGTGATACGATTGAAAAACACCTGCTAAGTACCTGCAGGTAGCCAAAGGGAACGGGATGAAGGGGTAGTGGAGAGAGAGAGAGAGAGAGAGAGAGAGAGAGAGAGAGAGAGAGAGAGAGAGAGAGAGAGAGAGAGAGAGAGAGAGAGAGAGAGAGAGAGAGAGAGAGAGAGAGAGAGAGTGAAAAGAAGGAGCTCCGGTATCACTCTTCTACAAAACATTATTGTTGATTGTAACCTTTTGTATTTCTTGTGTTTTTTTTTTTTGTCAATAAACCACCACCACCTACACCACCACCACCAATACCACCACCACAACGAAGAAGAAGAAGAAGAAGAAGAAGAAGAAGGGGGGAAACACAGGTGGAGAAGAGAGCGCGGAAAACAAGTGGGGGAAGTGAAAGGAAAAGGGATGAAGGAAGGGGTGAAGAGACACAACATGGGAGTGTAGATGAAGAGAAAAAAAAAACGTAACGTTGTATAAAATGAAGAAGAGGGTAAGGATGACGAGGGGAAGGATGAGGATTTGAGGCACGTAGTCGTACTGAGGGAAAGAACTAATGACGAGGAAGGGGAAGTGTGTAGATAAATGGAGTAACAAAAAAAGGGATTG
>NC_087158.1:24744539-24747039 GCF_035594125.1 Scylla paramamosain
TAAAGGCAGCAGCATTACTAGCAGCAGTCATGCATAGTGAGGCCCATTAAAGGGAAAGGGCGGGTGGGTGCAAACAATCGAGCATACCAGTTATCATCCCCACTGCCATGGCCTCTCCCTGCACCCTCACACTCCCTCACACTCCCTCACACACGCACATCCTCCCCCCACACACACACCCCATGAACACACCTGCAGTACTTACCCCCGACAGGTAACACCCCAACATCCTGACACTCCCTCCTCACCTGTGCTGTGGAGGGGGGATGAGTGGGGGATGAGAGGTCAAGAGGGAACACCGTACCTGCAGAAAGAAACGAAGTCTTCAATTAGTGCTAGAAAATAATGTACAAGAACAATGAGTCATCTAAGTGGTCAGTTTCCACTACCACCACCACCACCACCACCACTATTCAAGTCGTAATTATTCTCTTATTTCAAGTTCCCTCCACGTTACATATTTCTCGTTCTAATGCCACACTTCAGAAACCAACCAGTCCCTTAGTCCCTCGCCTCTCGTGTGTTCCTGCCTCTCGTGTCCCTCTCCCAAAGCCTTATCATTCTTTCCACCCTCCCTCTCCCTCTCTCCCTGTCCGTCTCCCACTCTCCCTCTCCCTCTCCCTCTCGCCATTACTACACAGGGAGGAGGAGGAGGAGGAGGAGGACTGCCGGACGGACGCGAGCCGCTGTTATAAACATATTCATACATCCATAACCGTATCATGAATCATCGAACGCCATACTCTAAACAATATTGAAGCGCTCACAACCTTTATCTCTCTTTTTATGTGCGGCGGAATACCAATTTGTTTTATTTATTCATATTTATTTGCTTGGTCTGGTAGTAGCGGTGGCAATAGTAGTAGTGTTGGCAGTGGCGGTGGTTGTGGTGGTGGTGGTGGTGGAAGGCAGAGCAAGGGGGCAGGAGTGCGTGACCCGTGGATACTCTAAATAATTGTGATTTTCTTATCTACGAAGTGTAATTTGCCACTGCCGAGCACCGGATATTAATGATGCGGGAACAATTACAGCGATAGCAGCGTATTCAGGGGAGGCGGATGACGAGAACGATGGCCAGAGGGAGAGAGAAAAGGAAAGGATAGGACAGGATAGGATAGGACAGGATAGGATAGGTAAGGGTAGGAGAGGAAAGATAAAAAAAGAAAGGGAAAGGGGAAGGAAAGGAAAGAAATGAAATTATAGGGGAAAGATGGGGAGGAAAGGATAGAAAGACAGAGCAAAGGGGACGAGACAAAAGAGAAGGTAAGAGAAAGAGAGAGAGGAAAGGAAAGGAAAGGAAAGGAAAGAAAAGAGCAAGAAATAAAGGATAGAAAAGAAAGAGAAAAAAGGAGACAACAGGAAAGAAAAACTAAGGAAAAGAAAGAAAAAGAAAGATAAGAGAAAAAAGAAACAGAGAAAGAAAATGAAACAAAGGGAAAAAGCAAAAAAGGAAAGCTTGAAAATAGAACGAAAACTACCATCACACAAAACTGAGGACAAGAAAAAATAGAGGAATACAGAGAACGAGCATACCTAAAGAAGAAAAATAAGAGGAAGATTAAATGACAATGCCGAAAAAAAAAAAAAATAGAGAGGAAAGGAATGAAGGGTGAAGACACGCGAGCACCAGATATACACGACGCCGAGGACGAATCTGATAGCGAGTCAGTAAAAGAGGACGACAAAAAAGAAGGAAAGAGAAGATACACAAACTTTATATAGAGAAAAGGAAAAATTGGATCATGACAGCGAAGGAAAAAAAAAAAAGGAAAGAACAGAAGAATGAAAACAATCAAAGAACAACGAGCATTATACGAATTTCATTGCAACAAGAGAGAGAGAGAGAGAGAGAGAGAGAGAGAGAGAGAGAGAGAGAGAGAGAGAGAGAGAGAGAGAGAGAACAAAAGACTACAGATGGAAGAGTGTACACTAAGACAAGAAATTCATGAAATCGAGAATGAATTTAATAGCAAGTTAGGAAACGAGGACAACAAAAGGGAGGAAGAGGAGGAAGACACACCTACACATAAATAAATAAATAAATAAATAAATAAATAAATAAACACTGAACAAAACCGGATATAAAAAGAAGAAAAATTCGAGATTAAAAAAAACATGCAATGACAAGAACGAGGCCAAGATCAAGAAACGAGGACGACGAAAGGGAGGAAAAAAGAAACACACACCTATAGAAAAACAAATGAATAAATAAACAAACACTGGACGAAGCCGACGAGAACGAAAAAAAAAATAATAATAATAAAAAAGACTAAACATTGAAAAAAGAAAACATCAACACGATAAATACACAAAATCGAGGACAAAAAAAAAAAAAAACAGCAACCAATCAGCAAATCAGGGTGAGAAGGATACAGTTCGATACACACACGAAAAAGAGAGAGAGAGAGAGAGAGAGAGAGAGAGAGAGAGAGAGAGAGAGAGAGAGAGAGAGAGAGAGAGAGAGTTGGACGAGGACAGCGACGAGTAAAGCGGAAATTCA
>NC_087158.1:24752039-24754539 GCF_035594125.1 Scylla paramamosain
CTCCTCCTTCTCCACTTTTCTTCCATGACAACCAATGATCAATGAACCTCGCATTCAAACCGCGTACGCACGCACGCACACACCCACACACCCACACCCACACACACGCACGCACACACACACACACACACACACACACACACACTTAAGCCAGACAGGGGAGGTGTTAGAATTCCTGCATGTCAGTCATACATCATTTATTTTTCCTCTCTAGCCTGCGAACAGATGCTTAACAAACACACACACACACACACACACACACACACACACACACACACACACACACACACACACACACGTTAAGCCTTGAAACTTGAATATATATATATATATATATATATATATATATATATATATATATATATATATATATATATATATATATATATATATATATATATATATATCTCTAACCACATCTGACAAGAGTAAATAACAGTTCCCTTAGATTTTCCACGTACAGCCAATACTAATATTAATTCAAACCAATACCACTAGCACATACTATCAATTCTTTTACAGCTACGATCCTTCCTTGTTTAACTTTCAGCGTATTGCAAAAATCATATACGTGGACACAGAATAGCAGAGAATATTTAAATTTTCGTTTCCTCTTGGCAACAGAACTATGAAAACACTGTAGTACGAAATATTAATGTATTAAATAGTTGTACACGATCATGGGAAAATTTGTCTTATATTGAAAGGGTTAATACTCTCAATAACACTGATGATGGAGATGTAGTGCTATAATTATACACATTACTGTCACCTTTATATAAATCATCGAGCTGCCAGTGATAAAAACACGACTTATTGCCTCCCTGGCTTGAAGGGTGAGCGCATTAAGGGCTGTCAATATGTTAGAGTGATTCATCTTTTCATTTCCAGTTTTTTTTTTTTGTTTTTTTTGTGATATTGTTGCTTAATGTTGATCCTAGTATTTTTTCAAGATTTTTTTTTCTACTTTTTACAGATTTTCTTCTTTTTCCTCCTCCTCTTTCTTTTACCTCCATCTTCCTTTTCACCTATATCCTCATTTGTCCTCACCTTCCTCCTCCTCCCACTCCAACTTCCCTTCCACACGTGCACCCCTTTGTTCTCTCTTCCTCCTCCTCTTCTTCCCTTCAAACTTCACTCTCCTCCACTTCCTCCTCCTGCTCCTCTTCCTCTTTCCCTCTTTCATCGTGTCCCCTCAATCCACCTGGCGTCGGGAGGGAAGCAAGCACAGCCTCTCCCTTCCCCTCTCCCAGACGACCTTCATCCCCTCATCCTCTCATCCTCCCCTCTGCTGCTGCTGTTGCTGCTGCCTCGCCTCTACAGTTCACCTTTATCTCACCTTCCCTCCCTTTCCCTCACACCCACTCACCCTTCTTCCTCGTACGCCCTTTCTCAGTACTTTCCTCCCCCCTCCTCCTCCTCCTCCTCCTCCTCCTCCTCCTCCTCTTCGTTCTCTTCCTACTCCAGGTGATGCTCTTCCTGTCTCCAATTCTCCATTTAATTTATCGTCGTTCTTTCTCTTGCCTACATATGCACTGAGGATTTCAAAGTAAGTGGGTATGGCAGCTCAGACACACAGACACACACACACACACACACACACACACACACACACACACACACACACACACACACACACACACACACACACACACACACACACACACACACACACACACACACACACACACACACACACACACACACACACACACACACACACACACACACACACACACACATGCACACACGCATGCCAATACCAAAGTGTGATTTCACTTCAATTCTTCTTATCCATCTCTCCTTTCTTTCTTTTCCTTCTTCACCGCCTTCCATCACCTTCCGCCTTCCTCGGCCAATTACCTCCACGCACCTCCTCATCTCCCCGCCCATTACCTCCACTCTGGCCTCCACCGCCTCGCCACGGAACCACTCAGGGGCTTCTCAATCACACCTGCGGCCGAGAGATGGGGGGACGTGAGCCCGCAGCCTCGACCCAGGGCGTGACTCAACTCTTAAAGAGGCAAGCACGGCCCAGGCGCCTCTGCCGGCCACGCGAAGGGTGTCGGGCACTCAGCTCACGGGCAGGGGTGTCTCGGTTTTATCCCCTGTCGCCACGCTCTCCTCCTCCCTGTATCCGCCCTGTTTTCCTGCTGCTGCCTCACTCTCCCTCTCTCTCTTTCTCTCTCTCTCTCTCCCCCCGTACGTTCCTCGTCACCCTGCCACTTGTTCTGTTTATGTATCACGTCCTCATGGCTTTCCTTTCCCTTCACTCGTTCTTTCTTTTTTTTTCCTCTCCTTCCTCCTTCCCTTTGTCTCCACTGTCACTGTTTACTGTCTTCGTCTTCCTCCCCCATGTCTCTCTCCACACACACACACACACACACACACACACATACACGTCACGTCGCCATTCCCTCCCTCACACCCTTCCTCCCTCTCCCCCTGCAGCGCCACTTAACGCCGCGCACGCACAAAGAGATGAGAGTGCCTCTAACTT
>NC_087158.1:24759539-24764539 GCF_035594125.1 Scylla paramamosain
ATCTACCTACCTACCTACCTACACACACACACACACACACACACACACAAGCACGTACCGTATCAACCCCTCAACAGGTAATTACAGGTGTATATACGACACGCACCTGAGGGCTGGGTCAAGACAATAGTGTTTCTCGAGCCCACTAACTTATTCAAGCGAGCGAAGGCGAATCGGAGGAAAGGAGGGAAAGCAACGGAGGCAAGGAGAAGGACAGGAGGGAGAGGATGAAACCACACCTTACTCTGACTACACAAGACGGACTAACCTAACTTAACCCTACATCCCTCTACCTTTACGATTGCCACATCCACCCAGCTTTTCACATAAGGAAGCGAAGAACGAAGGATTACAGAGGGATATAAGGAGCAACAAACCCCAAAGTCCGTGCTAAGCTGCTTGATTTCACTACTTTACGTTAATAACTAGCATTAGAGAGAGGACAACATAGCGGAAGGCTCCTCAAAAAGAAGATAAGAACAAAGGAGGAAGGTAAGAAGAGGTATATGAGGGACAGAACAGCAGGAGGAAGCCACACCTCACTCTGACTCCCAAGAAGGACTAACCTAAACCTAACCCCCAAAACTACCGCACCCATCCAGCTGTGAACATGAGGAAGCGAAGAACGAGTAAGAAAAGGGACACGAGAGGGCAGAGAAACAAAATGAAGCCAACACACATCACTCTGACCCTCAAGAGAAACTAACCTAACCAGCCCCTACATACTTACACCTTCACAACCACCACACCCATCCAACTGTGAACATGAGAAACAGGAGAACGAAGGCAAGGAGAGAGACAGAAGGGATATGAGAACTAGTGAAGCAAAAGGAAACCACCACACCTCACTCTGACCCCCAAGAATTAACCTAACCAGCCGCTACACCCTTACACCCTCACAACTGCCACACCCATCCAGCTTCAGAAATAGGAACCCGAAGAA
This sequence comes from Scylla paramamosain, assembly GCF_035594125.1. Taxonomy (NCBI): domain Eukaryota; kingdom Metazoa; phylum Arthropoda; class Malacostraca; order Decapoda; family Portunidae; genus Scylla; species Scylla paramamosain. Next base: position 24,760,483 of record NC_087158.1, read on the forward strand.
GGAAGGTAAGGAGAAAGATAGACGGGATATGAGAGACAGAGAAACAGAGGGAACTCAGCACACCTCACTCTGACCCCCCATGAAGAACGAACCTCAACAAACCCTACATCTTCGCACTGCCACGCCCACCCAAGCTGAGGACGTGAGGAAGCCAGGCGCGGGGGGACAAATGTGTGCAAATGTCGGGTCCTGACGGTAGTGTTTTGAGGAAGTTACAGAGGGACGTATACCAAGGCTTCCAGGCGCTTGGATTTTGGGGGAGTTTGACGCAAAAGCCGCCTCGGGCAATACTTCAGAGGATTTACAAAGGGGGAAGGAGTGGAGCAAGAGGAGGAGGAGGAGGAGGAGGAGGAGCGATGCAAGGAAAGAAAGGGTGGAATAGGCGAGGGAGAAGAAAGAGCAGGGATAACTGGTGGAGTGTCATTGAGGGGAGGGTTAGTCTAAAGAAAGGGAAAGAGAAAGAGGAAGGAAATAAGAGGGGTAACTGATGGGGTGCTAGTGAGAGGGGAGGGGCACTTTAGGAGAGAAAGAAAGGGAGAAAGGGGAAGGAAAAAGGCGGGATAACAGGAGGAATATTATTGAGAGGGGAGGGTTAGTCTTAAGAAAGGTAGAAGGGGAAGGGAGAAAGAGGAAGGCAAAAAGGGAGTAACTAGAGTGGCACTATTGAAATTGGAAGGGACAGTCTTAGAATACCAAAGGAAGGAAGGAAGGAAGGAAGGAAGGAAGGAAGGAAAGAAGAGGAAAGAACAGAGAAGTAGGGTAGAGAGAGTAGAGTGAGCGCAGAAGATCAAGAGGGTAAGTGTAATGGGAGAAGAGAGGGAGAGGGAAGGAGAGGAGAGGAAAGAAGGGAACAGGTAAGATAGAGTAAGATAGAGGGACAGATTGTTAGTATGAGCATTCAAGTGCAGAGGTTGAGAGAAGAGGGCGAGGAGGAACAGGGGAGTAAGGATATGAAGGGAGGAAAAGGAGGAGAGGAGGAAGAGGGTGAGGAAGAGCAGGGGAGTAAGGATGTGAAGGGAGGAAAAGAAGAAATGATGAAGGAAGGAAAAGGAGAAATGGAAGACGAGGAAAAAGTGTGAATATTAAAGGGAGCACAAGAGATCGAAGGTGAAGTCAAAATTACATGACAAGCCAAAATAAAGACAAGGAAATATGAAAACCCACACGAAAGCAGTGAGGCAAAAAAAAACACAAAATAATACACGCTAGGGGTAAAAAAAAAAAAGAAAAGAAAAAGAAAACGCTAATGAAGACAAATAGCACCAAGAAAAAACAATTCACAGGAGGGAAAAGATGAAAAAAGAAACACTGAGGGTAATGATGAAAATTAACAAGACGAGGCAGCAAGTTATTCATACGTAATAACGCGTCATTTAGAGAGGACAGGCGAGGGAATTAAGACATGCACATGCAGAGACAAAGAGAGGGAAATGGGCACACACACACACACACACACACACACACACACACGGGACAAAGAGAGATAGAAAAGAGAGAAGAATGATGACAATAACACTAATAAACCACACGAAACAGAGAGAGAGAGAGAGAGAGAGAGAGAGAGAGAGAGAGAGAGAGAGAGAGAGAGAGAGAGAGAGAGAGAGAGAGAGAGAGAGAGAGGGAGAGAAGGAGAGAGAAAGAGAGAGGGTCAAACTGAAAAAAAAAATGAGGGAACGGTGGACGGGAACCAGGAGAAGAGGAGGCGGGGGAGGGGGGAGTACTGACAAAGAGAGAGAGAGAGAGAGAGAGAGAGAGAGAGAGAGAGAGAGAGAGAGAGAGAGAGAGAGAGAGAGAGAATGCATGCCAGTGACTGCGTGGATTTGTCGCAGCGTAAACACACTCCCCGTGGCTCCAACTGTCATTGCCACTCTCACCCCGCTATCCTCCCCACCTGTGACTCCCCACCTACACCCACAGCCCCGCCTCGCCCCGCAGCCGCCACGCACCACCTGCATTGCCCCCTTGTCCACCCCGTCCACCTGTCAGAGGCACATTGCACTATTTTCTCGTCACTGGTAGGGAGAGGACACAGGGCGGGGTGGACCATTATGAGATATGTGAAAATGTGAGTGATTATTTCGAGCAGAGAGAGAGAGAGAGAGAGAGAGAGAGAGAGAGAGAGAGAGAGAGAGAGAGAGATTTTCATGTTTTATGTTTTTTTCTTTTGTTTTAATTTGTTATTGTATTCATATTTGGACCCCTTTATTATCTTGTTAATGTATTTATGTATTGTGCATGTTTGTGGTAAATGAAATATCTGACTATCTATTTATCTATCCGTGTGTGTGTGTGTGTGTGTGTGTGTGTGTGTGTGTGTGTGTGTGTGTGTGTGTCCCGGAAGTTATGGTTGAAGTGGTATCTATGTATACTTTGTTTATTTTTATTACATTCACTCGTTCCACCCACCTCTCTCTCTCTCTCTCTCTCTCTCTCTCTCTCTCTCTCTCTCTCTCTCTCTCTCTCTCTCTCTCCCCACACACCGGCAGAGGTAGCAAACGCCCAATTTTCCAGGCCATAGCTTGACGTAATTCCTTGGCAACAGCAGGGCGTCTCCTCCTCCTCCTCCTCCTCCTCCTCCTCCTCCTTCTCCTCCTCCTCCTCCTTCTCCTTCTCCTCCTCCTCCTGCTCCACTACAGAGAGTAAGATCCACAAGGTCGAGCTTACGGGCGCCTGTGTGATCGTAAAGCGTTTATTGAAGGAAGGGGCGTATGTGTGACAATTTCTGCACGTGTGTGTGTGTGTGTGTGTGTGTGTGTGTGTGTGTGTGTGTGTGTGTGTGTGTGTGTGTGCTCTTATTCATGTTATGTCTTATTTTATCAGCTTTTCATTTTCTTAACCATTTCTTCCTATTCCTCACCTTCTCCTCCTCCTCCTCCTCCTCCTCCTCCTCCTCCTCTTCCTCTGCCTCATCCACCTAATGCCTCCTACGGCAGGTAAAACTACCTTCCTCCTCTACTAAAAACCCCACTTGACTCCTTCTCTTCCTACTTTACCTCTCATCCCTATCCCATTCAATCCATCTACTCTCCCCTATCCCCTCTCCCATCACCCCTTTATCCCTCCACTCTTCTCTCTCTTACCTTCTCTCCCTTCCCCTCCTTTACCTTTTACACTTCCGTGCTTCCTTCCTCTCCCCTCTAGAAGTTACACAGGTAGATGTTCAGGAGTACAAACTGTGATAGTAGTAGTAGTAGTAGTAGTAGTAGTAGTAGTAGTAGTAGTAGTAGTAGTAGTAGTAGTAGTAGTAGTATAAGCTACCCTCGAAAAACCCACTTCTCAAAACTAAAACTACAAAAATTCACACACACACACACACACACACACACACACACACACACACACACACACACACACACACACAGTCACTGCTCATCTCCAGCCAATCAGTCATCCGTGTTCAAAAGGCCTTTTTTCACCGGCTTTAAATGAAAAAAATAAATCCAAAAGGGAAAAAAAAGAAGATAAAAACCTGGATGAAAAAATATTTTAGTCTTGTCGCAGCCTTCAAAAGAAACTGATAGATAAAAAAGGGACGTAAATGCTTAATTTGATGCTTAAATTTCGTTAGTGCGTATAATTTGTGTGTCAAGGACGAGCATGAAGCGTGAAATAAAAGAGTTATGCTCCAGAGAACCTTTTTCCATTTTGATCTATCATATTTGTCTATTCATTTATTCGTTTATCTATTCATTCATTTAAAAGCATGAAATAGTAAAAGGGTTATGTTCCTGAGAGGTTTCCTTTTCTCTCTGTTTTATTTCATTGGGTTCATTTATTTATTCATCTATTCATTTATTTATTCACTGCATTCATGTATTAATTCCTCGCAAGTGATTTGTCAAGTACATGCATGTTTAATTTTTTCTATCTGTTTTATTGTATTTGTCCATCTATTTATTTTATTCATCTGCCTTCTAATCTATTTATTCATGTACCTATTCCCTACGAGTTATATGTCAAATACGTCTTTTTTTTATCCCTCACTTTCCTTTTCTGTGTTTTTTTTTTCTAATATATAAATACTTTGAGCAATTGTATACACACACACACACACACA
>NC_087158.1:24769539-24804539 GCF_035594125.1 Scylla paramamosain
AAACACGGTACATATACACAAAACAAACACAGCGTACAATGAACACGTACGACTAATCGTAGGTGCTACGGTGCCACCGCACCTGCAGTCGTCTCGGCTCCCTACGCTGTCGGCTGCTTCGACGCTCTGGTTGCTCTCGGCCACGGTGTACCCCGTTACCCTGATGCTCCGGGCTGCCGGGATGGTGGTGTTCCTCGTGACCCTGATGCTGAAGCGCTGCACCGCCATGAGCGGTGTGCTGCTCGACAGGAAGGGGAGCAAGAGGTCTGTGTGGGCGTAGGTGTCTTCTATTACGCCACATCACGCGACCGCTGCCCATCTTGATGAGGTAGTCTCTCCTTCGCCCAACAGCCACGATGACACCCAGGCGATCCCAGAGGCCTGTCGTGTGATCTTGAACGTCGACGTGGCCACCGAGGTGCAGGAGAGGAAGAGTACGGGCGGACGCGTCGTGGCGAAGTTTCGCTTTCTTCCTCAGTCGCTCTGCCTTGGCGTCGCACTCATCAGCAGCGCGCTGCCACTGCTGAGCGTATGAGCGATGATGAGCCGGGACACAGGACCTCATAGGATGACCGAAGAGGACTTGTGCTGGTGATCGCCCTTCCGCCCTCGGAGTGTTGCGCAGTTCCAGCAACCCGCGAGCGAACGCATCCTCGTCCAGGTGTCCCTGCTGTGTGGTCGTGAGGATCAGCTTCTTCACGGACTTGACCGCTGCCTCGGCGTGACCATTGGAGCGTGGATAATGAGGTGAAGATACACGATGCTCCACCCCCCATCGAGCCAGGAAGCGCCGTACCGATGAAGAAGTGAACTGCGGTCCACCGTCAGTCCTCAGGAGAACAGGCACGCCCGTGTCGGCGAACACACCCCGAAGGACACGAACGAGCTGATCAGCCGATGCTGGACGTGAGCATGCAGACACGTGAGGCCACCCAGACAAGCGATCTACATACACGAGGTATGTACGGCCTGCTGCGTGGAAGTAGTCTGCAGAAACTGACTCAAACACCCTGCTGGGTGTGTCCGTGTCCTGCCAGAGAGGTTCGTTGGCTTGGCTTGGTAGGAGTGGACGGCATAGTGAGCATCCAGAAACGACGTTCTCAACGTCTCTGTCCATACCAGGCCAGTACACCGTTTGTCGGGCCCGTCGCTTGGTGCGCTCCATCCCCTGATGACTGTCATGGAGTCGCTCTAGTGTTTCTCGGCGGAGGCTGTGAGGAATAAGAAGCCTCGGCCCGTAAACCACCAGGTCGTCGTCTACGGCCAGCAGACTGCGCACCGGCCAGTACGTACGCAAGCGGTGATCGAGGTCGTGGCAATGATCAGGGAAGCCCTCGATAATGACGTTCTTGAGCAAGCAGTACTCCCCGTCTCTTGCTGCTGCGGCACGTACCATTTCCACAGTCTGATCCTGGAGTGGTGCTAAGCGGACGCCGTCCTCATTGGTGGCAGACAACGCTGAGATGACCGCTGAGTGGAGAGGGTCGAGGTCACCAGAAGTAGCAGCATCCTCTTCCTCCACTGGGTCCTGTACTGGAGCACGTGAGAGGGCGTCGGGCACACAGTGTGTCGATCCCTTTTGCCAGCTTGCTGTGAAAGAATACTGAGCAAGCTTCTCCCTCATGCGCTGCAGCCGCAGGTTCTCTATTTCTCCCAACAACTTGCTATTGAGGAGAGGTATCAGCGGGCGGTGGTCGAGCACTAGATCGAAGTGAGGGAGTCCTTTCAGGTAGGTGCCACATTTCCTGACTGCCCAGACGATTGCAGCCATTTCCAACTCTATTACTGCATAGCGGCTCTCTGTGTCTGTAACAAATCTTGACCCGCATTGCACCATCTTCCACTGGTCACTGTGCTTCTGCAGGAGAACGAATCCAAATCCGTGCATCCTTGAGGCGTCAGTCTGTAGCATCGTTGGTAATGATGGGTCGAAGTATGCCAAGACAGGTGGGCTGACGAGACACTGTTTCACCTTCTCAAACGCCTCTTCATGGTTAGGAGACCAGCACCAACTGTTCTTCGGGCGTAAGAGATCTCTGAGGGTTGTGCAGCTGCAGCCACAGCAGGAGAAAAGCTTCCAAGCTGGTTTGTAAGACCCATGAATGATCGTAAGTCGGTGATGTGCTGTGGTCGTGGGAAGTCAGAGATTGCCTTAACTTTCTTTGAGTCTGTCGTGTAGCCTTGTCCAGAAACAGAGTAACCACAGTAATCTACCACTCTTTCCGCGAATGTAAACTTCTGTGGGTTGAGAGTGATGCCGTGCTGGTCACACCGCCGCACAATCTGAATGACATGGGCTAAGTGCGCACTGTAGGTGGAGTCATAGGCCAGGATGTCGTCCACGATCTTGATGGTGTTAGGTATGTCGCCGAGAGCTTGGTCTCCTCGACGGTTATACTCGTCTCCAGACGAGACGAGACCCATAACCGCTCGCCGAAACTTGTACCGACCCCAAGGTGTTATGAAGCAGGTTAAATCCTGGTCTTCTTCTCTAATGGGGACTTGAAAATACCCCATCTTGGCGTCAAGAGTGGTGAACCAAACTGCTCCGGTCCCGATCGAGGCGATGGCGTCATGAGGTGAGCGCACTGGATACACGGGCCTCTTCACGTAACGGTTGAGTCGTGTCAGGTCAACACACAGCCTTACACCAGATGTCTTTTTTGGGACAGGCACGATGGGGTGGCACCATGCCGTAGGGTAGTCCACACTCTCGATGATTCCCTTGTTAAGCAGCTCTTCCAACTGGCTCTTAATTTCTTCACGCCAATTGTAAGGGATTGTACGAGATGCTGTTACGGCGAAGGGTCGAGCGTCGTCTGTCAACTCGATGGCCATGGATCCACCAGCCATTGCACGTAAACCTTCCTTTGCTTCGAAGACGCTGGGAAAGGCCTTGATCACAGCAGCAGCGTGCCCCGCACGCTGCTGTGGCGTTGGGTCGTAGGAATGAGGCCAGCTGATCACTTCTGTGGGCGTAGATAGAGGTGGCTGCGAGGCGGTCGGGTACTTGATGGAGCTGTTGCCGGTGTGCTGTTCTTCCCTGCGTAGCGGTCGGATTTGAGCCGGAAAATCTTCGGGGAGGATTCCGAGAGCGATGGAATCGTACCAGCTAAGCAGCGCCCCCTTCACCTCCTTCACCACGCTCACAACAGTCTCAGCTTCCCTGTCGCCCAGTTGCAAGTGCGACGAGAAAGTTCCTACACAGGTGAGGGGGTGATTACCGGCAGCATAAAGTCCATCACCATCAGCGGGCGCCAAGCTGGAGGGCGGGATTCCAAGGAGTGTTGCCGTGTCGAGGCCAATAACGGTCGTTTCGGCCCCAGAGTCAGGAGTCCACGTAATCTTGTCTCTTCCAGCGGGATGTGTGGCGGTAATGAGCACCTGGGGCGCAGGTCGTGCCGTCACCGTCTTTGTGTATACGCCTGATAAGAGCTGGTATACACTGGCACTGGCTCCCCGCCTCGGGCCTGCACCGCGATGAGGAGAGACAGTTGAGGAACTCCTCGAAGCTCCTCGTCGTTTCCTCACTGTCTGCTGACATACACTCGCAAAATGCCCTCTTTTCCCGCAGTTACGACACACTTTATCTATTGCCTGGCATCCCCTTTTGTCACTGCGACAATCTTTGCCACAACGATAACAGCCCGTGGGGCTTGAGCCCCCGAAACTGCCCTTCCTGTAGTTCGAGACAGCGTTCACACCATGGCTCGAAGAGTGAGAGCCGCCCCTTAGTACTGCACTACACTGGTTAGCGCTCTCTGATGCTCTGCAAATATCTATGGCGTTTTCAAGGGTGAGTTTCTTGTTTTCCAGCATGCGTTTCAGAGCCACTTCGTCTCGTGTCCCAACGACAATTCTGTCACGCAGCTGATGGTTTATGCACTGGTCGCAAAAGTCACAGAAATTGGCGATTTCCTTTACAGCACATAAAAAGTCGTCAAAACCTTCTTGCGTTTCTTGCACGCGGGAGTAGAAGTCTCTTCTATCCATGATGATGTTGCGCTGGCTTCGCAGGTACTCACACATTGCATCGAGGATGGTTCTTAACTCCGCGTCTCTCGGTAAGCTTATCCCGTAGCGAAGTGTACGGGTCCACTCGTCGTCTAGGACAGCAGCGAGTGCCGCCCTCTGCTCAGCCAGGGAGAGACAGTCTATCCTGGCGAGGGTTACGTATCCTTCAAACTTATGGCGCCACGTGTCGAACTCACGTAAAGATGCTGACGCCGTTAAGTGAGGAATGATGGTGGCGGACGTCGGGAACCTCGCGCCCTGGGTAGACGTGCTGCGGGCTGTGGTTTCGCCTTCATTGCTCGCCGTGGTGCGACTGGGAGCTTGTGTCCCCACTCTCTCCAGCAGCTGGGTTAAACGCTCCTCGCGAGCCTGACTCTGCTCCGACTGTCGCGCTAGCAGGGCGGCAGCCAGCGCCTCCAACTGCTTCTCCATTCTGCGCCGTACCCACTGCAGCCTTGTCCTGATCCTACTCACTGCGCCATGTTCGACTCTTGACCAGCAGGGGCACAGGAAACGCAGGTAACAGTGCAGGTGTTTATTCACAGAAGGTGTGAACAGAAGGCTGGAGGTAGGTGATCTCCCGGCGCCAGGCCGCGCACTTCAACTTAACACTTATGACTGAAGCCTAGCTCGTTCACTCATACACGTATTCATGCCTCACACAAGTCTCGCTCATTCACTCGTTCACACAACTAGCTAACAACCACACAGGTTCCTCGACTAAGATTTACCTTCCTTTCAAGAGCCACTCCGCCAAAGCCGACAATGAATTTTACATCACCGCCAGTAAAGAACGACTTCGCAGATCCCTCGAAGTTGCAGGCAGGTCTTGTTGCTCCGGTTCGATTCTTCGGCGCCCGTTTTCTTTGCCCGGTTACTCGTACTTGCTTTCTTCCCCGTGTCTCAGTTTCTTTCGGTTCTTCTCACTTGGTTTGAGTTTGTCTCTGCCTCAACGCACTTCGCCTCGTTTACTTCCTCCTCCTCACTCTCTCTTCTCGTTCTCTTCCAGTCTCACTCCATCATTCTCTCCTCACTTTCTGATTTTTCTTTCTCACTCTCTCTCCCTCTCTCTCTCTCTCTCTCTCTCTCTCTCTCTCTCTCTCTCTCTCTCTCTCTCTCTCTCTCTCTGCACACATTCATTCTCTTCCTCCTCAACTTATCATCCTTTCACTTCCCTAATTCCCTCCATCTTTTTTCTTTGTTTTTTTACTTTTCTTCTCCCTCACTCCTTCATTCTTCATCGCTTCATTCTTCCTCATCTATTCGCTCTCATTTGATTTTCTCTATACCTCCTCTTGTCTTCGCTTACTTCCCCACGCCCTCTTTTCCTTCTAACTTCATTATTTCGCTCAAAACTCATTTTTCTCTTGCTATTTTCGTTCTTATTTCAATTATCTCAGTTCTTTCCTACTTCTTACTTTTTTTCTCTCACTTTCTATTTTAGTCTCTTTCTTCTATTGATCTCAGGAGTTTCACGTGATCTCTCTCTCTCTCTCTCTCTCTCTCTCTCTCTCTCTCTCTCTCTCTCTCTCTCTCTCTCTCTCTCTCTCTCTCTCTCTCTCATCAGTAATTCTTCGTACGACAAGTTCTCTTTACCAATGGAAGAGGAGGAGGAGGAGGAGGAGGAGACAAGAAATTACAAAAAAAAAGAAAGAAAAAAGAAGAAAGAGAAAACAAGGAGATGAGAAAATGAGAATGAGTCAGTGGAAAGAATTGGAGAGAGGAGTGGAAACAGTAAAAAAGCAAATGAGGAAACAAAAAGAAGAACAGGAGATGAGGAAAAAAAGAGAACAAAAGAAGAAAAGATAAAAGAAAAAAAGAAAGGCAAAATAAGAAAACTATCCATGGAAAAAAAGAAAATAAAACAAAAAAATAACAAGAAATTAAAATAATCATTAAAAAAAACGAGAGAGAGAGAGAGAGAGAGAGAGAGAGAGAGAGAGAGAGAGAGAGAGAGAGAGAGAGAGAGAGAGCGTTGGTGGCCTCTAAATATCCGGCATCCTAAGAAACTTTCCATTTTCCGGGTGCTGCTGGAGGGACGGACGTGTGGAGGAGATGAGAGGGGGGTGAGGGGAGGGAGGAAATAACGGGGAGAGAGAGAGAGAGAGAGAGAAAGGAAAGAGAGGAGAGGTGAAAGGAGGGGAGACAGATAGCAACGAGAGAGAGAAGGATGGACACAAGAGGTAAGGGGATGAGGGGAAGTGAGGGGCTGAGAGGTGAGGGGATGAGGAAATAAGAGAGAGGAGGGGAGACAGATAACCACAAGAGAGAGGGATGGACACAAGCGGGAATGGGGGTGAAGGGAAGGGGTGAGGGGAGGTGAGGGGATGATCAGGGGGAGTCTATAGCTGAGGAACATCTGGCCGGCCTCGTGACTAAAGTTTCCCCATTCTTCATCCCCCGCCGAGCACCTGCTGGATGCCTCCCCCTCCTCCTCCTCCTTCTCCTTCTCCTCTTCCCCCTCCTCCTCCTCCTCCTCCTTCTCCTCCTGTTCCTTGTCCCTCCCAGCTCCTCTGTTTCATTATTTTACTCCTTTTTGCTGCCTTTTTGTGTGAGTCTGTGTCTATTTTTACTTTCCAGTATTTTTTTTATTGTTCTCTCGTCTGTGTTTTGTGCATCTAAGTGACTCTCTCTCTCTCTCTCTCTCTCTCTCTCTCTCTCTCTCTCTCTCTCTCTCTCTCTCTCTGGCAAGTTTTCCCCTGTACTTTCTTCATTTCATCCCTCATCCCTTTCTTTTCCCATTCTTTCGCTTGCCTTTCCCATCTCATCGCCTTTCATCTCCTCCTTCTTCTGCTCTAAGTCTTCCCATTTCCCTCCCTTAATGCCTTCCTCCTCCTCCTCCTCCTACTCCTCCTCCTTCTCCCATTTCTCCACTGTTCCATTCCTCTTATCTTTCCTCCTTTTAAGGCCTTCTACTCCCCCCTCCTCTTTCTCTTAGTTCATGTTATCCATCTCTCTCTCTCTCTCTCTCTCTCTCTCTCTCTCTCTCTCTCTCTCTCTCTCTCTCTCTCTCTCTCTCTCTCTCTCTCTCTAACATTTATCTATCTATCGAACTATGTATCTATATAACACACACACACACACACACACACACACACTCAAAGTCAAACATACATACATACATACATACAAACATACACACAAACGTACATGAGAAAAAAGCACATAACTGAACTGCAATAGTACACACACACACACACACACACACACACACACACACACATACACAGACACACGCAATGCACGCACACGCACGCACACACGTCCTGCCTTGAATTTAATCCCAAGGGCGTGAGCGTAGGAGGAAAACTTTATACAAAATGACTGTTAGTCTTCGCTATCGCCGGCGGTGGTGGTGGAGGGGAAAGGGGGAGGAGAGAGAGAGGGAGGGGAGGGAGAGTGAGGGAGGTGGGGGGAGAGGAAAAAGATGGTGAGGAGATATGCCACGTCTTGAGCGAGCCTCCTTCCGCCTCTACACCAACATCCCCACTCCCTTCCCATTACATATGCATCGTCCCCTCTCTCTCTCTCTCTCTCTCTCTCTCTCTCTCTCTCTCTCTCTCTCTCTCTCTCTCTGCAAAATTGAAATACGTAGAGAAAGAGTAAAAAGAAACACACTTACTTCTTATTGTCCTTTGCATGGAAATACCGAAAGTGGAAGAGGAGGACGAGGAAGAGGAGGAGGAGGAGGAGGAGGAGGATGGAATAAGCCATATGAGTAGGAAGGAGAGGAGTAGAAGAGGAAACTGGGAAGAGGAGGAGGAGGAGGAGGAGGAGGAGGAGGAGGAGGAGGAGGAGGAGGAGGTGGTGGTGGTGGTGGTGGTGGAGGTGGAAAAGCAACAGGAGGAGAATATCAAGGAGGATGAGGTGGAGAAGGAAGAACAGGATGGGGAGCATGAACAAGAGGAGGAGGAGGAAGAAGAGAAAGAGGAGGAAGAGGAGGAGGAGGAGGAGGAGGAGGAGGAGGAGGAGGAGGAGGAGGAGGAGGAGGAGGAGGAGGAGGAAGAGGAAGGGGCTGGGATGGATTTGAAGCCGTAGAAGATAGAGAACTGAAGGGAATTCGGTGGAGATAAAGGCTTGCCACTACAGAGAGAGAGACGATGGCCTGAGGTAATGAGGAGGAGGAGGAGGAGGAGGAGGAGGAGGAGGAGGAGGAGGAGGAGGAGGAGGAGGAAGAGACGAAAACAACGACGACAACGAGGATAACGAAGACGACGAGATGCAGAGTACGGAACGGCAAGGAACAGAAGCAGATGCAAAAGGAGGAGGAGGAGGAGGAGGAGGAGGAGGAGGAGGAGGAGGAGGAGGAGGAGGAGGAGGTGGAGGAGGAGGAGGAGGAAGGGGGGTGCAGTAATGAGGCAGCCCCAGGGAGGGTCCCCGCCAATATCCGGAATGATGGGACTCCCGGTTTAAGAGAATTTAGACGAACCAGTAGAGAGAGAGAGAGAGAGAGAGAGAGAGAGAGAGAGAGAGAGAGAGAGAGAGAGAGAGAGAGAGAGAGAGAGAGAGAGAGAGCATCAATAAAAACCACTAAAAAATAAAAGCAATCGATCATGTAGCAGAAGAAGAAGAAGAAGAAGAAGAAGAAAAAGAAGAAGAAAATGAGAAGAACAAGACAGAAAGAAAAAAAAGAAAAAGACAAAAAGAAAGAACGAAAAAAATGAAGATGATGAAGCACGAGGAGGAGGAGAACAAGAGGAAGAAGAAAGAAGAGGAGAAAGACAAGGAGGAGGAGGAGAAGGAGATCTGCACTCCTTCAAACTACTCGTCATTGATAATTAATTGACAGGTAGATGAGGATCAGGTCTTGGTCTGAGCCAGCTAATGTGCGTAATGTGCTTATCTGCGTAGATGGGTAGCGGTCCAGGCGAGGGGAAGGGATAAGGAGAAGAGGGAGAGGAGGGAGAGAGAGGGGAGTAGGGAACAGGAGATAGGATAGATAGGAATGACTTAGGAAGGGACTGGAGGAAACTGATAGGATGGGAGGTGAGGGGAAGGGAAGGGGAAGGAAGGGGAATGGTGGGTGTGATGATGGGAGGGTAGATGAGAGAGAGAGAGAGAGAGAGAGAGAGAGAGAGAGAGAGAGAGAGAGAGAGAGAGAGAGAGAGAGAGAGAGAGAGTTGGTAAGAATGTAAATTAAAACAAACAAAGCGTTAAAACTGGAGAAGAAAGAAAACAGAAGGAAAATAAAGAACGAGAGAACAAATAAAACGGAAGAGAGAGAGAAAAAAGACGAGAGGTAAAAAGAACAGGTAGAGAAAACGAAAGACATTTTAAATACAAAAGAAAAAAAAACAAAGTAAAAAAAAAGGAAATAAATAAGAAGAAACGAAGGATCAAATCTCTCTCTCTCTCTCTCTCTCTCTCTCTCTCTCTCTCTCTCTCTCTCTCTCTCTCTCTCTCTCTCTCTCTCTCTCATATAAACAGCTTTCTTTTATTCTGTGTTTTCTGTTTTCATTACATTTACATTTGTTTGTTTATTTGTCGCCCTCTCTTGCACCCCGCCCTCATGACGCCTACACCCACCCACACCTACCCACACTTACCCACACCCACCCACACCCGCCGTCACTCACCCATTCTCGTCCTCCCGCCCACACCCGCCCAGGCACCGCACACACCTCCTCCTCCTACACTCGCCTTCTTGTAAACACTCCTTTCCTCTCTGCATTTGTATGAATCTAAAGATCTGACACGAATGAGAGGGAGAAAAGTCTGAGGAGGAGGAGGAGGAGGAGGAGGAGGAGGAGGAGGAGGAGGAGGAGGAGGAGGACGGAAATAGATGGAAAAAAGGAACGAATGAATAAATGAATGAATGAATGAATGAGTGAATGAAGGAAGGAAGGAAGGAAGGAAGGAAGAAAGGAAGAAAGAAAGGAAAGAGAGAGAGAGAGAGAGAGAGAGAGAGAGAGAGAGAGAGAGAGAGAGAGAGAGAGAGAGAGGGGCAAGTTTGGGAACACGCTAAAAGAGGCGATACTGGAACCGGGCGATGTCTTCTCATTTCCGGCCTGAATTCTCAACCAACCACTTTCCTCCTCATTCCCCTCCTCCTCCTCCTCCTCTTCCTCCTCCTCCTCCTCCTCCTCCTTCCTCACTTTCCCCTCATTCTTCTTCTTTTCCTCCCTCACTTTCTTCCTTATTCCTCGTCCTTTTCTGAGTCCCACGTTCCTCTCCCTTCTCCTCTCCTCCCTCTTTTTCCTCTCTTTATACCCTTTATTCTCACTTTCCCCTCATTCTTTTCCCTCTTCTCTCCCTTCATTCCTTTCCTTCTCTTCCCTTCCACCTTTCCTAGCTTCCCTTTTCCCTCCCATCTCCTTCCTTACCTTCCCCTCATCTCCCTACTTCATTTCCTACCTTCCTGCTTCTTCCCTACCCCCTTTCCTATCTTTCCTCCTTCCCTACCTTCCCTTCCCTCTTCTATTCTTCCACTTTTCCCTACTTTCTCCTCCCCTTTCTAACTCCTTCCTTTCATTTTTTCCTCTACTTTCTCTTCAATTCCCTACTTTCTTACCCACCTTTCCTTTCCTCCCCTACTTTATTCCTTGCCTCCCCTTCCTCCCCTTCCCCTACCTAACCATCTCTCCCCTTCTTTCCCCCCTCAGACACATCCGCCTCCCTCATCACCTTCAGATATTCGTTGTCGCCTTGTTCAGGAAACTTTCGCCCCTCGCCAAGCTGACCAGAGAGGAAATCAGTGACCTTTCAGCGGGGTCAGTTAGGTCAGGTCACGCCGGGTCAGGTCAGGTTAGTACAATAGTAGTGGTGGTGAGATATGTGCAGTCAGTCTTTGTTTGTTTGTTTGTTTGTTTGTTTGTTTGTTTTGTCTGTATGTTTATTTTATTTTTGTTTTATTTACAGTAGTTACGGTACAGTTATCATATTAAAGTTGTGTTTTTTTTTTTTTAGGGTCAAAAGTTTTCAGAGAGGCTGGTTTCTCTCTCTCTCTCTCTCTCTCTCTCTCTCTCTCTCTCTCTCTCTCTCTCTCTCTCTCTCTCTCTCTCTCTCTCTCTCTCTCTCTCTCTCGTTGCTTCCCTTCAGCGTTTTTGTCCTCATATTTCCTTTCTTTTTTTGCTAAACATCCTCATTCTCTTCTCTCTCTCTCTCTCTCTCTCTCTCTCTCTCTCTCTCTCTCTCTCTCTCTCTCTCTCTCTCTCGTCAATGTTTTTGTTTCCCGTGTTTTTTCCTCGTTTTTCCTCTCTTTTTTCCCATCAGACATCCTCATTCCAGTCATGCACCGCCGGGTTCGAATCCTGATACGGGGAAAATCGAACAGAAACACTGCCAGAGCTGCAACCCACACCCGAGAGAGAGAGAGAGAGAGAGAGAGAGAGAGAGAGAGAGAGAGAGAGAGAGAGAGAGAGAGAGAGAGAGAGAGAGAGAGAGAGAGAGAGAGAGAGAGAGAACTACCACTACTGAATTCATCTTTAATTCTATCACAAATAAATAATTCAAAAACAAAAATATGGAGAAAGGAAGAATTATTATCGAAATACAAAAAGAAAAAAACAATAAAAAAATAGAGTGAAAGCAAATGAAAAATTTAAAAAAAGTAATAAAAAAGGATCATAAATATACCAACTTAAAGATTGTGTGTGTGTGTGTGTGTGTGTGTGTGTGTGTGTGTGTGTGTGTGTGTAAGCCTGCTAATGAATGCTCCAGTCAGCTGCATGTGTTATTTTTTTTCCTTCCTCTCTCTCTCTCTCTCTCTCTCTCTCTCTCTCTCTCTCTCTCTCTCTCTCTCTCTCTCTCTCTCTCTCTCTCTCTCTCTCTCTCTCTCTCTCTCTCTCTCTCTCTCTCTCTCTCTCTCTCTCTCTCTCTCTTGCAATAACAGTAAAATGAGGGAAATGAGATAAGGAAAACAAGATAAAAGTTAATGAAGAAAAGAAAATTGGAGGGAAAGTCTGGAGAAGAGAGAAGAATGAATAAATGCACAGATAAATAGAAGGGTAGCATAGTTGGATAGTTAGATAGATGAATGAGTAGATAGACCGACGGACAGAGATGTAGATAAGAGTATAGATGAAAGAAAAAAGAGAAAAAGAGAGGAAGAGAAAACACAAATTAACTGAGAGAGAGAGAGAGAGAGAGAGAGAGAGAGAGAGAGAGAGAGAGAGAGAGAGAGACTGACTGACGAACAGATAGATAGATAAATAAATACATATACAGATAGATACAGAGATAGATAGATACATAGAAAATAGAAAGACTGACTGACTGACTGACTGACTGACAATAACAACAATAATAATGCAAACAAAAGGAGAGAAATTTTCACGCCTGCCCTCCCCACTCCCCACCTAAAAAAAAAAAAAAAAAGGAAAAAAGGAAATATAAACACAAGCACTTTAAACAAAACAAAAAAAAAAAAAAAGAAGAATGAGCGAAATTTCTACACACACGCACAAAAAAAAAGGGACAGACAAAATTATACACACCCACACATACAAAAAAAAAAAAAATAACAGAACAAAACTTTAAAAATTTCACAACATGCAGTAGGGGAGAAAAAAAAAGTAAAAAACAGAGTGAACCTAAAAAAAAAAAAACGAAAGGGGTGGAAAAAAAGTAATCAAATTGGCATCTATTGCAGACAGAGGGAGGCAAAAACGTCAATAGGAAGGATATTGGATTATAGACCGTAATGGGCGAGTCTCCAAGGGGGAGGGGGGAAGGAGGGAAGAGGAAGTGGACAGGAGGGAGGGAGAGGGAAAGGATAAGGATATTAGGTTATCTCTTAGATCTGCCACAGTTGGGAGAGAGAGAGAGAGAGAGAGAGAGAGAGAGAGAGAGAGAGAGAGAGAGAGAGAGAGAGAGAGAGAGAGAGAGAGAGAGAGAGAGAGAGAGAGAGAGAGAGGAGTGGATAGCAGGGAGGAGAAGAGGGAGGAAAGGAGAGCAGGGAGAAAGGGACAGGGAAGAAAGGGAGAGATAAGGGCAGGGAGAGTGCTGAGAGAGAATGGAGAGGATGTGTGGGGAAAGGATAGGGAAGAGAGGGGAGGATGACGGGAAGAGGAAGGAATAAAGAGGAAGAAGAGTGGTGTGTAGAAGGGAAAGAAATGGGAATAGATAGAAAGGTGGGAAGGAGAGAGGTAAGGAGAAAAAGGAGAATGGAGATATGTAAGTGAAAGAAGTAAAGAAAAGGAAAAGGAGATAAGGAGAGTGAAGGAAGAAGGGAAGGAGAAAAGGAGAGAGAGAGAGAGAGAGAGAGAGAGAGAGAGAGAGAGAGAGAGAGAGAGAGAGAGAGAGAGAGGATGAGGAAAAAGGAAGTGTTTAAGTGAAAGAAATGAAGTGAGGGGAGAAAAAGTGTGTGTGTGTGTGTGTGTGTGTGTGTGTGTGTGTGTGTGTGTGTGTGTGTGTGTGTGTGTGTGTCACTGATGCCACTAACACACCCCTCCACTCACATCCTGGTGGACACATGTTCCCTCTGACACCACACTCCACCCTCCCCTCCACCCACAGCGACCCCCTCCACACGCCCTCCCTGCCACCACATCCCTCACACACACACACACCCACCCACTGTCGTCTCCCTCCACACTCACTTATTTTTACTCTAGTTTTGAAGGTTTTTTAAACACATCTCATGCATATTCCTCACTCACAGTGCCTCTCATTCTCCTCACTCATTCACTGCCTCTTCTCATTGTCCTCATTCATTTCCTTCCCTTTCCTTATGTCCCTCTTTCTTTCCTCACCTTTCCTCTTAACCTCCCTATGGTACTTCTCTTCTTCTTTCTCCTTCCTCTCA
Source organism: Scylla paramamosain (assembly GCF_035594125.1). Lineage (NCBI taxonomy): Eukaryota > Metazoa > Arthropoda > Malacostraca > Decapoda > Portunidae > Scylla > Scylla paramamosain. The sequence goes on from NC_087158.1 coordinate 24,783,299, forward strand.
TCCTCATTTTTTCCCTCCCTTTATCTTAACTTCCCTTCTTTTGTCCTTACTTTTTCCCTTCCTTTTCTTAAACCCCTTACCTTTTCTCCCTACACACCTCTCTACACCCCCTTTCCCCCTCCCCAGTTCACACCTCACCCAATGTTCTACTCCCCTCCCACCTCCTTTACCCTGCATCTCCTCCCTCCCATCCCTTCCCCTCCCTCCTTCCCCTCAGCCTCAGGTGCCAATAAAACAGGAAGACAGGTAATTGGCACTTAACACTCACCTTTCCTTGATTACTTGTATTTTTAGCCATCGAGGGAGCCATCAGATTTTTCGCTAATAGATATGAGCGCCTTTAGGAAGCTGGAGGAAGGGGAGAGGGGAGGAGAGCAGAGGGGAGAGATGACGGGAGGAGGATGGGGAAGGGAGGTGTCTTGCGGTTGGCGTTAATGAGATTGAAGGGTTAAGAGGGGAATGAAGGGAGAAGGAGGAGGAGGAGGAGGAGGAGGAGGAGGAGGAGGAGGAGGAGGAGGAGGAGGAGGAGGAAAGAGCAGGAAGTGTTTAGTGCTTTAGTTTTCTTTTTTGTTTTTTTTTTCTTTACTTTCAACACGATCTTGCTTCCCCTTTCCTTTTATTTTTCTAGTCTTTCTTTTTCTTTTTTTCCCTCTCTTTCCTTCTGATCGTTGTTTTTCCCTTGCTCGTATTTTGCACTTTCTCCTTTTTTTTTCTTTTACCTCTGCCTTTCCTTGATTCAACGCTACTACTACCTTCTCCTCCTCCTCCTCCTCCTCCTCCTCCTCCTCCTCCTCCTCCTCCTCCTCCTCCTCCTCCTCCTCGTTTAACAAGTGTGGAATCTTAATTCTCTGAAGGCACAAAACTTTTCTTAATTCTTCCGCCAGTCTTTTATATCTGGCATTCCTCCCCTCCCCCCTTCTTCCACCTCCTCTTACCCTTTCCTCCACCTCTCCCTCTTTCCCCTTCCTTCCTTCCTCCATCTCCCCCCTCACCACTTCCTCCCTTCCTCCATTCCCCACCTTACCCCTTCCTCCCTTGATCCACCTCCCCCTCTTTCCTCTTCCTCCCTTCCTCTACCTCCCCCCTTATCGCTTCCTACCTTCCTCCAACTCTCCCCCTTACCCCTTCCTCCCCTTCTCTACCTCTCTTCTTCCCCTATTCTCATTCTCTATCACCCATACATTCGTGGTTTCTGTCTTCATTTCCTTCTCCCCCTTCCAGTCTTCCTCCATTCTGTTACCTTTCCTCCTCCCTATCTCCATCTTTATTCTCTTTATTTCCCTTTTTTACTTTATTTCCCTTTATCTCCTTCTTTCACCTTTCCTCCTCTCTATCTCCATCTTTACTTCCATTATCTCCCTTTCTTCCATCCATTTTTCCTTCCTTGCCTCCCTTCCTCTCTTGCTCTCCCTCTTCCCATTTCTCTCTCCCTCCACTTTTTCTCTCATTCCCCCCACTTTTTCCCTACCTCTCAATCCTTTAATTTACCTTTCCTCCCTCACTCACTCCCTCCCTCCCTCCCTCCCAACACGAAAAAGGAAGGAAAGAGAAGAGCGGAGGAGAGATTGAGGGAAACAACCCAAACAAAGAAGATGAGAGGAAAACAGGGCAGGAAGAGAGAGAGAAATAGAAGAGATAGAGACGGAGAGAGGAAGAGATAGAATGAAAGGTTGGATAGAAGTAAAGAATGACTGATTGACTGACTGAATAACTGCGTGAGTGAGTGAGTGAGTCAGTCAGTCAGTGAGTGAGAGAGAATAATCTAAACTACCACGCCAATTATCAAGAAGGAAGGAGAAAGAAAGAAAGAAAGAAAGAAAGAATAAATGAATGAATAGAATAACAACAGAATGAATGAAATGAAGAAAGACACAGGAAGGAAGGAAGGAAGAAAGGAGGTCAAGGAGCGTGAGGAAGGAAGAGAGAAAGGGAGGAAGAGAGGGGAGAGGGAGGGAGGAAGAAGGGGAGAGGAAGGAGAGAGGGGGTGCATCCTTCCTGTGATCGTAGCAGGAAGGGGGGAGAGGGGAGGAGAGGGGAGGGAGGGGGCGTGTTTCCCTTCATCCTAGCGAAACGGCGGATGGTAAAAGATGCGACAACAGATGGTGGTCCCCTCAGCCCCCAAAGTTGTGCCAGCTGGTTCTTGACGAGGAGGAGGAGGAGGAAGGAAGGAAAAAAAAAGAAAAGAACAAAATAAAGTTGCAGAAATGGAGGATATGGAAGAAAATAAAGTTGCAGGGATAGATGAAGAAGAGAAAAAGGAGAAAATAAGGAAAGTTACAAGGAGGGAGGATGAAAGGAAGGAAATGAGGAGGAAGAAGAGCAGGAGGAGGGCAAATAAAGAAAGTTGCAACAATAGAGGATGATGAAGAAGAGGGAAGGAGAAAAAGGAGGAGAACAAATAAAGGAAGTTGCAGAAAGGAAGAATAGAGAAGAAAATAAAATGGGAGAAGTAAAGGCAGGTAAACAAAAGGAAGGCAAATAAAGTTGGAAAAATAGAAGATGAAGAAGAAGAGGAAGGAAGAAGGAAAGCGACGACGACAAAGAAAGAAAGTTACAAGAATGGAGAAAGAAGGAGAAAATAAAGTTGGAGGAACGGTGGAAGAAGCAGAGGAAGGGAGAAAAAGGAGGAGGACAAACAAACAAAGTTGCAGGGATGGAGGATAGAGAAAATGAAAGAAAAAAAGGAGGAAGAAAACTAAGTAAGAGGAAAAATTACGGAAGGAGAAAGAAAAATAAGAGAAGATGAAGGAAGAAGAGTAGCAAAAGAATGAGGAAGAGCACCAAAATAAAAGGGAAAACGAGGAAGAGAAAAAGAAAGAAGGAGGATTACGAGGAGGAGGAGGAGGAGGAGGAGGAGGAGGAGGAGGAGGAGGAGGAGGACGAGGATAAACACGGAGGCAAAAAAGAAAAGAGGAATAACACAGGGAAATATGAATCTGAAAAAAGAAAAAAAAAGGGATATTAAAAGAGAACACGAAAACAAGGGAAAAAAACAAGAAAATAATAAAACAAGACAAGCAGCGAAGCGAAAGAAGAATACAAAGACAAGAATAAAGAACAGCAAGAGAAGAAAGATCAGATGAAGCAAAGGAAAAGAGATAAAAGGATAAATAAGAATTAATGAAGAAAATGAGAGAAAAGAGAGAGCGAGATATGAAAGTAAAACAACAAACACACAAACACACAAACAAACAAACTAAAAAAAAAGAGGAGAAGGAGGACAAGTGATCGTTGACAAAAGAGAAAGTTAAAGAGAAAAGAAAGAAAGAAAATACATAGCAAGAGAAAAAAAACAAGAGAGACACGACTGAAGGAAGGAAGGAAGGAAGGAAGGAAGGAAGGAAGGAAGGAAGGAAGTAAGGCAGGAGGACGTAGAAAGACAAAGATAAAATTAATAAAAGTTAAAAAAAAAACAAGATGACGTGACTTGAAGCTTACAGAGAGAGAGAGAGAGAGAGAGAGAGAGAGAGAGAGAGAGAGAGAGAGAGAGAGAGAGAGAGAGAGAGAGAGAGAGAGTGCTCCTCAAAACTCTAACTGATCAAAACACACGAAGATTGAAAGGCATCAAAGTCCACTTATAAGACTCTACCTTCTTAATCTCTCTCTCTCTCTCTCTCTCTCTCTCTCTCTCTCTCTCTCTCTCTCTCTCTCTCTCTCTCTCTCTCTCTCTCTCTCTCTCTCAAGGTGGATCAAAAGCTAACTCTACATCTTGCTTAGCGCGGCTCGGCTTCTTTCCCTCCCTCTCTCTTTCTCTCTCCCTCTCCCTCCTTTCTTCCCACTATCTCTCGCTCTCCTCTCCTCTCCCTCCCTCTCTCTTTCTCTCTCCTCTCGCATTAGATAGATAAATAAATAAAAAGCCTCAGGACATGAGCTGACTTGAGGCTTGTTGAGAGAGAGAGAGAGAGAGAGAGAGAGAGAGAGAGAGAGAGAGAGAGAGAGAGAGAGAGAGAGAGAGAGAGAGAGAGAGAGATGACGTAGGAGAGAGAAAATAATAAAAGAAACACACCCTTCTCTTCTTTCTCTTTTCCTCTTCCTCCTTCACCTCCTTCTCTTCCTCTTCCTCCTCTTCCTCCTCCTTCTCTTCTGTCTTCCCTAAGCCTTTCCTTTATTTCCTTCCTTTCCTTCTTTTCTTTTCCATTTTTTTTCTTCTCTTCCCCTCTTTCTTCAATCCTTCCCAACCCTTCGTTTGAGTTTTCTTCCTTTACCCATCTCTTCTCCATTTGTTCCCTTCTTTCTTTCTTTTCTTCCTTCCATCTTCTCCTTCCTTGTTTAACACTTTCTTCCTTCTTCCTTTTCTTCCACCATCCGATCCTCTCTTAACCCTTCTTCGCAAATTCCTTCTCTACCCATCCCTCCCTTCCTTTCTTTTCCTACCCTTTCATCTTTCTTTCCTTCCCTTTCTTCAATATTCTCCTTCACATTTTTTTTTATTACCCATCCCCGTTTTCTCTTTTCCTTTCTTTATTCTTCTTTCCATTCTCTCTTTTCTTCCTCTTCTCTTCCTTTCAGTTTTCCTTTACATGATCTTCACATTTCTTCCCTCCTCTCTCTCCCTTCCTCCCTTTCCTCCTTTCCTTCCCGTTCTCTCCCTTACTTTTATCCTTTCTCTCTCCTTTCTTACCCCTTCCATCTTTCCCTTCTTCCACCCTTCCTTTGCGTATCCCTTACTCCTTTCCCCTTCCTTCATCTCCTCCCTTCCTTACCTCCATCTTTTCTCTCCTTTCCTACCCTATTTCTTCTTCCCCTCCTCCTCCTCCTCCTCCTCCTAAACTTTCCTTTGCATATTCCTTACAGATTCCTTCCTCCCCTTCCCCCTCCTCCACCATCTCCCTCCCTCACGCCGGATCCCAAAATGTGGACTGGAAATACAAACCAAATAATAACACATCGGGGAGCGGCGACACTGCCATCTAGCGGTGTTGAAATATGACTGAATCTAAATGGCACGGCGATGACGGTGCCTACAGCAGTCTATTAAATGAGATTCCCGCCCCTGCTCCCTTCTGCTGGTGCTACTGCTGCTTTAGGGAGGGGAAGGAAAGGGGGGATAGGAGGTGGAGGAAGAGGAGCAAAAGGCGACGTAGATGAGGATGAGGATGAGAAAATGGGAATAATATATGAAAGAAAAATTAATACAAGGAAAAAGAAGTATTGTAAGAAACATTGTAGTTAGAAAAGAATGGGAAAGGGAAACATGAGGAGAAGAGGAGGAAAAGGAAATATAGATGAAGAAAAGAATAAGAGAAGGAGGAGAAAAAGAATGAAAGAATAAGAGAAGAAGGAGGAGGAGGAGAAGGAAGAAATTAAAAGGAAGAGGAGGAGGAAGTAAAGAAGAAAAATAAGAGGAGGAGAAAGAAAAAGAAGGAAAGAATAAGAGGAGAAGAAAGAAGAGGAGAAATACCAGTAAGAGGAGGAGGAGGAGGAGGAGGAGGAAAACGAATACGAAGAAAAAGACTAAAAGGAGGGGGAGGAAGAAGAAAAGTAACAGAACAAAAACAAGAACAAGAAGAAAATACGAGTAGGAGGAGGAGGAGGAGGAGGAGGAGGAGGAGGAGGAGGAGGAGGAGGAGGAGCCGCCGTCGTGAAATCAATGGGGCAATATTTACATAAGAGGACTCACTCACTCGCTTCACATTCAATTGACTAGAAAGGAGAGAGAAAAAAACTTTGGTAGAATTAAACAAGGAACCGAGATATGAATATAGGGATTATTCATTAATTCTGCGGGAAGAGAGAGAGAGAGAGAGAGAGAGAGAGAGAGAGAGAGAGAGAGAGAGAGAGAGAGAGAGAGAGAGAGAGAGAGGGAAGGGAAGAGGAGGCTGGGAGAGGAAAATGATTAGACGTGGTTTTGAATTCATATTACCAGAGCAGGTGACTTTTTTTTTCTTTCTCTCTCTTTCTCTCTTTCTCCTTTTGATTGATCCGTGCTATGAAGTATATGAAGCGGCAAACAGCTGATTCTCTCTCTCTCTCTCTCTCTCTCTCTCTCTCTCTCTCTCTCTCTCTCTCTCTCTCTCTCTCTCTCTGTGTGTGTGTGTGTGTGTGTGTGTGTGTGTGTAAGGGGGGCAGGGTCTGGGTAGCATATTGTGGTGCACGCCTCTGTGGTGTTTATTGTTCCCTGTTGTGGTGCACGCCAGTATAGACACAATGATTTAGGTATTGTGGTGCACGTGATGACTTTTATAATACAATGTGGTGCACCCCTTTACGATGTAACTGTAGTACACGTTTGTATGGTGCGACTGTAATACACTCTTATGTAATACTTGTACTACACTGTGGTGCTTGGGATCGCATATACGAGTACTACATATTGTGGTGAATGTCTGTAAAAATACATCTTTATACACTGTCGTGCTCGTCTATAATATTTTCGCGCACGCCTGTGTAATAGCACTATAATGTACCGATATACCACATACATTGCATTGCGGTGCACGTGGCGGCCTCTACTGTGCAATACGTCCGCTACGGTGCAAGTGAAATCAGTGCAACTGTACCGCGGTAAAGAGAGAGAAAGAGAAAGAGAGAGGGAGGGCAAAAAATGAGTGCACAAAAAGATTCCAGCGTTGTGTTGAGCCTTCATTACTCGAGTGTTTCATTAATTCGCGGCACTTTGGCTCAAGTCGCGTAATGCGGCAAAATTCACGTGGAAAAAATAATGCTGGGCTCATATTTTACGAAATGTGCAAAGCAAAGGCATCTCATATTTTTTTATCTTCTTTTTTAATTAATGAAAATGGAATCCGGGTTGAAAGCCACTTTTTTTTTTTTTTTGTCTCCCACAGTCAGGCCGGAAACCAATAACCTTGCATATGATTAGTGGAGCAGCGAAGGCCTACACTTTCAGGCCTATGTAGATATTGGGTAATAACGGTGGTGGTGGTGGTGGTGGTGGTGGTGTGGTGGTGGTGGTGGTGGTGGTGGTGTGGTGGTGGTGGTGGTACTGGTGGTGGTAGTAGTAGTAGTAGTAGTAGTAGTAGTAGTAGTAGTAGTAGTAGTAGTAGTAGTAGTAGTAGTAGCAGCAGCAGCAGCAGCAGTAGTAGTAGTAGTAGTAGTAGTAGTAGTAGTAGTAGTAGTAGTAATAGTTGTTGTTGTTGTTGTTGTTGTTGTTGTTGTTGTTGTTGTTGTTGATATTGTTGTTGTTGTTGTTGTTGTTGTTGGTAGTAGTAGTAGTAGTAGTAGTAGTAGTAGTAGTAGTAGTAGTAGTTATCAATATTACAAAAACAACAACAACAACAACAACAACAACAACAACAACAACAACAATAAGAACAACAACAACAAAAACAACAAAAACAACAACAACAACAACAACAACAACAACAACAACAACAACAACAACAACCAGATAATAAATTTCACTCGGAGGTATGCAAGACAACAAGCAAAAGAAATTCACTCTGTATAAACAAAGGAGTGACAAAAAAAACATCAAAGAAACAACTGACGATTAAAAGTATTTCTAATAAACAAATTACAAAACAGAAACACAAAAAGTTAACTGAAAAAAAAAATACAAGAAAGATTTTTTATTTTTTCCCAGTATTCACCATTATTTTCCCTACCATTCAATATTTTCCCTAGAATTCACCACTGTTTCCCCAGTATCCATTATTTTCCCAGTATTCACCATTATTTTCTCCAGTATTCATCATTATTTTCCCAGTATGCATTAATATTTTCCTCACCACCCATCATTATTTCCTTCAGCACCCATCATCATTTTCCTCAGCATTCACCTTTACTTTCCTCACCACCACACCAATATTTTCCTCAGAATTCACCAGTACCCTCCTCACTATTCTTCACTATTCTCCCCAGCATCCACCACTATTCCTCCCAGTAGTCAGCATTCTGTATTCTCCTCAGCTAGGTGGAAGGAAGTCAGCAGGAGGATAAGCAAATGAAAAAAGCAAACAAATACCGGAGCATCCAGGATCTGTGCTCTCGCCACCACGCCGAGTAGCCCTCCGGTGTTCCTCGCATCGCATTTTTCTGTTCTTTCTATTATAACTCCCTTTGAAGATACTCCCTTTTGTGTGTTATCTATATTTTATCGTTTTCCACTTCAGCTTATTCAATTTTTATTTTGTGTATTCTCGGGTTGTTTTGTTCAGTGTATTGAGTTTTGTTTTATCGTTATTACTCGTGTATCTATTGTTATTGTTGTTATTTGTTATATATGTACGTTACTTAGTCTTTTTTCTTCATAATGTGCGTTGAATGAGGCTTCATTCACTATTGGGATTCATCAAGTTAATTTCCATTTTTCGTATCAACAATACAAAATCTATATTATTTCTATTTCGTATGAACAAACTAAAAATAAGAACTTTTAACAATTTACCACCTTTTCAATCAATTAAGCAAACCTGACGGCTGCCAGCTGACGATGCTCTGCACAAACATAAACACGTACCTGGAAAGAGAGAGAACTAAATGAATAAGCGGGAACAAACAGATAGAAACATAAACAAGAATACGTCTGAGCTCGCTTGTAGCAAATACAGAAATTAAGTATATACAAAACTCCTTCCATCGAGCCAAGGAATGAAGGAGAATGTTACTAGTTTGCTTCTACTTGACATATTATCGTTATTTTTATTGCTATTTTGTCATCCTCATCATGCTTATAGCTATTTTTACCACCTTTACCTGATTCACAACACTCCACTAAACACCACCACAGCGCTATCATAACACCATCACAGTACCACCACAAAAAATAGACCACACCAACACCACAAAACACCACCACCTATACAAGCCACAGAACACCACCGTAGCACCACTATAAGCACCGCCACAATACCATCACAACGTCGTCATCGCAAAACAGCACAATACCACCACAAAACACTAACACACATAACAAGCCAACATCATTTCTTCACGTAATCCAACACACACACACAAAACCAACACCCGAGGCAGCCACACGCCATCTAATCCCCACACGTCAAAGGCACGTAACTCCTTCACCTGAAAACTTTACAATGAACAAGAAGGCACAGACACTCACCTCACCACCACCACTACCGCCACCACCATCGCAGCACGAGCACTACCACTACAGGCACAGCGACACACAGCAATCCTCGCAGCGGCAAACCAACACTACATACATAACAGCAAACCTCCTTCCTTCCTTCCTGCCTTGCCCACTGACCACCACCACCACCACCACCACCACCACCACCAACACTATCACCATCACTGCCTCTTTCACCACCGCTATCATCGTCACCGCCAACATCAAACTCCACCACCAGCGTCTCTCCTTCCTCCACCTCGTCCACTTAATGTCCCTCGGCCAGTACCACCACAACCACCACCAGTAACAGCCACCAGTAAGCGCCACCTGTACCCGCCGCCTCCGTCACCACCGCCGGCGGGAATTCGTGGAAGAGAAAAGAAAACTAAATCTTTTGAGAACTGAAAATGCTGGACGGAAAGTTTGACTGAAAGATACACATAAGAAAACCTTGTATGAAATAATATTTACTTTTATTTCTTATTTTCGTTGTGTACTAAGCAGAGAGAGAGAGAGAGAGAGAGAGAGAGAGAGAGAGAGAGAGAGAGAGAGAGATACACAGAGCAACGATTGTGCAAACCCCTTACAATCTTCATTACACTCGACTCATTCATCAATCCATCTCTATACCAACTTCCGTACAAACATCCACTTCCTCCTCCTGCTCCTCCTCCTCCTTGACATTTCCTTTATCTCCTTATCTCCTTTCTTCCCCTCCTACATTCTTCCACCTCCTCCTCCCCCTCCTCCTCCCCCTCCTCCTCCTCCTCCTACTCCTCATCCTCCTCTTCCTCCTACCTATGCTCCCTATCTCTTTAGATCTTCCATCCTCGTCCTCCTCCTCCTCCTCCTACTACTACTACTACTACTATTACTACTACTACTGCTGTCCTGTCTCTAATCCCTTGCTGTCCTGTCTCTCTTCCCTGTAGCTAGTTAGAAGTAGTTACTAAACAGCCTTGCAAGAACCAAAAGGTCTGTTGCTGTTTGGCTTTCCTTTGTATTCCTTTGTACTAATACTACTACTACTGCTACTACTACCACCACTTCACTCCACTCACGCCCCTCCACCTTATTCGTCCACCTTTATGCTCCACACGCTCATTACAACTCTGAAATCGACACCAAAATTCTAGACACTTCTCTCTTCTCTCTCTCTCTCTCTCTCTCTCTCTCTCTCTCTCTCTCTCTCTCTCTCTCTCTCTCTCTCTCTCTCTCTCTCTCTCATGCCATCTCACCCCTCCAGCCGTCCTTCATCCTATGCATACTACTTCCTTTTCCTCCTTCCTACCTTCCCTTCCTTCATCACTATCTTTGGTCCTCTTCCTTCCTCTCCTCCAGCTTCCTTTCCTTGCCAAGTTTATTCTCCTTCCCTTCCAATGTCTTCCCCTTCCTCCCTTCCTGCCTCCCTTCCTTATCGAGTCTATCCTCCCTCCCTCTCTTCATTCCTCCCTTTATCCTAATCTTCTCTCTCTTCTCTTCCTCCATCGTATCTTTCAATCCCACCAACATCCCCTGTGCCTCTGTCTCTCACCCTTTATCTACTCCTTCCCTTCTCTTCCTCCTCCTTCGCCGTCCCTCCTCGTTTTCTCCCTCCTTCCTTCCCTCGCCTCCTCAAGTTGGACAAACACGAAGGGTCTTCTAAAAGGGTCCTCAGGCCGGCCGCGTCAGGCTTGCCCCTATAACAACCCTCCTCCTCTTCCTACACCTCCTCCTCCTCCTTCTACTTCTGCAGCAGAAAAGGGAAATGTCGCCGCCCGCTCACCAACCAGTGGGAGAGAATGTTGTGTGTGTGTGTGTGTGTGTGTGTGTGTGTGTGTGTGTGTGTGTGTGCCCTCTCTCTCTCTCTCTCTCTCTCTCTCTCTCTCTCTCTCTCTCTCTCTCTCTCTCTCTCTCTCTCTCTCTCTCTCTCTCTCTCTCTCTCTCCCCACCTCGAGGCAACACCAGAAGTCACGCGTGTGGAAGAAAGGGGCGCCGAGGTATGCATTTCTGCCTGGCTTGTCCCCTTCTCCTTCTCCTCTTCCTGTTCCTCCTCCTCCTCCGCCTTCCAAGAGAGAGAGAGAGAGAGAGAGAGAGAGAGAGAGAGAGAGAGAGAGAGAGTAAAGAAAACATTGAGATTGGTTGTTTGTGGGAAAAGGGGAAGGGGAGCAGGAGAAGAAGCAGGAGGAGGAGGAGGAGGAGGAGGAGAAACGTCTGAGAAAGGGAGGAAGGCTGTCCAGTGAGAAAATAAGAAAGAGAAGATGAAAGAGAATGAAAAAAAAAATGTCAAAGGGGGAAGAGGAATATAGATATTGCAACACAAGCAAAACAAAGATTCACAGGGCCGCCACGTGGCGCTGGAAAACAAAAACAACTCCTGGATAAGAAAATATAAAAACACTGACAAAACAAAACTGGGGCAAAATATGACGAAGGAAAATGACGAGAGCTACGGTGGAAAATAATAATAATGGCAAAAAAAAAAAAAAAGAGTAAAAAAAGAGACGCCACTTGGAAAAAACACTAGGAAAAAAAAAAAAACTAAACGAGGCGAAACGTAACGTAGAAAATGAGGCAAGCTACGGAGGAAAACTAATGAAGAAAAATGGTGGAAAAGAGTGGAAAGCATAAACTCCGAGGAGCCTTAATAGATGGCGCTGTGGAATGAAAGACAATGGAATGGAAGCCAATAAGCAATAATTAAAACTTATCGAATCGTGTGGCAGAAAGCAGGAGTTACTCTCTCTCTCTCTCTCTCTCTCTCTCTCTCTCTCTCTCTCTCTCTCTCTCTCTCTCTCTCTCTCTCTCTCTCTCCTTGCCTTGTGCTTCCTCTCCAAGGCTATTTCACGGCACATTACTTTCATAAAGTTTCCATAAATGCTCAGAATTATTCGTTTCTGCTTATGACAAGGCAGTTATTGATGGAACTAATCTCTGTTCTCTTTTGATAACGTACCCAGGTCATTTAATTTTCTTACAGCAACTTAAGTACTGAAAAAACTGATACTTCTCTTGTTTAATAATATTCCAACGTGTTATTTTTATCTAATGCGTGGAAAATTATTCTTCAGGTTTGGAAATTCTACTTATCTATGTGTCTAGGACTATACATCTGGCACTACATCAAGACAGAGAGAGAGAGAGAGAGAGAGAGAGAGAGAGAGAGAGAGAGAGAGAGAGAGAGAGAGAGAGAGAGAGAGAGAGAGAGAGAGAGAGATACCTGACAGACAGACAGACAGACAGACAGACAGATAAGCCAGACCAGACCAGACAAGACCAGAGCAGACCAGACAAGAAAGGCCAAACTAGACCAGGCTAAACCAAACAGAGACCATTCAGACCAGACGAGAGAGAGAGAGAGAGAGAGAGAGAGAGAGGGGGGGGGTGCCTGGTGAGGTTTATGAACTGGGCTGCAACCTAACGAGGAGGGAGAAAAATTACAGACAGGAGACACATAGTTCAGAAAAGAGAAACTTATTACTGTCTCTAAAGGAAATGTGAACGAAGTCGAAATAGATGAAAAAAAAAAGATGATAAAAAAAGTAATCACATATATGGATGTTATGGGTGAGGTTATTAAAAGATATAAAAAGGAGGCGAGGGTGTACTGTGAAGAAAAACTCCCACGATTTTAATTAAGTTCCTGAAAGTGATGTGCTAAAATGGAAGTAGTGATGAACGATGTTAGAATTGACGACAGAGTGGGAGGGAGGTAGACAGACAGGCAGACAGACAGACAGACAGACAGACAGACAGACAGACACATAGACAGACAAGATACAATGCATTAACAGATCAAAATACACAATGAGGGAATAATGAATACAGAGACGGGCAAACACACTGATGGATGGATGGATAAGAATGGAATAATAAGCGAAAGAGCGAAGGAAGGAGAGTGGCAGGAGAAATTTGAGGCGAATGGATTCTGACGGCTGGAGTGAGGGAGTGGCGGGAGAGAACAGGGAGAGAGAGAAAACACGAGGTAAAGAACGAGAGAGGGAAAACAGAAGAATGACAACGTCCCCTCCATTTCCTCTCACTCTATTCCTTTTCCTCCCTTCCACTTACTCGTACTAGTTGACATCACAGCTGACATCATTGCTGACATCATTGCTGACATCTTAGTTGACATCCATCTCCCTCACATTGTCTTCCTTACTGCCATGGCTGGGGTGAGAGTCGTGAGAGTGTGCGTAGGTCTGAGAATGCGCCTGCGGTACATCTGGTTCAGCGCCAAAAGCTTCCTCAGACTCCCCCGAGAACCACTCACTGGCGTAGCGGCCGTAGTCATCATCGTAGTCACCGTCGTAGTACTCGCAGTCGTAGTCCTCGGAGCCCCAGTAGTCACCGTCGTTCTCGTAGGCGTCGTGCTCCGCCCCCCAATAGTCGTCCGAGGTTGAGGTGGTGGTGTCAGGATCCGCCTCAAGGTCGTGATAATTACCTGACGGAGCGTTGCCCGCCAGATCCCCGGCAGCGTTCAGGTCAGCGTGGTGGTAGTGTTCGGACAGAGGCGCTTCACTGAGGTGATCCGCTGCTGGGGTCTCCGGCAGTAGCGCCTCGTCTTCAGCACCCACGGCCACCCCCAGCAGCAACACGACGCACACCACGAAAGTTCTCAGCTGACGCATTTTATTTTTTGGTGAACTTGCGAAAGTATATTCAAATGGAAGGTTGTTTTGAGGAGTGACGTCATGAAGTCTAACGAGTCGTTTACGTATCGAATGGAGGTGGATTTATGGACTCGTTGACTGCTTTAGCGTCAAGAGCACCGGAAAGACACAGAAGGACAATGGATGTGATGTAGTTACCTATAGCATTTGGTTTCGATCTTCTATCTTCTCTCCTACTCCTCCTCCTCCTCCTCCATCCTCTTTTCAACACTTCACATCCCCAACTAAGCATTCAAAGTCTTCCCTTCCCCCACACATTATTTTACTCACCCTCACCCCAATCAAACACTGAAATAAAATGCCTCCCCCACTCACACAATCCCCTATTTATTCCCTCCCCCACAAAAAAAAGAAGCTACACCCTTACCACAAGCTTCCTTCCTCCCTCAGGCAACTCAACCACTTCCTTCCTCACCCCAACACCCTAAACATTCCCTCCCCTCCACCAGACTAGCTTCTTCCTCTCCCCAGACTCCCCTCTGCCTCCTGCATAAACCATTCCACTCTCACACTTTCCTTAATCCTCTCACACACTCCTTCACTTCTCCTTTTCCTCCTCCTCCTCCTCCTCCTCCTCCTCCTCCTCCAGTCCGTGTCTACTCTCACCCACACCTTCACTCCTTCCTTCACAATGACACACAGACTCTCACACACGCACACACAGACACATATTTCTATTCTTCGTTACTGCTCAGCATATTTCCATTTCATACCTTCCTTCAATACGTCTTCCACATCTCTCACTTCTCTTCCCACATCTGCCACGCATTTCCCTCGCTCCACACCTTCCCCACACCTGCGCCTCCCTTCCACACCTCACCTCCATTCCAGGCACATTACTGGAGACACCTGTCATGTCACACCTGCTAAATTGTACCATTAACATTTGTAGCGTGTTCTAATGGTATAATGGTGGTTCAGTGTGTGTGTGTGTGTGTGTGTGTGTGTGTGTGTGTGTGTGTGTGTGTGTGTGTGTGTGTGTGTGTGTGTGTGTGTGCGTGTATTCATGTGTTTGTACCCCTCATCTACACCCACGTCATGTGTTTGTCTTCTGGAGTGTGGTAGGAGGAGTTAGAGGTGCTAGAGACAAACACACACACACACACACACACACACACACACACACACACACGTAAATACAATCCCTGATTTACAATTTCGTTTTTTTTTATTACAATCAAGTTTTTTTTTCTCTCCTTTTCACATTCTTCAGTTCCTCGTTCCCTCTCTCCTTTCTCCCATTCTCTCCCTCCTCTCCCTCTTCAAACCCTCCCCCACTCTCTCCCTCTCCCCTCCCCCACTCTCTCCCTCTCCCCTCCCTTTCTTACATCCTCTCAACAGTGCTCTGACACCCTGCTCTCCTCTCCTGGCTCTCTCTCTTCCTCTCCCTCTCTCTTGTTTCCTTCCCTTCCTCCTCCCTTCCCTCGCTGTCTCCGTCACACCTCGAGAGACAATCAAAAGAAGAATAGACCTATCAAGAAGGAGAGATGTTTTGTGGGTAACCTGAACCTTAAGTACCACTACAGTACCTCCGCCCCCCTCCTCTCTCTCCTCCCACTCCTCCTCCTCCTCCTCTCCTACTTCTCCTCTTGCTTCTCCTCCTCGCATTCCACCTCCTACTCATTTCTTTTTCTCCTTTTTTTTTTTTTTTCCGACATCATTCTCTATCCTTTGCACTTCACACGCAGGCCACCCGCTACCTTCATTCTCTCTCTCTCTCTCTCTCTCTCTCTCTCTCTCTCTCTCTCTCTCTCTCTCTCTCTCTCTCTCTCTCTCTCTCTCTCTCTCTCTCAGACATTACGTGACATGGAAGCGAGTTATCTTGAGAGAGAGAGAGAGAGAGAGAGAGAGAGAGAGAGAGAGAGAGAGAGAGAGAGAGAGAGAGACACACACACACACACACACACACACACACACACACACACACACACACATATAAGCAGGCCGCATTTACCAAAAGCCTCCCAGGGAACTCACGGAGGCTTCCAACTCTTAGTCCCGAGTCGACCTGCCCATGGTGCTCCTACTCCTGGTGGTGGTGGTGGTGGTGGTGGTGGTGGTGGTGGAGGCTGCTGAGGGACGGGACACTATCTGAGCTGTGAATTAAGAGCCGCGTTCAGCCTCCCCTCGCCCGGGAACTGAGGCGGCAGCGAGGGAAAACCCGGAACCTTATGCATAAAATTTTTGCTCTTCATTTCGACACACATGAAAGGGGAACGATCCGAAGGCTGGCGAATGTGTTAATGCGCCGGGGTGAGAGAGAGAGAGAAAGAGAGAGAGAGAGGTGAGGTGAGAGGGAGGTGAAAATGTGAGGGGTACGAAGGTTGTTGGGTAAAGGAGCGAGGTAAGGAGGGGGAGAAATGAGAGTACCTAATGTGAGGGAGGGAAAGAAAAGGTAGGATAAAGGATGTAAAAGGAAGGGAGGGAATGAAGGAAGGGTGGAGGAACGGGAAGAGGTGCTTACGTGGAGAGGGGACAGGTAGGAAGGGAGAAAAGTAGGATGAAGGGAAAGAAGGAATGAGAGGGAAATGGGAAAAGGTGTTTAGGTAAAGAAGAACAAGTAGGAAGAGGGAGTGAAAGGTAAGAAAGGAGGAAAGTTAGATGAAAGGAAGGAGGAAAAAGAAGAATAGCAAAGAAAGGAAGAGAAGATGAAAGGAAAGGTTCATTGAAAGGGAGTAAAGGAGAAGAAAAAGCAAAGATCGGAAATGTGAATGTATACAAAATAATGAAGAAAAAACAAGACTGAAAAAATAAATAAGAGGGAAAAAGTTACTATAATTTAGATACAACTAAAAAAAATGGCAAAGGTATGAAAGCAAACACATCCAATTTTCACAAAACAAAAAACGAAAAAACAAAAAACAACAAAAAAAACAACAAACAACAAAAAAAAAACATTACAGGGAAAAGATGAAATGGAAAAAGTTAAAGAGAAAAAGAAATCAGAGAGAGAGAGAGAGAGAGAGAGAGAGAGAGAGAGAGAGAGAGAGAGAGAGAGAGAGAGAGAGAGAGAGAGAGCACAGGACCCAGAGTTAAGGAGTAAATAAGAGAGAGGATGAGAGTCGTGCATGAAAATGAGCGAAGGAGTTGCGAGCCTTAACCTGAATGTTGGTAATCCTGACGAGAGAAGTTTAGGCCAGACCAAGAAGTACGAGAAGAGGAGGAGGAGGAGGAGGAGGAGGAGGAGGAGGAGGAGGAGGAAGAGGAGGAGGAGGAGGAGGAGGAGGTACGTAAATGCGAAGTGAGAATATTGAACAAGGGGAGGGAAAGAAGGTGAAAAGGGTTGAAGTGTATGTAAGAGATGATGAATAAGATGAATAAACCACAAGGAATTGAAATACAAGATGAGGTGGAGGAGGAAGACGAGGGGGAAGAAGAAGAAGAAGAAGAAGAAGAAGACAAGGAGAACAAGCACTAGTTTTTAACATAATCAAGACTTGACTTAAACTATCTCTAAAATCGTATTTTTTTTCCTATCCTCCAAACATTCTTACCTTTTATTTCATCCTCCTCTCGTCTCACTCCTTTTCATCTCGCCTATTCATCTTATTCCCCTCTTCATTCCACTTTCTTTCCATCATTCTTCATCTATGCAATTTTCACTTTCCTTTCCATTTCACTTTCTTCACCATTTTCATCGCATCACAATCTTATTCTCCCTTCATTTATTCCCCTTTCTTCCCCACCATTTCAAATCCTTCCTCTACCTTTAATTTCCCTTTAATCCTCGTTTCTTTCCTACCATTCTTAATCCTTTCTTTCTCACATAATTTTTCATTCCTCCTACACTCTTATTACTCCCTTCCTATTCCCCATACTGTCCCCTTCCTAGCTCCGTCCCGCACGCGTCCACTCAAGAGGCAGAAGAGGAGGAAGAGGCAGCAGAGGAGGAGAGACAGAGGAGGAGGAGGGAAGGAGAGGGGGCGAGGAGTGTAAGTTAATATAAATGACTTAATATAATCCTCAGAGGGAAGGAAATGGACTCACCCAACCTTCATTATAACACAAATTCATACGTGGTTATAATTTCATATTTACCAGTGACGTGTAAATGGTGATATCATGTCGAGTGAGGGAGAGAGGGAGTGAGGGAGTGAAGGACTGAGGGAGTGAGCGAACGTTTTATGACTATTCGTCCTCCCTCTTCCCTTCCTCCTTGTCCTTTTCTTCTTAATTTCCTTGATTCTTCGTTCACTTTTCCCCCCTCTCTCTCTCTCTTCTCTTCTCTTCTTCAGTGTTTATGTTGTGTCCTGCGGTCTTTTTTCTTTTACTTGTTTTTTTTTCTTCCTTCTTTCTTTACTTCACTCTTCGCTTACTTCTCTTGGGTCTTTTTTTCTTTTTTTTATTTTCTTATACTTTTTTCGTTCACTTTTCCTTCTTTTCCTTGCTTTGCATTTGTTGTCTTGCAGTTTTTGGTTTTGCTCTTACTTCCCTTCCTCTTCCTCTCCTTCTTTATTTCCTTCATTCTTCGTTCACTTTTCCTGTCCTACGATTCTTTACTTCTCTTCCTCTTCCTTTTCCTTCTTACGTAACTTCCTTCCTTGTTCCTTCACTTCCCTTCCTTCCCTTCCAAAGTATTTATCATGTTTTCTGACTCTGTTTCTCTTCCTCCTTCCTTTCCTTCTTTACTCCCTTCTCTCTTCGCTCACTTTCTTTCCATTCGTCTCTTATCATTTGTTATCTTGCGGTTCTTTTCTTCTCTTCCTTCTCTTTTCCTTCTTAACTTCCTTCACGCTACGTTTAATTCTTTTTCTTCCATCTTTTCTTTAGCATATTTTTACTTCTCATGATTTTCTACCTTTCTTCTCTTCCTCTTAAATTTTCTCCTCCCTCTCCTTCCTTTCCTCTCTTTCTTTATTTCCTTTACCCTTCCCTCACTCTCCTTCCTTCCCTTCCTCAGCTTAGATTTGCGTCTTCTTCCTCCTCCTCCTCCTCCTCCTCCTCCTCCTCCTCTTTCTCCTCCTCCTCCTTTTATTTTTATTCCTATCTTCACTTAGTTTATATGTACGTTTTGTGTCTTTCTCCTTCTTCTCTTTCTCCTTCTTCTCTTTCCCCTTCTTTTTTTTCATCCAATCCCTCACTTCCTTATCTTTTTTTTTCTTTTCTTTGTATCCGTCGTATGTACGTTATTCTTCCTTTCTTCTCCTCCCCTTCCTTCATTTTTGTTTCAGACTTACACGCTTTTTTTTTCGTTCCCTCTCTTCTTCATTTTTTCCTTCTTTTCATCTTAAACCTCTTTCCTTTATTCAGTTCTCTCTCTCTCTCTCTCTCTCTCTCTCTCTCTCTCTCTCTCTCTCTCTCTCTCTCTCTCTCTCTCTCTCTCTCTCTCTCTCTCTCTCTCTCTCTCTCTCTCTCTCTCTCTCTTTACTCCCTGCCTCTCTTTCTTCCTCTCCCCTTACCATCTGTTACGTCTTCCTTTCTCCCTCTTCCCTCTTTCATTCAATTCTCTCACTGTCTTTTATTTCTATGCCACCATCTTCCTTCACATTCTCCCTCCCTTCCTTTCCTTTCACCATCCATTACACCTTTTTTTTTTCTTGCTTCTTTCTTTCCTTTCTCTTACTAAATCCTTCCTCTTTCCTTTCCTCTCATACCTTCATTTATTTTCTGCCTCTATTCCCTCTACTCCTTCCTTTCCTATTACTATTCATTACACCTTCATTTCTTATTTTCCTTTCCTCTTTAACTCTCCCCTCCCGCCTTCCTTTACTTTCTCTCTTCGCTTCTCTTCACTTCCTTACATCCTTCTCTATCACTCCTCTAAGCTCCTTCGCAAATCCTTCCTCCTTCTTTACCATCCCCTCACACCTTCCTTCACTTTCTCCCTTCGTCTCTCTTTCTCCTCCTTACACGTTCCTTCCTTGCTTCCCCTTCCTTCTTCACGTACCGGATCCTCCCTTCCCACTACTCAAAGCACCAACGCCACCTCTGCATCTCTCAACATCACAGCGGGAACGGAATCAAGTCAGTCACCCAGCCTGCCCTTCAACCTTGATACTCGATCTCTTGTTTGTCCTCAAGTCTCTCTCCCTCTCCCTCTCTCTCTCTCTCTCTCTCTCTCTCTCTCTCTCTCTCTCTCTCTCTCTCAGGACGACACTTCAGAGCAATTTCTCCCTCAAGACGCGAGGAAATACACAGAGATAAGCAAAAGCCGAGCATATTTCGTCAGGTCTCAGTCAGTCCGCTGGTGTAACTGAGAGGAGGAGGAGGAGGAGGAGGAGGAGGAGGAGGAGGAGGAGGAGGGTGATTCTAAGGACATCTCAAGGCTGAACGCGGGATCTGAATGTGTTTCTTGTACTGTAACAACTCTCTCTCTCTCTCTCTCTCTCTCTCTCTCTCTCTCTCTCTCTCTCTCTCTCTCTCTCTCTCTCTCTCTCTCTCTTATTTACTGGGTGTACAGAGGCGTTGCTACTGCCGGGTGACGGAAAGAAAAGGCGAGTGTATACAAGGAGAGAAAGAAGCTTGTTTACTGGAGAGACTCGCGGGTCAGTTAGTTCGCGTCCATTCATCCTTTATTCAGACGATGGTGTGTGTGCGGCCAGGAGAGTTAGCCGCGGACAGGTGAGTAGCGAGGTGGTGGTGGTGGTGTAGTAGTAGTAGTAGTAGTAGTAGTAGTAGTAGTAGTAGTAGTAGTAGTAGCACCGGATTCACAAGAAAAGGGTAGCGACAGAAATGGAGGTATTCCGTGACAGCAAACTTAATTTATAGAGTGGAAAGGAAGGAAGAGAGAGAGAGAGAGAGATAGCAGAAAAAAATAAATAAAAAAAAGATAAAAGTACAACTCACGGAAAATTTACACACGACGGAAGGTAAATCATCAAAATTATACCTCTCAAAGAAAAAAAAAACATAATAATAATAACGTACAATGCCTTTGATATTGGCGGAGCACGAGGCACGGCGGCACGGCAAATCCCACAATGCCGTGCGGGACGTGTTTGCTTGGCGCGGGGAGATGGGGAAGGGGGAGGGACTGATGGGGGAAGGAGGAAGCGTGAGAGGGAATAGGATAAGAGGGTGAGGGAAGGGAGGGGAAGAGGGTGTGCAGGAAGGGAGACTAAAGAAGGAGGGAAGACGCTGGAACTAGGTGAGGGGAAGGTATGAAGGAAGGGGAAGTGGTGAGGGGAAGAAGGGGAAGGTGTGTGTGTGTGTGTGTGTGTGTGTGTGTGTGTGTGTGTGTGTGTGTGTGTGTGTGTGTGTGTGTGTGTGTTTGTCAGTTTCTCCCTTCATCCCCCTTACTCCATGACATGTTAACGTGTTCCACCACCACTATCATCACCACCATCACCACCATCACCACTATCACCACCACCACCACCATCACCATCACCATCACGCTACCTTCGCCCAACTTGTAACTTTTCCTCCCAACCTCCACCATCAGCACCACCATTCACCTTCCCCCTCCACTTCCCTACCACCGCTGTAACTTATCTCCCTTGCCACTTCCTCCACCACACAACCACCACTGCCACACACTACACCACTAATATGTTAATTTACCACTATCCTCCCACCACCACCACCACCACCACGAAAAATGAATGAGACT
>NC_087158.1:24807039-24809539 GCF_035594125.1 Scylla paramamosain
AGGGTCTTGTTGGGGAAATAACAGCATGGGCGGAAGGAGAAGGGACGGAGGAGGCAGGGCATAGGGAAAGGAGGCCAGTGGAGGCAAAGTGGGAGGAGGTCGAGAGAGAGAGAGAGAGAGAGAGAGAGAGAGAGAGAGAGAGAGAGAGAGAGAGAGAGAGAGAGAGGGAACAGTAAGCGATTAAACTGAGGCAAAAGGAACGGAAGGAAAAGGTGAGTGCGTTTAAATCTTCTGACAAGGACGAGAACGAGAGAGAGAGAGAGAGAGAGAGAGAGAGAGAGAGAGAGAGAGAGAGAGAGAGAGAGAGAGAGAGAGAGAGAGAGAGAGAGAGAGAGAAACAAAGACAACAGTAAAAAAAAGGAAACGGAAAAATGAAAAGAAAGAAAAGAAGGAGGAAAAGAGAGACAAATCACAAATACAAGACGAACAAGACAAAAGAAAACACGAAAAACAAAACAACAACAAAAAAAATGAAGGAGAAGGAGGAGGAAGAGGAAGAGAAAGAGAAAAAGAATAGCAGAAACAGAAAATAGACGTGGAAGGAAGACGTGGAAGAAATCAAGAAAGGAAGGAAGCAGGTAGGCAGGCAGGTAGAGAGAGAGAGAGAGAGAGAGAGAGAGAGAGAGAGAGAGAGAGAGAGAGAGAGAGAGAGAGAAGGATAGAGTTGAGTAAACAGTAAGGACCGAATGGCATCAATTTGCTGAGGAGACATGGCCGTATGGAGATGAGAGTGTCATGGCCTCGTATATCTGTGCGAGGTGGCGGCCGCGTGATGGGAAGTGGCGGTGGTGGTGCAGCCGGAGTGATGGGAAGTGATGGGAGGCGATAGTAAGTGGCGGTACTGGTGGCGGCGGTGTTAGATTGATGGGAGAATGGTGAGTGAATGATGGTGTTGGTACGCGTCTTGCTGCGATGGGAAGTGATGGGAAATGATGGGAAAGTGATGGGAAGGTGATAGAAGTGGTGGTGGTACTTGTGGTAGTGGCGGTGGTGTTAGATTGAATGGGGGAATGGTGTGCGTCTTGCTGCGATGAGACGTGATGGGAAGGTGATGGGAAGAAGACAGAGGTGGTAGTGGTAATGGTATTGGTGTTGGTACAGTATAGCGATGATGATGCAATGATGGGAGGTGATGGGAGTGATGGGATGACGATGGGAAGATAATAATAGTAGTGGTGACAGTGAAAAAGGGAGAGGAAAGGGTAATAAGTGAAAGGGAATAACAAAGAAGAAGGCGATGATGATAAAAAAAAAAATCAAATATCAAATAATCAAAAAATAAAAAGAAAACAAAACAAAAAACAAAAACAAAAACAAACAAAGATGAGACAAAAATAAACAATGAAATGGACACAAACCAACAAGAATTCAAGAACATTCATACCCACAACTTAACACGATTTAAGAAAAGCACGAAGAGGAGGAGTAGAGGAGGAAAGGAGGAGGTCACGGAAGAGGAAGAGGAAGAGGAAGAGGAGGAGGAAAGAATGAGGCGATTAAGAGCAGCAGAAGGAGATATAAAGTAATACAAATGAAGGCATAAATAAGAGGGAAACTGAAGAGAGGAAGGGGAAAGACGAAGAAGGCAACGAGGGAACATGGATGAACAGGGATTAAGGAAGGAAAAGGAGAGAAAATCATGCAGGGGACTGATGGAAGAGAGAGAGAGAGAGAGAGAGAGAGAGAGAGAGAGAGAGAGAGAGAGAGAGAGAGAGAGAGAGAGAGAGAGAGAGAGAGAGAGAGAGAGAGAGAGAGAGAGAGAGAGAGAGAGAGGTTCCTTTTTCTTATCGCTTACCCTCTCCATTCCCTCCCTCCCTTTCAATTCTTAACCCACCCACCCCACATACACACACACACACACACACACACACACACACACACACACACACACACACACACACACACACTCCACCTGCCATCGATCTCCCTTCAGTACCAGGTGGTGGAGGAGAAAGTGGGGGGAGGGGGAGGAGGGAAAGGGAAGGAGGAAAACCTGAGATGGAGGAAAAGGTTGAAAGAAAAAGAAAAGAGGGAGAGAATGACGCCTGAAGCACACATGAGAACCAGGACCATTTTGGAACCAAGGAGGAGGAGGAGGAGGAGGAGGAGGAGGAGGAGGAGGAGGAGGAGGAGGAGGAGGAGGAGGAAAACCATAGAGACGAAAATATAAGTGGAGAACATAGGAAGAGAGGATAAAAAGGGAGACAGGAGCGTAGGGGGGCGAAAAGGGGAGGAAGAGAGAAGATGAGAATAAGAAATCATGTAAAAATAAAAATATGGCAGGAGCAGAAGGACAGAGAACGAGGAAAATTATAGGAAGAAGCAGAAAAAGAGAAAGGAAAGGAATAGGAACGAAAGGAAAGAATAAAGGATGAGAAAAGGAATGTATAGGTGTGGCCTTCGTGTCGCTCCTTTACTGACCGCTGAGATGGGAGTCGAAGTAATCATTTTTTTTTTCATATTCAATTTTAATGTCTATACTTTCTTTTTTTTGAGTTAT
>NC_087158.1:24814539-24817039 GCF_035594125.1 Scylla paramamosain
AGTGTGTATGTGTGTATGTGTGTGTGTGTGTGTGTGTGTGTGTGTGTGTGTGTGTGTGTGTGTGTGTGTGTGTTGAGCCGTGGGTGAGGCTGTCGGGTATGAAATGAGCAATCAAAAAGGATTTCGAGTGTCTGCATCCTCTTCCATCTCTTCTTCTTCCTCCTCCTCCTCCTCCTCCTCCTCCTCCTCCTCCTTCTAGTTTTCCCTTTCCAGCATCTCCTCATCCTCCACCTCCTCCTCCTCACTTTCTCCACTCTTCCTCCTTTCCGTCCCCTCTTTCTCTGTTTCCCATCCTAATCTACCTTTTCTCTTCCCCCTCCTTCCCTTCCTCTTTTTCTTCTATTATTATCATTGTTACCATTATTATTACTATCATTATCATCATTATTTATTATTATTATTATTATTATTATTATTATTATTATTATCATTATTATTATTATTATTATCATCATCATCATCATCATCATTCACCATCTCTTATCTTCTTCACCTCCTCCTTTTCCTCCCTTTCCCCACATCTTCCTACATTCCTCCATCTTTACATCTACCACCACCTACTGTCTCCTCTTCCTACTTCTCAACCTGCTCCTTCCTCCTCCTCCTCCTCCTCCTCCTCCTCCTCCTCATCCTGCTCCTCCTCCTCCTCTTCCTTCAGTGCCTTCTTCAGTATAAGACATTGAGCTGCTTCTGTATTGATTCCGTTCACTTACCAAGGAACAGAGGAAGGGTGGTGAAGGCTTAAGAGAGTTATGAAGATAGGGAAAAAAAACGTGAAAAGAAGATAAAAGGAAAACGCTGGAAGAAAAAAGGAAAGTAAAGGTGTTTCTAATGAATGAAGGAGGTTAAAGGGAAGAAAGAGTAAGAAAGACAAATTGACGGCAGTTATCGAGGGAGGAGTATCGGGAATGAGTAATATAATGAGAGAGAGAGAGAGAGAGAGAGAGAGAGAGAGAGAGAGAGAGAGAGAGAGAGAGAGAGTATACACAACATATACTAGAGAACCTGTCAGTTTATAACGAGAGTATCCGGTGATCTGTGCTTACTTCCATTAATGAATTACGTACTGGAGAACAGAACAGAAATAACAACATAAAAAAAAATAAGGAAAGCAGCAATGCCTCTGTATGAAATAGAACGACAGAAAGACAGACAGACAGACAGACAGACAGACAGACAGACAGACAGACAGACGGAGAGACAGATACCCAGAGACATACACAGAGACCGTAAGGAGATGACGAAAAGACGAAGGAAGGAAGGAAGGAAGGAAGGAAGGAAGGAAGGAAGGAGGTAAGGACGCGTGGAGAAGCTACTTAGCTAATTGTTTCGCGTCGGAGGTAAAATGCCTAATTAGCAACTCAGGAAAAATATAGATATGAATGAACCTGTTTTGTGAGACTTGAGACTTGAGAAGAAAGAAAACGAGAAGCAAGGAGAGTGGCGGATAGAATCAAGAAAACAAGCTGACAGTGACAAGAGAAACGGAAGCCGACCACGACGAAGACGAGAGAGAGAGAGAGAGAGAGAGAGAGAGAGAGAGAGAGAGAGAGAGAGAGAGAGAGAGAGAGAGGAGGGATGGAGAGATCTTTATCAACAAATTACTGCACATTTGAGAAAGGACCGTTCATTTTAAGAGGACAATCTTGAGAGAGAGAGAGAGAGAGAGAGAGAGAGAGAGAGAGAGAGAGAGAGAGAGAGAGAGAGAGAGACTAAGGAAGAAAGGAAGGAAGGAGGGAGGAAAGAAGGATTAAAGATTTGCATGAAGGGCGGCTGTTCAATTTCTCTTCTCGCCTTCGGGTATTTTCACACCGACTACAACCTTTTCTCCTCCGCTCCTCGCCCCCATTCTCTCCAAAATCTACGAATCCCAAACTCCGTGAGGAAGGGAATAATTTCACCTTAATGGATGGGGTGGAGTGGCCCCCGAAATGTCAGTGAGATCGATTGGTCCGGCGAGAGAGAGAGAGAGAGAGAGAGAGAGAGAGAGAGAGAGAGAGAGAGAGAGAGAGAGAGAGAGAGAGAATGTTACTGATTACGTACAAATAGATAGGCAGACAGAGAGAAGAGATAGACATTCAAACACGCACACAGACACAAACAGACAGACAAACAGACACAGATATAAACATAAAGATAGAGACAGACATACACAGACATACAGACAGATAAACAGATATATATATAGACAGAAGTCTAAAGAGACAACACAAAGACAACTAATGCCGTCAAGAATAAAGAACAGAAACAAAGGAAGTCACAAAATAACACACAAAGAAAAGAAATTTCATAAAAAAAAAAATTATACCTAAGAAAGGATGGAGTGAGGAGTGACATCTTTTGAAGAAGAAAGATGACCACAAGAAGGGAGGAGGAGGAGGAGGAGGAGGAGGAGGAGGGAAGATGACAAACCACTTAACGACTTCAAAACAAACACCGCGCGGGGAGAGAGAGAGAGAGAGAGAGAGAGAGAGAGAGAGAGAGAGAGACAAACACACAC
>NC_087158.1:24819539-24822039 GCF_035594125.1 Scylla paramamosain
TCTCTCTCTCTCTCTCTCTCTCTCTCTCTCTCTCTCTCTCTCTCTCTCTCTCTCTCTCTTCCACCTTCTTGTCTTCTTGTCTTTTCTCTCTTTCCTATATTCCTTCTTTTTTTGTGTCTTTTTGTTTTTTCCTTTTCCTTTGCCCGTTTTTGCTTTCTTTTCGTTCTTCTTTAATGGGTTTCTATTTTATTTTCTGTTCTTATTCGTTTCTTTCATTCTTTCATTCCACTTTATCATCCGTCTTCCTATTCTTCCTTCTTCTCTCCTTCTCTCTGTTATAATTCCTCTCTTATCTGCCTTTCCTTTCCTTTCTTCCATTCTTCTTTTAATTCTCTTTTCCTTCCTTCCATCCTTCTTTCCTTCTCTTGTCTTTCCTTCGCTTCCTCTTTTTCCACTCGTCAGCACCACTGTTATTTTCCACTAACTTCCACCTTGTCATCGTTTATCTTTCTATTTTATCTTCCTTTCCCTCTATTCTTTCGCTTTTGCATCAAGAGAAACTGCTGAGCGCAAAAGTATATTTCGGCTTTTTCTCGCTTTCTTCTTCTTCTTCTTCTTTTTCTTCTTTTACTTATGTTTCTTATCGCAAGAATCTCTTACTTCCGCGGAGGCCAAAGATCGCACACACTTGAACTCCGCCGGGAAACTCTCACAAAAAATCCAGCACGGAAGTTTGCCTTGCGTACATTAGCAAGAAGCAAAGTTATTAGTCCTTCATCTCTTTTTTTCTATTTTATTTTTTTTTTCTCAATGTATATTTGCTTTACAATATTCACTTAGCCTCCTTCTCAATTCACTCCATCCTCCTTCCCTTCTTCTTCCAGCTTCATCATCACAGCCACACCACCTCCTCTTCCTCCTCCTCCTCTTCATCTTCCTCCTTCACTTTTTCCTTCGCTTCCTCCTATTAATACGAAAATGCCATCGCCAGGAGAGATGAGGAATGTTTATTTGCTTTATATATTCATGCGTCCTCCTCCCGTCCCTCGCCCACCCGTGACCGCCGCCTTCAGGAGAAATTACAAGACGCAATACGTGTGGTCCCTCCGCCTGTGTGACCTCGTCCGTCGTGGCGGTGACGGAGAGAGAGCGATGGCCGCCCCCTGACCGCCCATCACCGCCACTCTCCTGCCAGGGTCGCCGGCGAGGTCAAGACAGGTGAATTAGTGAGCCACGATGTATTGTTTCCTTCCCCGCTCAAGTCATGAGTGTTAGCCGCCTGCCTGACGCGCCTCTCTCGCTTTCCTGACTCTCCACACTCCCCCTCTGCTATTATAATTGTTCCTCTGCTACTCTCTCTCCTCACTTCCCTTCCTGTCCTCCTCCTTCACTCTCACGTGTCCTCCTTCAGCATCCACACACCCATGCTTTCATAATGACATTCACAAGTTCACAAAGTTCTCGCTGCAAACGCCTGGTCTCCGCCCCCCCCCCTTTCTCCCCACACGCAGCCCGTTGCACGCCCACGCCAGCGAACCCGAACAGCACTCCCGCCACAGGTCCTCGCTCCTTGTGCCGCCAGGACCGCCAACTCCTGACAAACACACACTCACAGCCAATACCTCGCTTCACACACACACACACACACACACACACACACACACACACACACACACACACACACACACACACACACACACACACACACACACACTTGACACAGCTGCCGCCAACGTCGCCGCGCCTCTTCCTTTCACTAACTCAAGTCGAAGGGCTTGTAAGTTTCATCTTCCAGTTCTTGCATTCCTGGAAAAAGTTGTTTATTCGAAATGAAGCCTGCACAATATTCTCTTTTTCCTTCATTAGTCGACCTGATTCTCGGAAAACGCATTCAGAAAACTTTCATTGAAGTTTCCAGTGCAGCGAGACGAGGAGGCAAACGGGAACACGTCGCCTTTCATCCCGGAGCAGCAGGCAGCCCTCGTCCACCGCCTGGCGAAGCTTTTCCACCTGCAAGCGGCTGATTATTGCCCCCAGAGTGCTAATGAGGCGTGGATGTGTTCAGCAAGAGGGCACCCACGTCAAAGATTCACACGCCACGACCACTACGGATAATCATTCCAGCGACTCATTCCCTTCACTAGTTTGGAGAGAAAGGTTTCTCCCACACGCCATCAACGCAAACATTTCCTCCAATATTTTACAGGAGAAAAATAATACAAGAGTTACAGCCACAGCAAGAGACAAGACAGCCATACCACTGTTGTCATTCACCGGTGTTGTTGTTGTTTTAGTAAATAAATATTCGATACTTATGTTGAGGAATTAGCATAAAAAACACGACTTCCCAGGTGAACCATAATATTGCCAGTGTCGTATGCTCTGAAAATCTTCGCTCGTTTGTATTTGTTGAAGAAAAGAAAAAAACTGGAGGTAAAACAAAAAAAACACGACTCGCTCCAGCCCAGCCTCAGTACACGGCCGCCGCAAAAACGCATATTTGCTCGCTTGCATTTGTGGAAGGAAAAGGAAAATATTGGAAACCAAAAGCGCGCCAGCA
>NC_087158.1:24827039-24832039 GCF_035594125.1 Scylla paramamosain
CTTTTTCTACCTTTCCCCTGATTCCCTCTCCTCCCTTCTTTCTTTCCTTCCCTCTTCTCCCTTTCTCTCCAATTGTCTCTTTTCCTTCACCCCTCTTTCCCTCACAATCTTCTCCCTTTCTTTCCGCCAGCTTCTCCTAAACACATCTTTCTCTGCTTCTTTTCTGCCTTTCTCCTCACCACCTTTCCTCGTCTCCCACCAGGCAGACGAGGAGCATCACAACAAACTCCTGCTCGTCTCTGTTATTACCGCGACATGATCAGGAAGCCAAAGAATCTTCCGCCGCCACTCAGCAAAGAGAAAATTAAACTAGAAATACCTTGCTTGCTTTTCCTTATATTCCTCCCTCGCCGCGTGGAGTGGATGTCAAATGAGGTGGGGTGGAAATATTGAAGGTACACAGACACAGGAAAGAAGTGATATTGGGACGTGGGTTTGTGATGAAAGTAAGGAACACGTGGGAAAAAAAATGTAAATTACAATGGAGCAACAAAAAAAAAATGCATTTACAAAATAAAATTAGAATAACTTGAGGTAAAATAAAGGAAGAAACAAGACTAATAAGAAAATAAAGGTAAGTTACATAAATTATATCTCTTGAAAAAAAAAAAAAAGTCATTGAAAAACGAAAAGATGTAAAAATGCATGTAATGTACAGTGATGTATGAAAATGAATAACAGAATTACGAAATAATAAATGCAATGGAATGAAAAAAAAAATAAGGTAATGGAGCTGCAGTACTGATCCAGAAAAATGCGGAAAAGTTTATCAGAGCACAAATAAAGAAACAACAAATAATATACATTTAATCTAACGTCACATTTAAAAAAAAAATACTTAAAACTAAATGCTAAAAAAAAATGTAAAAAAAAATTAGATAAAACTCTCAACACAGTATAATAAAAAGACAAGAGTACTAATCCAGAGAAAGGAAAAAAAAGAGATTATCAGAGAACTAAAACAAAAAACTGTAAGAAAAAAGTACATAATCCATCATAACATTAAAAAAATAACAAAACCCCCCAAAAAATAATGGGGAAAAAATGGTTTAAAGTTTGTCAATAAAGTGTAGTAAAGCTGCAGTATTCATCTGGGCTTGTGTTTGCGAGGGCGGCCCGCGGAGGGAGCCTTTCACCCTCCCTCGTGCGTGCGCGACGCCGACGGATCACAAACAACAAACGCCAAAGGGGAAAAAAAAAAGGAATGGGGAAAAAAGGAGCGGAAATCAGAATATAAAACGCCCTCTCTCGATTTTCCTTCCCTTTCCTCCGCCTGCAGCTGACTTGGATTTCCCGTTTTCTTCTTCTTCTTCTTCTTCCTCCTCCTCCTTCTCCTTTTCTACTTCTCCATCTTCCTATCCTTATTCTTTGTTTTATCATTATTATTACTCCATTCGTCTATTATTCAGTCACCCCTTCAGTCAGTCAATGAATCGTTCAATCTGCCAATTGTTAGTCAGATAATTAATCAGTCATTCAGTCAGTTAGCCGTTAAATCAGGCAGTTAGTAAGGCAGTAAGTCATTCGTTCATTCAAACAGACACTAAATCATTCAGTCAGTCAGCCAGTCAGAAAGCCCGGAGGAACACACACACACACACACACACACACACACACACACACACACACACACACATATATTAGGAGACACGCACAAGGGCGAGACATGAGGTTACAAGACACAATTTGGAATCAACACAGCCCACCATCCACGCAACACTGCAATGGACGCTGTGAACACCACCACGCAACACAACATCAACACCCCGCTACCACCACCGCCACCAACATATCAACACAACACACCAAACGCATCAACATCACACAACACCACGAATCTAGTGTTTTTTTCTCTTTTTTCTCCTCTCTCCCTTTTTTTATCATATTTCCCCTCTTCTCTTCCTTCTTTCCTCCTTTCCATTTTCTCACAATCACCACACAATTATCACTAAAACTATATCTCACCACCTCCACCACCAGCACCATCACCATCACCACAACACAAACACAAAAAAACACAAAGAAATATGCACAACAGTAGAGTAAATAGTAAATTCAACATAAGACAGAACACATACAAAGAAATCTCTCTCTCTCTCTCTCTCTCTCTCTCTCTCTCTCTCTCTCTCTCTCTCTCTCTCTCTCTCTCTCTCTCTCTCTCTCTCTCTCTCTCTCTCTCATCTACCCACCTATACTTTCCATTCCCTCACCGTGCGAGAAACGAGAGGGAGGGATGGAGGAAAGGAAAGGAGAGATGGAAGGATGGAGGGAAGGGCAGGAAGGATGGAGGGAAGGAAGGGAGGGAGGCGGGAGGAAGTCACCACGGCCGGTCGGGTTCTCCTAAAAGCCTCACCTGCCCGCTAACGACCAGGTGAAGCCCGCCATCCACTAACGACCTCACCTGTGTGCCTCCTGCTGGTGGTGGTGGTGGTGGTGGTGGTGGTGATATGTAGGGTCTAGAAAGGTGGTGGTATTGGTAGAGGTAATGGTGGTGGTGGTGATAGTAATAGTAATAGTAGTAGTGATAGTGGTGATGATGATTGTTGTTGTTGTTGGTGGTGGTGATGGTGGTGCTGGTGGTGGAGGTGGTATTTTCTTGTAAAAAATAAATAAATAAAACAGAAAAACCGTGTCTAAAAGTCCTAAAATCCACGTTTTCTTTTAACTCAAGACAACCTCCCAAATGACCACTTTTCTCTCCCTTTTTATTATTTTTTTTTCATTTTTCTTTTTTTCATTCCACAGACGCTCACCGAAACTCTTCCTATCCATCAAAAGTTATCAGGAAACACACACACACACACACACACACACACACACACACACACACACACAAGCAGGGAATCCTAACTAGTAACTTTTTGTCCTTTTCTTGCTGAGGAAGCTTAAAGTTGTCTAGCTCGCGCCTTCTCCACACACCTGCCGAGGCCTTGTTTGCACCTGTGTGAGGACGAGGCTCGGCACATATAACACCTCTCATCACGGGCGGAGTCGTGAGCTAGTCGTCTTTGCTGCATTCTCACTCTCTCTCTCTCTCTCTCTCTCTCTCTCTCTCTCTCTCTCTCTCTCTCTCTCTCTCTCTCTCTCTCTCTCTCTCTCTCTCTCTCTCTCTCTCTCTCTCTTATTCTTGTGCCCTTAGCCAGACACCTTAACACGTAAAAGAAAAACAAAAATATTAGTAAAGGCCTTTTCTCCTTCGCGACTTATTCTGTTTGCAGAGGCAGTTCAGTCCACGTGTTTATTTAGATATAAAGAAATGCAGCGGGAAGGGTGGAGAGGAGAGGGACTAAGGGAGGGCTGTGAGGGCTGGTGAAGTTGGTAAAGGGTTAAGTGATCTATTAGGACGTGATGAGGATGGGGCGTGAGTAGGCGGGTTGCGAATGAGGGGAGAGTGGGCGGCAGGACGGCACACAGACTGGAAGGGAGAGGGATGGTTAGGATCGAACAGTTAATCACCAGCTCGTTACGGCAAGGCTCAACCCATCGTGCCACTCAAGGTTAAAAGAGACAGACGTTGGTGGCATCATACCCCAAGTCGATTACCTGTATATGCCTCCATAGACAACAACAAAACAGTAGCAATAACATGACTGAAACCGACGGAACATGACGACTAAGCAAATACGGAAAAGGACACTGCCCAAGTCACAAATTCACCCATTAATGGCAACAAAATAGTAACAATAACGTAACTGAAATTGATGGAACATGATGGCACTAAACAATGACAGGAAAGGACGCTACTCAAGACACCAAATTGACAAGTACCCAGTGTCAATACCAGTGGTTCTTTAGCAGCAATAACGGCATTTTACTATACCGCATTCGAAACTTCGGGACATGACTGTACCACCAACTAACTAAACTGACTGACTCTCCCGGTGCCCACTTGTGCTTTTTATTTCCTTTTTTTTTGTTGTTGTTGTTGTTGTTGTTGTTGGGACGGCATTTTAAGCGAGCTTTTTATATACTTTTTTGTCCCTTTGGCCTGCCTCCCTGACATGAAAAAAAAGAAACAGAAAACAAGAATGGCTTCCACATAATCACATCGGTATTAAGTTTTTTTTTTTGTTTTCAAAGCTTGTCGGACGCAGCACCAAGTCCCTTCCAGAACCAAACACGAAGTCTTGACAAAAACGCAAGTCACGTAAGAATCACCAATTTATACCGAGGAAAAACCAGTCATTTATCCTCGCAGTTTGTCAGACGCAGCAATAACTCTTCTCCACAAGCACACACAAAACTAAACATGACACCAGGAAACGCCACCACAAAGAATGCCTGCCTGGATATCAGCACACAGAGAGCGAGAAGGGCGTGAAGTAATCCCAAGGGCGCCATCACTCAACAAGAGATCTGTAAGTACACGTGTTTCTGTCGCTACTCAATAACATGAAGATTAAGAAAATGAGATGAATTAATGCTTCGAGACTTGATAGTGAAGGTTTTAATAGTGAATTAACACCTGATGAATACTACTGAGACTTTCTGATTTGTCTCTTCGCTGCTGTTTGTTATTCACGTCTCGCTGCAATAGGAAAAGAGAAAGGAATGAAGAGAAAAGAAAATGAAAAACAGACATGGACGTTACTACTCCCCTCCCTCCATCGATCCCAGTCTCGAGGTGGACAATGGAAAAGGTACACACACACACACACACACACACACACACACACACACACACACACACACACACACACACACACACACACACACACACATGCACACACGAGGCTTAATGCACAGTTTCCATTTCCAGCCTAAAGTTAAATCTCGTGACCATGGTGTACAATTGGGTGCTTTTCTTTTTCTTCTTTTCCTCATTTTTCCTTTCTTTCACCTATATTTTCTTCTTCTCTTATCCTCTTCCTTTTTTTTTACATCTTTTCGTCCTTTTTCATTCTTCCATGTTCTCGTCTGGTTTGCTTCTTCCATGCCAAACCTAATATCATAATATCTTCTCCTCCTCCTCCTCCTCCTCCTCCTCCTCCTCCTCCTCC
>NC_087158.1:24834539-24837039 GCF_035594125.1 Scylla paramamosain
CCTCCTCCTGCACTGGCCACTACACTTACAATACAGAACTCTCCGCCCTTCCCCCAAAATCTTTTGTCCTCCCTCTTGAAGCGTTTATTAAAACCTAAATTGGTCTTGGCTTTTGGGTTTTCTCTCTCTCTTCCTCTCGCTCCTTTTTTCTCCTCTTTTTGTGGAGCGGCAATAGCGCGGGTTTTTTGTCCCTTTATTAACTATTGTATTTACATTGTCTTCATGCAGTCTGTTGGGCGACACAAAAAGGGAGTTATATTTGCTGCTCTTATTCTCTCTCTCTCTCTCTCTCTCTCTCTCTCTCTCTCTCTCTCTCTCTCTCTCTCTCTCTCTCTCTCTCTCTCTCTCTCATTTATCTTTTGTTTTCATTTTCTTCATTCAATTAGCCTTGGTATTTTTTTACTCTCTCTCTCTCTCTCTCTCTCTCTCTCTCTCTCTCTCTCTCTCTCTCTCTCTCTCTCTCTCTCTCTCTCTCTCTCTCTCTCTCTTGCATCTGACATACATATCCACATTATTGGTGAATGTGTCAGTGAGGCGGACAGACAGACATACGGACAGAGACACACAGGACGGGTAAAGAAAGAGACAGACAGACAGATAGGCGACAAATGAAGAGAACGAAAATAGCATGAAAACAAAGTGAAAGAGAAAACGAAAGAAATAGTGATGACACACAAAAGCACACTGACAAACGGACGGACGGACAGACAGACAAGCAGACAGACAAACGTGGAAAAAAGCAGGACACAAAAAGACAAACGAAACAAAACCAATTTCGCGGAAGCCTAGAGATGTTTGGTCACTTAACAGAGAAACAAAAAAAAAAAACAAGCAAGAAAGTAAATGAGGAAGGAAGACAAAAATGATAATTAAGTAAACCAAGAGAAAAAAAAAAGAAGAAAATGCAATAAACTGAATGACTCTTCAACTGATTCAACTAACGGCGCTTTCACAGTTTCATTCAGACAATTAATCACCTTATTTGTCTATCTATCTGTTAACCTATCTATCTATCTGTCTGTCTATTTATTTATATAGGTATCTATCCCTATCTCATCATATCCTGTCTTTGTTTTAGTCTTTCGCTATTGTATTTAATCTAACTTCCTAGTCTCCTCAAATAACTAAAAAATTAAACAATAACTTAGAAACACAGAATGAAATTAAACTTAGAAAACATACATGCTAATTCTAACCTTCCTTCCTGCGTCACCTCTGCACACCTGTCACAATGAGGAGCTACAGGTGTGCTGGCTATGGTCACCTCACGTCGTTTACCTGTGGAAGAGAAAAAACACAAGGTCAACACAACACTCAATACCTGCATCATATAAAAACTGTAAATGTGTATCGGAAAACTACAAATGAATATCGAAAAAACAAGATTCTCCATTTTCTTTTTTTTTTCTTTAATCTTCTTTCCATTTTCGTTCCATGGTTTTTTTTTTCGCTTTCTCTCTCCTTCTCTTCCCTTTCTTTCCTTCCTTCTCTCTTCTACAAAAAAAAAATAAATATTGATGAAAGCGCAAAATTTTCTTCTTGCTAGACTTTTTATTTTCTATTTCTTTAATTTCCTATCTATTTTCGTCGTATTTTTCTCTCTTCCTTTCCTCACTTTCCTTCCATCCTCCTCCTCCTCCTCCTCCTCCTCCTCCTCCTCCATCTCATCACAGGACTCAGCTGGACTCCCAAACGGCTATCCTATTGTTGGTTGCCGCAAAAAAAGGCAATATTGCAAAGCTTCACAAAATACACTGAAAAAAGAGGGAGAGGAGAAGCGGAAGGGAAGAGACGGGAGGAGGAGGAGGAGGAGGAGGAGGAGGAGGAGGAGGAGGAGGAGGATTGGGGGAAGGACAGACTATGAAAGTGTGAGGTGAAAGACCCCGAAAGGCAAATGAAAAAATAAAAAGAATAATGATGGAATATAAAGGGAAAATAAGAGACAGGAAAAAAAGATGAGGAATAGAAAAGTGGAGAGAATAAAACATGGAAACTTTGTATGAGAGAGAGAGAGAGAGAGAGAGAGAGAGAGAGAGAGAGAGAGAGAGAGAGAGAGAGAGAGAGAGAGAGAGAGAGAGAGAGAGAGAGAGACTTACATCCTCCCACACACCCACACACATATACACAAACACACAGTCATACAAATAAACAAAAAACAGACGGATTAAATAAAAAGTGTCACATGAGGACAAACACACAGAGAGAGAGAGAGAGAGAGAGAGAGAGAGAGAGAGAGAGAGAGAGAGAGAGAGAGAGATAAGAGAAGATGAATAAAGAAAACGAGAAGACAAAGATGGGCAGGACAAAGACAGATAAAGATTAAAAAGAAGAAAAAACAACTTGAGAGAAAAATTAACAAGTTATTCAACAAGATGCGAGATAGCGAGGACATTTTCTTTACAGTAGAGACTATGACACTATGACTCTCTCTCTCTCTCTCTCTCTCTCTCTCTCTCTCTCTCTCTCTCTCTCTCTCTCTCTCTCTCTCTAAAAGTCTCTC
>NC_087158.1:24842039-24844539 GCF_035594125.1 Scylla paramamosain
GTTGTACGAGCTGGGCCAGGCAGAGCTGCTGGCGACGGCTTCTTTCACCCCAGCTGGAGCCAAAACGCGTGGCACCATAACTGTCAGATGTAACGGGGGACGAGCACTCCACTAGACCAAATGCAGCACAGCCCTCTCTCTCTCTCTCTCTCTCTCTCTCTCTCTCTCTCTCTCTCTCTCTCTCTCTCTCTCTCTCTGTTTTCTCTCTTCAGCATCCTTCCCTCTTGCCTCTCTCAGCTTTTTCATCCTTTTTTTCTTTTTTTCTTTTTTTCCTTCCTTCTCATGCTTCCAAGAGCCTGTTCTCCACAACTCACCACACACACACACACACACACACACACACACACACACACACACACACACACACACACACACACACACACACACACACACACACACACACACACACACACATACACACACAAACACACCGACGGTTCCAGTAAGCTTCTAAGGGAAAGTAAAGAGCTTAAGGAAGGAGAAAAAGAGGCTCTAGAGAGAAAATATACAGTTAATGTAACAAGGATGTATTGTGTAAGTGGCATGTGTTGGGTAACATGTTAAAGAGGTGTGTGTGTGTGTGTGTGTGTGTGTGAGAGAGAGAGAGAGAGAGAGAGAGAGAGAGAGAGAGAGAGAGAGAGTGTATGTGTGTGTGTGTGTGTGTTACGTAAGGAAAGTACACGAAGGAACACAAAGAAAGAATGAAAAGTAGCATTTCTATTAATCACTGTGAGATTGCTAAAATGAAATACACTAACTATCTAATGCATAGTAAGAAACAAAACTTAACAAACATTCACCACATGTGTTACCTTTTTTGTTCTACATCTTTTTTCATCTGAGAAAGTTTAGTGAAGAAGGTGAAACTGACAAGTAAGAGCACGGGCCTGGTGTTATCAAGGGGTGGTGGTGGTGGTGGTGGTGGTGGTGGTGAAGTTATTGGTGGCGGTCTATATAGAAGAGAACAAATGATAACACACAACAGCAAACATTCAGGTCCTTTCTAGGCCGCTTAATTGCTCCAGCCTGCACTGACAACTAATACAGAAGATATCATATAGACTAGACATTTCATACTAATTTTCATCTCGTCATACTGAAAATAAAAAGGAAAGAAAAAGAGTAATGTTTTAAAAATTGAGTATGATAAAAATAAAAGTCATATAGATTAATTATTATCTGCAGAGAATCTCCGGCTTTCCCTTCCCCTCCCATTCACTCTCTCATTCCCCTCTCCCTCTGTCCTCCCCTCGAATACACTCTCCCACTCCCGACTCCCTCCCTCCTCCCCCTCCCATTCATTCTCTCACACCCTTCTCCCTCCCTCCTGCCCTCCCATTCACTCTCTCACTCCCGATTCCGTCTTGCCCTCCCATTTACTCTCCCTCTCCCATTTCCCTCCTTCCCTTCCTCCCACGCTAAAAAAAAAAAGGAAAAGGAATATTAGTCTCCCCTTTTTTTGGTGCAAACTTTCCAAACACTCATTAGCGAGCCACTGTGGCTTCCATTGATCTGATTTCTGTACGTGGAAGGAAAAAAAAATGGGGGAGAAATGCACGAACAATGGAAAAAATGGGAAAAAATAAGAGAAATAGGAAAAAATGAAGAAAAAGGATAAAGAAAATGGATATGAAGAAATGTAGCCACACACACACACACACACACACACACACACACACACACACACACACACACACACACACACACGATTTTCTATAAATCACGTACGTATTTGAAAAGTAGGTACTAGAGAGAGAGAGAGAGAGAGAGAGAGAGAGAGAGAGAGAGAGAGAGAGAGAGAGAGAGAGAGAGACTTGCTACCCATAGAGAAGAGCCTTAGTTCCGTGTCGGCCGCCAGAGGAAGATAAGAAAAGGCGAGTTCTCGAGTTTTCGGCTCCTTGGCATTCATTTGTCCCTCGCGTTTCTTGCGGAGGCGCCTTCCACGTGAGGGGAGTGGCAACAATGAGCAGGAGGGTTTCGTGTTAACTCTCACTCTCTCTCACCTGCTTTCTCTTTCTCCTTTCCTTACTCTCAGTTCTCTATTCTCCTTTTCTGCTACTTTTCTGTACTTTTTTTTCCTTTTTTTTATTTTGTCTATGAATTTCTTGTTTTCATTTATTCCTTGCTGTTTTCTTTTCTAGTTTGTTCTGTATTTTCTTCTCTTTTCCTTTTTTTTCGAGCCGTTCATTCGTTTTCTGTTATCTTTCATCACATTTCATCCCTTTTCTTTTCTACCTTTCTCTCTTCTTCCTTTTCTCAAAAACATAACGTAGGAAAATAAGGGAAGCTGCAAGAACTCGCCAGGCTTATATGTGGCAGTCCCTGTTTCAATTCTTAGATTTGTTTACCTATTTCCTGCTTTCATTTATCACTTTCCATCTCTTTTCTTTGTTTTCTTTTCCTTCAATTTTTCATACTTTAATTCCTAACGCCACCATACTCTTTATTTTCAGCCCATTTACTGATTTTCTGTTACAACTAATTCCTCTAAGTCATCTTT
>NC_087158.1:24849539-24862039 GCF_035594125.1 Scylla paramamosain
AGGAGGAAGGATGGAGGAAGGAGGAAGGCAGAGCAGTGGCAGCGTCGCAAATTGATTAAATATTCACGTGTTTGTGTGGCGACACGACACTCTGAGAGCCTGTGTGCGTCTGGGGGGAGGGGAAGGGGGAAGGGAGGGAGGGAGGGGAGGGAGGAGAGGAGAGGAGGGAGGCGACACACACACACACACACACACACACCTCTGCACTTTGTATACATAAAACACCATTATGCTCTCTCTCTCTCTCTCTCTCTCTCTCTCTCTCTCTCTCTCTCTCTCTCTCTCTCTCTCTCTCTCTCTCTCTCTCTCTCTCCCCCGTTATCTACCTTTTTATTCACTTGTTACCTGTCTACCTGTCACCAATTTATCTATTTCTACCTCACTGCGTTCCTGGTGAGTCGAAGCCAAATTCACCTAAGGAATCCGAACATCAGGTGAACACGAGGCCATTAATGCTACACACGGCTGCAATTTGCCTATCAGGGAGCCAACAACTAGTCCGTCTGGCGTCAGCTATCTCTAATCAGGCCCCGTAACAAGCCTTGGAGCACTAACAAGGAGTAACGACTTAATTGCACGCGATTTTCGACGACTCCAATGAGGATACTAAAATATGTAGGTGCTTGTTTGTTGCTTTATTGATTCACTTGATGGATCTCTCTCTCTCTCTCTCTCTCTCTCTCTCTCTCTCTCTCTCTCTCTCTCTCTCTCTCTCTCTCTCTCTCTCTCTCTCTCTCTCTCTCTCTCTGTATTGGGTGTCTATGTAATATTGCCTGCCTCCATTTGCCCCATTTTTCAATTTATGGGTTAATTTATTTTTCCGTCATGCCTCGTAATACTTGTCTTATATTTGTGTACTTTCATTTGTCAGTGTTTTTTTTTTAATGTATGTATGTGTGTATGTATGTATCATTGACCTATCTTGTTCTCTCTCTCTCTCTCTCTCTCTCTCTCTCTCTCTCTCTCTCTCTCTCTCTCTCTCTCTCTCTCTCTCTCTCTCTCTCTCTCTCTCTCATGACTCACTACTTTTCATACGTGTCTCCATCATTGCATACATATTAGTAAGTAGTGTGTGTGTGTGTGTGTGTGTGTGTGTGTGTGTGTGTGTCGCACCCTGATGTACACACCGCCACATTCCGCACCTTGCATTGTTGTGTGGTGGTGATGTATCCAAAAGCCACAGAGGGCGTCTTGCCACTACCTCGCAATGCACCACTACTAGTATGTCTGGTGCTGAATATCACTGTAGTCGTATTTATAGATCTTATACATCACTATCCGTGTTTATTTATCATCCCCCGTCTGTTCCTTGGTTTCTTTACCTTTGAGAAGCCTTCATTTTTTTTTTTTAACGTCTACTGTCACTGTCATTAACGTCGTTATCATCACTATCATCATCGACTGCTTTTTTTATTTTACATCATCATTATCATCACCAGCCAAGTAAACCCACAATCATCATCAACATCAATATCACCATCCACCAGCATTATCATCATCATCCACGCAGACGCACCATTATCACCTGTATCATCATCTTCACTATTCTCATCCGTATCATCACCGTTCACAAAACACCACTAATACCATCAATATCCACCATTATCACCCACCTGCCTACACCCTTTCACACAGCCATTAGCACCATTATCATTATCACCATTGTCATCACCATCCTCACCACCACCACCACCACCACCTCATGAACAAGTTGCTGTAATTCTCCCAGTCTTCATCTACAATCATCACCATTATCTAAAAGCAGAGAAGCGTGTGTGGGCCTCTCTTCTCTTCTCCTCTCCCTCCCTCTCCCTCTCTCACTCTTCCTCTCTCTCTCTCTCTTTTGCCCCAGACTAGAGTGCGTGGTGGTTATCGCCTTCAATCACCACCACCACCACCACCGCCACCACCACTACCACCGCCATCATCGCCACCAACACAAGAAATATCCCATCACCGAAGGAAGGAAGAGAAGGAAAGGAAGGAAGGAAGGAAGGTGGTGATGTTCTGAGCGTCCTTGAGTATAAATGTATTGGACAGTGATTGTGGACCTTGCCTCTCTCTCTCTCTCTCTCTCTCTCTCTCTCTCTCTCTCTCTCTCTCTCTCTCTCTCTCTCTCTCTCTCTCTCTCGGGTCCATCCATTGCCACTGGGAAGTAGATTTAACGAAAACTTTTTGTGTGGCTGCAAGAACGAGGAAATGGTCGTGGTTACCGCTCATCTTATCACTTGGAGGAGGGCGTAAAGATCTCTGCCCTGACGAGATGAAGGTGAGGGACGAGGGCCAGGCATGGAGGAGGAGGAGGAGGAGGAGGACGAGGAGGAGAAGAGAGACGAGAAAACTCAAGCGGTAGGTTCCCATGTATTATGCAACCTGCCTCCTTCTCTTGGTAATTCCGACTGGACATTAATTAGTGACGGAGACAAACCAAACGTAATCTTGTAACTGGCCGATAAATTTCAAGGGGAAAGTCTGGTTTTCATCTCCCTCGAGCGGCTTTGTTAGGCTACATCACTCTTGTAAAAGGGAAGGTGTGGAGAGAAACGGGAAAATCGAAAAGGCAAGGAAGGGAGCGAGAAGGTTGATGAGGAGAATGAGGGTAAAGCGAGGAAAGGTGGAAAAGAATGACATGGAGAGGAAAATGGGAAAATTGAAGGAAAGGAAGGAGATATGGCTTGCACGGAAACTGGAACATTTGATAATAACTGGAAACTGGCATTTGAGAGAGAGAGAGAGAGAGAGAGAGAGAGAGAGAGAGAGAGAGAGAGAGAGAGAGAGAGAGAGAGACTGACAGAAACCAAAGAAAGAAAAGAAAACTCAAAATCTTCACTAACTTCCTCACCGCTTCAAGTCAAAACACAATCTCTCTCTCTTTCTCTCTCTCTCTCTCTCTCTCTCTCTCTCTCTCTCTCTCTCTCTCTCTCTCTCTCCCCGGCGGTAGGGCATGTCAGCGGCGCCCATCACTCCACTTCTTTTATCGCTGCGGGCTGGTTGGGCGCGCGGGGAGGAGGACCTGGGCCGGTGCAGTAGCCGTGCTCGAGTGTAAAATAAGACTACAGCACACACACTTTTTCTCTCCTTCGCGGGACTGTTCTGGAGGAAGGTGAGGCGCGGAAGGGGTTCATGCTGCTTAAAGAAAGACGGACGTGTGTGTGTGAAGGGGCTGGGGGTAGGTATGGGTGGGTGGTTGACGTGGGTGGTTGGGTAGTTAGGTGGTTGGGTGGATAGTGTGGGTGGGTGGGAGGGCAGGGACGCTTCTTTCCCACCACCAGCTCTGTGTATGTAATGTGATACTGTCGTTTGATTTTTTTTTTTTTTTCCTTTTTACGTGTCGTTTATTCCTAATTTATTTTCTTTGATGCTTGTGTTGAACCAGTTCTTGCTTGTTTGCCTGTTAGATTAATTGCCTAAGTTTGGTCAAGTTAATTTCTAAGTTAATTCAATTTGTTAAGTTATGTAAGTAAGATTAAATTTGTTTGTTCAGTACATGGGCGGGTAACTGACTGAATAATCCTCTACTTTCACATTAAGCCTCGTGTTCTTAAACGCATCAATCTCTCATAAGGGCTGCTTTTTAAGACCATGCAGATGATTACTCAGGCTCCCATGGCTGTTAATCCCTTTAACGACGCATAAGCCTTGTTAAATCACTACTAAAATCATAAAAAAACACTCTTATAAACCCCCCAATAACTTCTACGAGAACCTGATGGAAGTTGTCGAGATAAGAGGCAGGAACGTTTGAAAATATGGCCCGAAGTCTGAGGCGCGTGGAGGCGGCGTGGCGAAGACTGGCGTGAGCTGTGCGTCTGCTGGTGCTGTTTATCGCCTCCCGGTGTTACGCCTGGCTCGGGGTGTCACGCTGCCCCGGCCACAGGCGTGTTTTATGGCTAACCCTTGGCATGCTCCCTCACACCCAGACGAGGAAAAAGGGGCGTTCTTGTTCGTCTTTGTCTCCTGCCTCTCCCGGATCGTCTTCCCTGAATGAAAAACGATGGCGTGCACGGGTGTTTGATAATTTCACGCCTAAATGAAGCAGTGTGGAGTGAAAATGTCTGTGATTAATGTAAAGGAAAAATGAAAAATAAAAAGGTGTTATTCACTTAGATGTGGGTTAGTGTATGCTATTCTTTCCTTCAGCTGTTTCATTTTTTTTTTTTTTCTATTTCGAGGAGCTTTCATTCAATAGAAAAATATTATTGATTTGGATATAGGTTAGAGTGTGACATTTCCTTTTTTTATTTTTTTTTTTCACTCACTTGCTCCCCAGTTTCGATTTTTTTTTTTCCAAGAATCCCTGTCCCCCATTCACCACTCCTCTACTGCAAAATAAAACCTGATTCGCTCGACGTTTTTTTTTTCTTTTTTTTTCCCGAAGGATTTCACGCACCCAGTCAGTCATTGGCTCGCTGGCTGGTGACGGATGAGCCCGCACACACACACACACACACACACACACACACACACACACACACACACACACACACAGTCTTTATGGTGCAGGAAAACGAATGCGCGATAAACCTGACCGTGTGAAAAGTCCTCAAGTCTTCCATTTGGTCTCCGCTCAGCACCAAGAAATTTTGCACGTCTAGTTGCCGTCGTAGTAGTAGT
The DNA here is from genome assembly GCF_035594125.1 of Scylla paramamosain. Taxonomy (NCBI): domain Eukaryota; kingdom Metazoa; phylum Arthropoda; class Malacostraca; order Decapoda; family Portunidae; genus Scylla; species Scylla paramamosain. Next base: position 24,854,154 of record NC_087158.1, read on the forward strand.
AGTAGTAGTAGTAGTAGTAGTAGTAGTAGTAGTAGTAGTAGTATGTACAGTTATTCTGGTCGTGTTTACTAGTTACTCCTGCAGTGACATAGTGAATACGGGTGGAAAACATGACGCAGGTATACACGACATACACAACCATCACCTACCTGTACAGCAGCCGTCAAAACACAACAGCTTTTAGGGACAGACAACGTTACGTCCTTCAGTGGATAAAATACAATAAATAGATCAATAATAAGACATTGCTGTGGTTATGTAAAGTCACTACTACTTATTTGTACATGTTCTTTTCTTTATTTCTTTTTTTTACTTCCAATTGCGAACGAAAATAAAAAGTAAATACGTTTGAGAGTAACTGTACAAACACACCAATGGGAAAAGGACAAGAAACAACGAAAAGTACAAGAAAAATGTAACACCACGAAATGAAATGAATGAAAAGACAATAATCGAAAAATGAGTTAGTGATTCTTCCAATATGTCCCTTCCACACTCCTCACGCCATTCACCCCCCTTCCCTTCCTCTCCCCTTCCCTCTTTCCCTCCCGCCCGACCCCAGGCCCTCCCGGCGATAACAGCCACAGAGCCACAGAGACGAGTTTATAGAGCCAGATTAGATAAGGGACGTCAGTGCGTCTCCTCACGTGATATATCGATGAAGCGATACCCGAGGGGGCTTTCTGACGAGAGAGAGAGAGAGAGAGAGAGAGAGAGAGAGAGAGAGAGAGAGAGAGAGAGAGAGAGAGAGAGACGACACCAATTTCAAACGTGTGATTCCTTTCTCTTGCTCTCTTCCTCTTCCTCCACTTCCTCCGCTCTCTCCTCTTCCTCCTCCTTCTACAAGACTTTAAACAATGTCAATGATCATCTAAGCAATAAATGAATATACCATAAGACTCCCTGCACCATGAAAACCTACTATAACACACTAAATAAATATACTAGACAATAAATGTACCAAACAATAAATAAATACCCCATACAGACTCTCCCAGCACCATAAAAACCTACTAAACACGAACACTGGGAAAAGATTGGACAGATATTTTTCCTTCAACAAGTCCAATGCACAATGTGACCCTGCCAATCCCTTCATTCTTCTTCTTGTGTCCCCTCCCCACCTCTCTCTCTCTCTCTCTCTCTCTCTCTCTCTCTCTCTCTCTCTCTAGGGGTCCTCAATGCCTCACAACGAAGGATTTTGCACGACGAGTAAATTTAACCAGCGACCGGCCACGTTCCGCTGTTTGCTTGGCGGTGAGGGAATCAAGCACACTTCAAACAACATACGCAGAAGTTATCACTGTACGAGTTATACAACAAACACGCAAGTAAACACACACACACACACACACACACACACACATACACACACACACACGGGAAGGAAAACATAACGGTAACTCCCACGTGTTGGTCTTATTGGTATCTTGCAGCTTCCCTTGTGTTTTCATGTTATGTGCTTTAATATGTACAAGGGAAGAAACATCAGGTTAGGTTAGGTTAAGTTATGCTATTTAAGGTAGGGTAGGTGGTTTTAGGTTAGGTTGTTAGGTTAAGTAGTTAGGTTAGGTTAAGGAAGGTTAGGTTAATCTAGGTTATGATATGTTAAATAAGGTTAGGGTAAGTTACATTAAGTTAGGTTAAATTAGTTTAGGTTAGGTTAAGTAAAATTTGGTTACGTTAGTACGCAAAATAACAAATATACAATTCGAGATAAACATAAGATAGAGAAAGCCCTCGGTAGTAGTAGTAGTAGTAGTAGTAGTAGTAGTAGTAGTAGTAGTAGTAGTAGTAGTAGTAGTAGTAGTAGTAGTAGTAGTAGTAGTAGTAGCAGTAGCAGCAGCAGGAACAGTAACAGCAACAAACCAACCAAAAAAAAAATACCAGTAATAAAAATCTTAACTTAGTCCTTGCTGCAAATATATTACCACCACCACCACCACCACCACGCTCTGTAGTACACCAGCCCTCTAGTACTTAAGGTTCCAGTAACGCGCCACCAGAACCACAGCCACAAATAATACAACACGAGCATACAAAACTTCCGCCACCAACGTGATTTTATTGGTGTTCCGTGAAGTTCTTGCATTTGTCGCTGAAAGTTTTGTATCTACATAATTTCCTCCCCAACTCACAGGACTCCGGAAGATATTAGAGAGAGAGAGAGAGAGAGAGAGAGAGAGAGAGAGAGAGAGAGAGAGAGAGAGAGAGAGAGAGAGAGAGAGAGAGAGAGAGTTCTTATCCTCCTCCTCCTCCTCCTGCTATGCTATTTCTCATTCTTCTCATCCTACTCTCGCACCACCTCTTCTTCTCCTCCTCCTCCTCCTCCTCCTCCTCCTCCTCCTCCTCCTCCTCCTCCTCCTCCTCCTCCTCCTCCTGTTTGCCCAGCGAGATGAAGGAGGTGACTCGGTGTCTTCCTCACCATACAGACACAAAAATTATAATGGAAGAGGCAGGGCCGTTTATGCTTAGAGAGAGAGAGAGAGAGAGAGAGAGAGAGAGAGAGAGAGAGAGAGAGAGAGAGAGAGAGAGAGAGAGAGAGAGAGAGAGAGAGAGAGAGAAAATAATGGAGGTTGTATATGTGGTAGTGGTGGTGGTTGTACAAAGGTGGTGGTGGTGGTGGTGGCGGCACGGAGAGAGTGAGAGGGAAGTGAGCGCAGGGTCAGATAGTGGTAATAATGTTGAGAGAGAGAGAGAGAGAGAGAGAGAGAGAGAGAGAGAGAGAGAGAGAGAGAGAGAGAGAGAGAGAGAGAGAGAAACTAGAACGCGGAGGGCAAGCGATATTGGTCAGAAATATTGTTCAGAGAGAGAGAGAGAGAGAGAGAACAGAAAACTGGATTCCCGAAACATGGAGAACTGCAAATCAATAAATGAAACGACTCCCAATCAAGTTATCTTTTTCCTCAGTCTATCCCGTATTTTTCAAAACTTTCCCTTCTACTAATCCAATTTTCCCATTCCCACTAACCTCCCCTCTCCCCTACCCTCTCTCTCTTTCTCTTTCTCTCTCTCTTCTCCCATCCCCTCTCCCCTCTCTCCCCTCCTCTCACCTCCATCTCCCTTCACCTACTGTCACTCTCCCCCTCTCACACGTCCACTCAGTGCCGCCTCTCTCTCTCTCTCTCTCTCTCTCTCTCTCTCTCTCTCTCTCTCTCTCTCTCTCTCTCTCTCTCTCTCTCTCTCTCTCTCTCTCTCTCTCTCTCTCTCTCTCTCTCTCTCTCTCTCTCTCTCTCTCTGGTTGTTCATTATTACAAAAGTTATGTCATTGATTCGTCCTCCCACAGTATGAAGGAAGAGGAGGAGGAGGATGAGGAGGAGGAGGAGGAATATAAAAAGGATGAATCACACGGATATCCGGAAGGGAAGACTAATGTGAAAGAAAAAGTGAGAATAAAAGAGATGAATGACACAAGAAAAGGGAATCACGGGAAGGGGAAGATAAAAACTGAGAAAAATACAATGAAAAACGATAAGGAGGAGGAGAAAGATGATAAGTGAGGGAATAAGCGAAGAGAAGTGAGAATGAAGACCGCGTGTGTGTGTGTGTGTGTGTGTGTGTGTGTGTGTGTGTGTGTGTGTGTGTGTGCACGCGCGCGCATCTCGTAATTGATATGCCCCTCTTGAGTACTGAAGCTTATTAAGTGAAATGTTTGCTCTGTAGATACGTGTGTGTGTGTGTGTGTGTGTGTGTGTGTGTGTGTGTGTGTGTGTGTGTGTGTGTGTGTGTGTGTGTACGTGAACGTGCTATATGTGTGTATGTAAGTCAGTGTGCGTTTAAATGAATATCTCATCACCCAACTACACACACACACACACACACACACACACACACACACACACACACACACACACACACACACACACAGAGGAAAACCAATTAATATTCACAGAGAAAGAAATGGCAGAAAACACAAGGCAGGAAACGTGTTGGGGAAAAAATGAAGGAAGGAAGAAATTATGGAAGCTTGAGGAAAGAATGAGAGAAGAAAGGAACCACAAAACAAGAGGAATTGAATAAAGCGACGTGATGGAAGGAAGCAAATAAAACAAAGACCGGAGCAAAGGAGAAGGAAAACATCCACAAAAAGCTACGAAATAGAATTAAGACTTTCGAAACCAGAGAGAGAGAGAGAGAGAGAGAGAGAGAGAGAGAGAGAGAGAGAGAGAGAGAGAGAGAGAGAGAGAGAGAGAAGAGATGGCGAAGAAAATTATAGAAAAAGAAGGAAAGAAAGAAGTAATGGAACGAAGGAAGGAAGGAAGGAAGGAAGAAAGGTAGAAAGATAGAAAGAGGTAAAACAAGAAATACATAAAGGAAGAAAGAAAGAAGAAAAGAAAAAAATATATAGAGGAAAAGGAAAGAAAGAAATCGATGAAGGGAGAAAGAAAAACAAAGAAAAACAAAGAAAAAACCTAAAGAAAAGAAAGACAGGTAGAAACACACACATATACACTCACAAACATACCTACCTACCTACCTACACACCTACCCATCCAAACATACCCTTTCCCTTTACCCCCTTCCTCTCACCTACCCCCATCCCCCCACAAACAATATAAAGGAAACACAGAATGGCCAGCAGCGGTACATTGGCGCGTGCATCTGTAAGTTACACGGGGCATTTAGCTTCCTGTGGGGCTCATCGCTGGGCACTACAACGCTACATTTCCGCCTCTGCACGCCACACTGACCGCCTTGATTGAGATATTCGTCACCACCGTTGTTTCAGAAGGCAAGCGGGAGAGACGGAGGGTGCTGGAATGAAGAGTGTTGGATGGAAGGGTGTTAGATGGAAGGGTATTAGATGGAAGGGTGCTGAAAGAAAGGTGCTGGAAGGAGGGTGCTGGAAGGAGGGTGCTGGAAGGGAGGGTGCTGGAAGGAAGGGTGCTGGAAGGAGGGGTGTTTGAAGGAGAGTGCTGGAATTTGGAATGTCGGAAGGGTGATAGAAAGGGGGCTGGAAGTAGGCTGATGGAAGGATGGTGCTGGAAGGAGGGATACTGGAAATGTGCAGGAAGGAGGATGCTGGAAGAGGGATGAAGGAAACAAAGCTGAATGAAAAGAGAAAGAAGGGGAAAGACGAAGTGATAGGGGGAGAAGGAACAAGTGTGAAATAGAGATGAAGAAAAAGGGGAAGGATGGACGGCACTGGAAGAAACGTAGTAGAAAGGACAGACATGGAAGCGAGATAAGAAAACTGCTGAAGGAGGAATAGGAAAAAAAAAAAGGGTAGTGATAATGGACGCAGTTAAGAAAGGGAAGGAAACATAAAAAAACAATGAAGAACTCTAATACTGAAGGAGGAGGGAAAGAAAGTGAGTGATAAATGATGAGAAAGCGAACAGGCGTGGAAGAGAGATGAAGGAACTTAATGCTGAAGGAACAGGGAAAGAAAGGGAGGGATGGAGGGCGCTGGAAGGGACAAGGGAGACGAGACTTGCATGAATGAAAGGAAGGAATCTCGAGATGAAGGAAGAGGGAAGGATGGAAGTGATAATAAATGAAGAAATGACAGAGGAGGTAGAAACAGGCATGGAAGAGATGAATGAGAAAACTAGTAATAGAGAATGGGAAAAGTGAAGAGAAAGAGAGAAAAAATGGAAGAGATAGCATACAAGGAGAGTAAAGAAAGGAAGAAACAGAGGAAAGAGATAAAACTGTGAGAGCCAAAACAGAATCTATAGATGGGAAGGGGGAAGAGGAAGAAAATAGATTATGGAAAATTTTTAAAAAAATAACGTTTCAAAGAAGGGAAGGAACAAAAGATGCTACAAAGTTTTCGGGGGTGAGAATGGAATAGAAATAAAAGTGGAAATGACAAGAAGTAACAGAACAAAGATGAGAATAGAGATGGAAGAGGGAAAAAAGAGGAAAAAAAGAGAGGCAGCTATAGAGTGAAAGAAACGAGGAGAGAGGGAGTCTATGGATGGGAGAGAGGTGAGAGGTGTGGCATATTGAAAGGGAGAGAGAGAGAGAGAGAGAGAGAGAGAGAGAGAGAGAGAGAGAGAGAGAGAGAGAGAGAGAGAGAGAGAGAGAGAGAGAGAGAGAGAGAGAGAGAGAGAAAAAAAAAGAACGGGAATGGGAGAGCTGGGAGAGGAAAAACTCAAGCAAAACTGTAAAAATGGAAATAGAGAAAGGGAGAGGGAGAAGAAAACACAGGAAAACGCAAAGAAAAGGAAAAAAAATCAGGGAAAAGAGAAAGAGGGAGAAAGAGTGACACAGAAGGGAAGAAAGCTGATACCTATATAGCAGAAGAAGGGAAAGGAAAAGAAAGGGAAGAGAACATTGTGGAGGAGGACAAGAGGAAGAGGGGAAGTGGTCACTGCGGTAGAGAGGTGAAAGGGGGACACGAGGGGAAAGAAGAGGAGGTCAGTTACATACAGTAGAGGGGAAGGGAGAAGAATTCTAGTCATAGGAGAGGAAGGGGAGAGGGAAACAGCAGCGAAATTATCATAAAGGGTAGGGGGAAGTGAGATGAGAAAGGAGGGGAGGGGAAGTGAGGGGAAGAGAGGGGAAAGGGAGGGTGAGGGGGAATTCCACCACTGCCTCACGAATATTAGGTGAAGTGGTTCGCTTCTATCCGCTTCCTAACACCTCTCCCCTTCTCTCCCTCCCTCTCACTTGCACTCTCCCTTCCTCTCCCCTTCCTAGAGTTGACGTCAGCTTTTGTGTTGCATAAAAATCTGGGTTCCAGCAGTTACACACGCACAAACGTATTTCTCTCTCTCTCTCTCTCTCTCTCTCTCTCTCTCTCTCTCTCTCTCTCTCTCTCTCTCTCTCTCTCTCTCTCTCTCTCTCTCTCTCTCTCTCTCTCTCTCTCTCAACCCTCTGCCCCCTTTAAAATTTCAAAACGTCAGACCTCTACTTACGTATCTCATTTTCCTTCTCCCTTCCCCCTCCTTCCCTCCCTCCGCTCTCCCTCCCACTCACCTACCTCTCTCCAGCCTCCCCTTCTTTCATCCTGGCTCATTATCTCTTGTTCCGTCCACTTACGCGCTCCTTTACCTACTTACCAGCGTGCATGTCTGTCTGTACCTGCCTACCCCGTCCACGCACCTGTCACTCTGCCTGTCTGTCTGTCTATATGTCCTTCACCTGTTCGCATACCTGTCTGTTTTGCGTGAGGTTATGGCTTTATGAGGGTAATTGTCCCCACATCCACAGACACGCACACACGCACACGCACGCACGCTTATTAACTTACATAAGGTTTCAAGTTGTTTTCTAAGTACCGTAGCCACTTTCGTAAGCTTCTCATACCTGTTCTGGCCGCCAGGTGTAAAGACGCTCTCCCCTTCCTCTCCTCCTCGTCCTCCTCCTCCTTCTCTTTCACCGCAATACACCTAATCGGATGTACTACACTTCCCTTCCCTTACCTTCCCTTCGCTTCCCTTCCTTCCTTTTCTTCTGTGTTCATACCGCTTCGACTTAAACGGATAACTCTCTCTCTCTCTCTCTCTCTCTCTCTCTCTCTCTCTCTCTCTCTCTCTCTCTCTCTCTCTCTCTCTAAAAGCACGTAAGTGGATGTGGGTTTACACAGGGCAGGTTTACATCAACAAGCGTGTCTGCAAGTAAGTAAGTAAGTTTGAGGGATGGTTTATGGAGAGCGGCAGGTAAGGTAAGGTAAACTGATTGACGGTGAGGAAGAGAGAGGAGGAGGAGGAGGAGGAATAAGAGGCAGGTAAAGCTAATTTTAAGGCAAACTCAGGTAAGACTATTAAAAAAAGTATATACACCAAAAAAATTGAGGTGTAATAAATTTCAAAAGAGCGGAACAACAAAACCATGAAGTGTTACCTAAGGAAAGGTTAAGAACTCTAAACTGAAAAATAAAAACGAGGCTAAAAAAAAAAAAAGTGAAAAAAAAAAGAGTAATCAAGATGCATTA
>NC_087158.1:24874539-24892039 GCF_035594125.1 Scylla paramamosain
CGTCCCCTCCCCATGAGCGGCCCCATCTCCAGCCATCTCTTCGTGGTTCCCTCATCCGTGACCCTCGTTCAGGATGTCCGTGTAGCTGGTGGTGGTGGTGGTGGTGGTGGTGGTGGTGGTGCTACTGTTACTATTCTTCCTCTTCCCCTTCTTTCTTTTCTTCTTCTTCGTTTTCTTCTTGCAGTTCCACAATGTTATCTTTCTTCTCATCTTCTTCCCTTACTGTCCCTTAGTGTTTGTCTGCTCCTTCAAATATCCTTCTTCTTCTTCTTCGTCGTCGTTTACATTATTCTCACCCTGCTTCACCCTTCTCCTTCCCTAATACTGTCCTACCTCAACACCTTTAATATCTTCACCCTACTTCTCATATCCCTTATCCTATTGTTCTCTTATTATCATCACTATCAACACATCCACAGTAATTTCCCTTTCTATATGTTCTCATCTTCCCTTTCCTATTTTTTTTTTTCTTCTCCCTGTGTCTCTTTTCCTATTCCTTCAGTACAGCAATGCCCTTTTCACCATTTTCCTCCTCCTCCTCCTCCTCCTCCTCCTCCTCGTCGTCGTCCTCTTCGTCGTCCTGCAGTGCAAACCAATTCCTCCCGTAGACGTGTGTGGGGTCGAGGATTGGCGAAAAGTGCCTTAATTCAGCGTTGTTGCGGGGCGGCGACTCCCTCCTCAAACAACTTCCTCGGTGCCAGACACAACTTTGCTTCCCTAATTACTCTTCCCAACCTTCCAACCCTTTCCCTTTTCATTCCTCCTTTTTTTTTTTTCCTTTTCCTCATCTAGTTCTCTTTCTCCTTGCTTTCTCTCTCTCTTCTTTTTTTAATTACTTTTCCGGAGTAGCCTTTTTTCCTTCTTTTTTTCCCCTTTTCCTCGGCTCATTCGCTTTTCCTCTTTTCTTTCCTTTGTCTTTGTTTGTCTGCCAGTCTGTCATCTTTCGGTGTTGATTACAAGTATTTTTTTTATTTCCTTGCTTCCTTCCTCTTCCTTTTCTTCTTCAGTTTTACCCTCTAACTACCTATCTTCCCTCCATTTCTTCTGTTCCTTCCTTCTCTTCATTCCTCCTCACTCCCCCCATCCATCCCTCCCTCCTCTGCCCACTGCTATGTACTAATACACCCTCCCTGCCTATTTGTTGTGGCGTCCATGTTACTACGCTCTCTCTCTATCACACACACACACACACACACACACACACACACACACACACACACGGAAAACCCCACGTCAATGTACACACTACTACTTTAATAATAACAGACAAGCGGCTATTCCTCCCTGCACACACACACACACACACACACACACACACACACACACGCTGACGTACACACGCAAAACAAAGGACATGGTGTAAGTATGTGCGTATAACATGTCACACGGTACACATGCCAACGCACATTTGGCTTCGCGCACACAATGCAAGCTCGTCCCTCTCCCCTCCCCCCTAACGGCACCTCTGGGAGAGAGAGAGAGAGAGAGAGAGAGAGAGAGAGAGAGAGAGAGAGAGAGAGAGAGAGAGAGAGAGAGAGAGAGAGAGAGAGAGAGAGAGTCATTTTCGTGATGATGATAATACAAAGCACACAGCAAGAATATGTAAGCAAATAAACAGATACATAAATAAACAAATGAGTAAATAAACAAATAAATAAATAAATAGATAATAAAGGGAGAGGCTCCGTTAAGCAGACAGACAGACAGACAGACAGACAGACAGACAGCGACAGACAGAAAACGAAAGCAAACACGCATGTAACAAAAAAAAATTGAAAAAAAATATATATATAAACAGACAACGTATAGTTAGAGAGAGAGAGAGAGAGAGAGAGAGAGAGAGAGAGAGAGAGAGAGAGAGAGAGAGAGAGAGAGAGAGAGAGAGAGAGAGACTAAAAGAATAACAAAGAGGAAAGTGAGGAGAATAGAATGCACTCGACTCCATCCTAACACTTTTTCATATTTCAAAACTTTCATCCCATTCTCTCCCTCCCACCTCCTCCCGGTCCCTCCCTCCCTCTCCCCGTCCCTCCTCGCCCTCGCCTCTACCTTGTTCATCTCGGAGAAGCATTTCGGAGACGCGTACGTAGGTAAAGACATCCAACCTACGATGCTGGAAGGTAAATTACCCAAATTCAAAGGAAACACGACACCCCACTCCCTCCCCCACCCGCCCCCTCTCCCTGCCTTGGCTCTCACGCTCACTCTCTCTCTCACTCTCCCTCTTCTTTGCTTACAGCCGTGCGAGGAGGTGAACTCTTTCTTTCTTTCCTTCCTCTCCGTGTGTCGACGCTCAAAGCAATATAGTAAAAAGGGTTTTGTTCTTCCCTTTGAGGCGCCGTGGAAAGGTCAGGAGTAGGGAGCTGCGTCGCGGGCGGAGGCGCGTGGGAACGACCGCCGACGATGGAAAATAGTTGACCTTTATGGAGTCCAGAAAAAAAAAATGTTAACTTCTGACGGCAAGGTTCAGTGCTGCCGCCGCCGCCACACCTGAGGAATGCTGGAGTGTACATGAATTTGAACTAAACGCCCACATGCAGCACTGGTACGTAGAAAGCACTGAAGTGAAATACCAGTCAGGGGATTCGTTGATATAGAAAACGAGGACTTTAGAGCAAGAGAAGCACAAACTGGGTCCTAATCTACACGTTCTGCCTCTCGTACTACAGTTTCTTGCTAATAACTTTGGATACAATGAGATTTACTTTAATCTATTTAATTTTCAGCTTGCGTTATCGACCATACCTGTCTGACTGGCGATAATATCATCACCAAATTCGACTTCACTGCCGTGTAAATTTGAAACAGACAGACAGACAGACAGACAGACAGACAGACAGAACGACAGAAAATTCTATGTAATATACGCTGACATGAGCAAAAATACAAAAAATAAAGGTACAGAAAATACAGGTCACTACTTCACTAAAAAGAAAACATATAAACAACGAGAACAATGGAGATTCAATACAACCCAATACCGCATGGGTGTGTGTGTGTGTGTGTGTGTGTGTGTGAAATCAATACAAAACACACACACACACATACACACACACACACACACACACACACACACACACACACACACACACACACACACACACACACAAGAGCACATAATACACTCACACAAACACACAGCAAACATACAACAACCCTCGCTGCCACTCGTACGTGCATCAGTCACACAAAACAACAAAACCACTGGCGGGAATACATGAAATAATAAAACAAAAGTGAACCAAACTACACCACACTACACCACATCAATATGACACCACTCCTTCGCGAGCACCAATAGAAGGAAAATGAATACGTAAAGTGGAGCAGGAGATCTATAAGAGACAGAAATTTAATAGCGGTATGTAAGGCAAGGAGGAGCAGGAGTCAGCGAGGAGGCAGAGGGTACGTGTAGAGAGAAAAGGACACGACAAGAAGGGCAGCAGGTGGCAGAAAGTGAAAACAGGGAGGTAGTTAGGACTAAGGAGGACTTGGAGGAGGAGGAGGAGGAGGGGGTGGAGAGAGAAGAAGGAGGAGGAGAAGGAGGACTGAAGAAAAGCATGGAAAGCAGAATACGCAGGAGAGGAAGGTATAAGAAGAGAGAATAAAATCGGCGAGAAGTGAGAGAGAACAGAGTAAAACATAGAAAATGGAAGAGGAAGAGGGAATAGAGAGTAGAAGAGGTGCAGCAAAGAAGGAAACAATAGGCAGGAAGAAGCAATAGATGTAGAAGGGGAAGCAGACAGCACGCAGCAGCAGCAGGAGGAGGAGGAGTAGGCGAAGCGGGGGGGGGGGAGAGGCAGTAAAGAGTACCAGAGGGTATTTAGGGATAAGGGACGGAGGAACAGGCAGCGGGGGGCAGCGGGCAGGGCAGAGGGAGGGTCCTGGCGACAAAGAGCAGTGTCACCCAAGACTAGTGGAGCAAGTCCGCCAAGAGAGCACAGGAAATAAGGTCATGTTTCAGAGGCTCCCCAGTTCCTCTCTTCCTGGCGCTCCTTGCTCCCCTCATTCCCCTCCCTGCCTGTCCCTTCCACTGATTATATTACATTACCTTCGCCCCTGCACTGAATGCGCCCCTGATCCCCGCCCCTCGCTGCTGCTGCTACGTTTCCCTCCCTCTGGGCAAGGCTCCATCTCACGTGAATCTTAATCTTCTCTTATAGTTACCCTCCCCGTCTCTTCCTTCCTTCCTTTTCTTCACTTCCTCCTTTCCACGGGTTGATTCTTCTGTCTTGTTAGTCTCCTCTCCCTTCTTCCCTTCTTCCTCACTTCCTATCACTCTCCCTCAGTAACTCTTCCTTTGTTTGATCACTCCCTTGCCTCTCGTCTCCCCTCCCTTCCTTCCTTCCTTCCTTCCTTCCTGCTTTCTTTTCCTTTCTCTCAAGCTCTCCGCCTCTTAACTCGGCGAGGCGACCAACCCTTTTTATCTCGTATCCTTACATGTCCTCCCTCTATACAAGCAACACTGTCCTTCTGCTCCTCCCTCTGTACCTCCTAACCCCTAACCCTCCTCCTCCTCCTCCTCCTCCTCCTCCTCCTCCTCCTCCTCCTCCTCCTCCTCCTCCTCCATCTCTTCCGCCAGGCCGCCACAGGGCCCCGCAGCGTCCCTAATTAAAGGCTCACACACGTCACTCAAGACCGCCTGTGCAGGGAGCGACAGAGAGGCAGGTCATTGCAAGCTGCTCTGTCACGCCCCCCTTCCTCCCTCCCTCCACCTGCCCACCCACCCTCCCCTCACCAGACCCCCTCACTTCTTCACGAGGGTCTTTATCATTGCTCGAGGGTAATCTTGTCCCCGCCCGACCCCTCCCGATCCTCTTCCTCTTGTGTATGTGTGTGTGTGTGTATGTGTGTGTGTGTGTGTGTGTGTGTCGCTCTTTCTCTTACCCTTGTTCTTTCTCTAACGTCTCCCCTCTCAGCTCCTCACACCCTAAGGAGAGAGAGAGAGAGAGAGAGAGAGAGAGAGAGAGAGAGAGAGAGAGAGAGAGAGAGAGAGAGAGAGAGAGAGAGAGAGAGAGAGAGAGAGAGAGAGATTCCCTTCCTCCTCTTCCTCCTCCATCATCCTCTCCCTTCTGTTCCTCCACACACTGTAAGGGGGCTCCTGTGGCACTCAACGAGAAGGGGGACGCCCTATCACTCCTCCTCCTCCTCCTCCTCCTCTTCCTCCTCCTCCTCCTCCTCCCCGTAGAGCAGCAGGTTGAGAGCGCCTCTTCACCAACTTTGGCGGAGTTAACCTTTGGGGGCGCGGCGCGGGGTGGGGATAGTGGGCGTGCGGAGGGTGGGGATGGGGGAAGAAGGTGGGGGCGACGACCCTGCTGAGTTAGGAGAAATATACGGGAGCGAGAAGACCAAGTTAAAGGAAAGGGAGGCTCTAGAAGTTACACAGAGGGGAGGAGGAAGAGGGGAATGAGAATGAGGGGTGGTGGAGGTGGTGGTGGTGGAGGGGAAGAAAGGGAATGAGAGGTAGAGAGGAAGGGGTCATAGAAGGAATGTAGAATGGGGAATGAGGAAGAAGTGGAAGGAGATAAGGAGGAGGAAGAGGGGAATGAGAATGAGGCAGGATGGTGAAGGCAAAGAAAGGAAATGAGAGTTAGACAGGAGAGCGGCATAGAAGGAATGTAGAAAGGGGAAACGAGGAAGAATTGAAGAGAGATAAGGAGGAGGAAGAGAGAAAAGGAAAGGTAATGAGCACAGAAGACAGTGAGAGAGAAAAAATACCGAAGAAAATGAGATGAAACTGGAGGAGGAGGAGGAGGAGGAGGAGGGGGAGGAGGAGGAGGTGACAGTGAAGGTCGTGACAGTCTAAGAAACGGTGGAAGAAGAGACGAGAAGGAAGAAGAGAAGGAGCAGAGGAGGAAGAGAAGGAGAAGGAGGAGGAGGAGGAGGAGGAGGGGAAGGAGGAGGAGGAGGAGGAGGAGGAGGAGGAGGAGAGAGAAGTGCAGTGCCGTGACATGCAAATTAAGAAGTGATGTGAAGTCTGGTTAGTTACAACAGGCTGGCGAGAACAAAAAATAGTGTCAGAATTAAATTAGCTTGAAGACCAGAAATGATACCAAGGGAGGGAACGTGAGGGAAGGAGACTGTTGCTTTCCCTCTCCTCCCCTCTCCCTCCTATCATTTCCTTCCCCCTCTCTTTCTCCCTCTCTCTCTCTCTCTTGTCCTTGCCCCCTCCTCTCTCTCATTTGCTTCTCTCTCCTCCCCTTCTTTATTCTTCTTCTCCAGCTATTCCTTCTTCTCCTTGCTAATGTTCACTGCAGTTGCTATTTGCACCTCACTAACTCACACACACACACACACACACACACACACACACACACACACACACACACACACACACACACACACACACACACACACACACACACAATTATTCCTCTATTCAAAGTGCATCTGACACGAAACACAGGTGCGGGTTTTTCCTTTCTTACACACACACACACACACACACAAACACACACACACACACACACTCCTCATGCGTGTTTCCTTGAGGGAAGGAAACATGATTGTAATTGAAGGGAAAATTAAAGAGAGGGATTGATATTCGATCTGTGTGTCTATTTGTGAGTCCTTGCATTCTTGTGTGTGTGTGTGTGTGTGTGTGTGTGTGTGTGTGTGTGTGTGTAATAAATATGTCAGCCATTCTCTCTCTCTTTTTTTTCTGTTTTCTTTATCATGCCATTTACTCCCCTTTTCATCCTCGCGCTCCACATATTCGTAAAATAAAACACCAAATAAAACACGCCTTGCTTTCACCGCCCCGTCAGGCACGCCGCTCTGAGTACGCGTGGCACCTTCATTACCAGATAAAAATGTGATGAAGAGAATAATTAATTAAATGTGTCATTGGATGAGCTTCTAACCCCCCAACCCCATTCACCGGGATTCCTCCTCCTCTTCCTCCTCTTCTTCCTCCCTATCTATCTTTCATACCTCTCCTCTTTCTCCCCTCTTCTACCTTCATACCTCCTCCTCTTCCACCTTCAACTACAACTATTCCCACTATCCTCTCCCTCTCTACTGTCTCCCCTCCTTCCAGCCTCTCCCCCTCTCTCGTAAGATCCCTTTCCTCACCCCTCCCCCCGCTAAATCTTGCTCATTCCATCTCGGCCTCATCCCTATCAAGTTCATTAATGCAGTTCTAACAAACCTACTATCACAACACACACACACACACACACACACACACACACACACACACACACACACACACACACACACACACACACACAACCTGTCCCGTAACCTCATTAATTCAACAACAGAGAGCATTGTTTTTTTTTTGGGGGGGAGATGAAGGGCAGGGAGGTGCAGAAGTTTTCTTTTTTAATCAATTTTACGTAACCTGTTTTTAAAGGCCGCGGGGTGGGAGGACGGGGGTTTATTGGTCCGGGTCGTAATGACGGAGGGCAATATCGATATAGACTTTAATCTCACTAATCAGAACGCGAAAAAAAAAAATGGAAGGTAAGAGGAACGTGCAATTTGCAGTGGCAGTGGCGGTAGTCGGGGGTAGTGGTGGTGGCGACGGAGAGAGGGAGTGGTGAGGGGAAGACAGATGAGGAATGTCACTCCTCACGCAATCCACGAACGGCTCCACCACGGGAATATTCGTGGCGGTGGTTGCGGATGTGGTGGTGGTGGTGGTTGCTGTCGTGGTGTGGATGCTTGGTGGCGGAGAGGCACGCTGGAGGTCACGGCAGGAGAGCGAGAGGCGATAGCAGCAGCAGCAGTGGTAGCAGCAGGAGAAGGAGGGGTAGGAGCAGAAGCAATAGTGGTTCAGGTTAATAGTGGTAGTTGTGGTGATCGAGGTGACGTCAGTGGTGCAGGTAGTGGTGGTGGTGATGGCAGTGGCAGTAATAACGGTGACACTAATACTCGCAGTTAATATCGAGTGTAGGTAGGTCCCACACGTGGCGGGGTGCGGCGGGGTGACGGAAAAGGATGCAAGGAGGAATGTGAACAAAGAAAGAAAGTGTGGATGGGGAGGAAGAGAAAAGACCACCACCACCACCACCACCACCAGCATTATCACCACCAGAAGTAGCACCAGCAGTAGCAGTGGCGGCAGCAGGGCGATCCACTCACCTGCGTCTCGGTGTTTACTCATGGCGATAAACTGAATAAAGTATGAGCAGTGCAAGAGCCACTTTCGCGACAGTGACGAAGGTGGAAGAAGGAGCCTGGCGGGAGTTGAGGTTAAGTGTGGGAGGAGGAGAGGAAGAGGAGGAAGAGGTGGTGGTGATGGTGATGGTGGTGGAGGTACAGGTGACAGTCGTGATGGTGGTGACGAGTTAGTGGTGATGGAGTGGTGATGGTCATGACGGCTATAACGAAGTGGTTAGTGGAGCTGGGGTTAGTGGTGATGGAGTGCTAACGGTGGCAGTGCTACTGGTGGAGGTAGTGGTGGTGGTGGCGGTGATGGCATTAGTAGTGATGGAGTGCTGATACAAGTGGTGGTGGCAATAATGGAGGCGGAAATCTTTCAAGTAACTTTCGTCGCCGTCGCGCAGCCGCAGCAGCGAGCGGACTCGGCGAGGACAGGTAAACACGAACGTCATTAATAATGGAGGTGTGGGGCTTTACCTGGTGGCCGCCGCCAGAACAAAGCAACATGATGTTGATAGGAGTGTGTGCCCCTGGTTCGGACAAAGCCAAGGCGGAGAGCGGCTGCCTGGTGGCAAGGCGACTCGCGTGACAGGCAGGGAGTGCCACGCGATTTGAGACTTTCTTATCGCCCCCATCCAGCCTGCCCGCGCCTCGCCCCGGCATTGTATCGTGCCTGCATGGCTCTGAGGTGTGCCGGGGCCAGGGTGCCGCACAGACTGGGGGTAGTGCGTGTATGCGGACGATGAATATTAAGTCAAGTCAGGGAGTTATGCAGGAATGTGGCCGCTGTAGCTTCATGCACGGGAGGAACGCCTCGCCTGGCCGCCTCACAACTCACGACGCCCTCATGGATTATATAAGATAATCCCCAACATTGAGAGACCCGAGCGACGGGCACTGAGGATTACTCCCCAAAAGTTCTGCTTACCTCGTCTCCACCCACAGCCAGCAGAGGGATCGGCACCAGGACCTCTAACCCTTCCCCGTCCACCACCACCACAACACCTGCCGGTCTCAGCGGCTGGCCACCTTGCACGAATACCCAACACGGTCCGACACATGCAATGCGCGACCAACACCCAAGGAGAAAAAGCCCACAAAAGACGCACAAATAAGTCACCTCCTCGACACGGCGCGCCCCCCACGGGTGGAGTCCAGCACCACAAAGTCGGGGAGGGGGGGGGGTAGTGAGGGAGGAGGGCCGGGGCACGAGGTGAGGGTCGGCGAGGGAGTGGCTGAGCTGTCTGGCCAGATTCATGGTCCTGCGGCCACTGACTTGAAGGTAGATTAATTGGTGTCGGCGCGGGCGATGACAGCACTTACACAAATCAAGTTCCTCGGCGTCAGGAACTTCGCGGCAAGCCATTAGCGCGACCTGATAGCGACAGCGCCCGCCCGCCACCTGCCACACGCCCTCAAACCACCCACCCTCCCTTCTGATACACCCCCGAACTATGCACCCCTCCTCCTCCTCTCCCTACCCTCAGCCCTTCCTTTCTCTACCTAACTCTTCACCCTCTTCATGTTCCCCATCCTCCCCTCCCGTGCTCCCGCCTTAACCCGCCTGTCGTAAGTGGCGTAAGGAGTGACTGAGGCGGCCCTGGCTTGGCACCACTTGAAGGAGCACCGCAAACCTGAAATAGACCGTTGAGAGCACACGAGATTTGCGCGAGGGTGAAGAAAATCTGGGAAGTTTAGCGGCGGCGCCTGGTTATGGTTGCTACGCACACAAATACACTCACCCCGCCACCACACACACACACACACACACACACACACACACACTGCACATTATCTATTGATATTATATAACTGGCTTGCGTTTTATCTGTCGGGTAGTAGAAGTGATGGTGGAGGTTGTGGCAGTAGCAGCAGTAGTACCAGCACTGGTAGTAGTAGTAGCAGTAGCAGTAGTAGTAGTAGTAGTAGTAGTAGTAGTAGTAGTAGTAGTAGTAGTAGTAGTAGTAGTAGTAGCAGTAGTAGTAGTAGTAGTGGCAGCAGTAGTAGTAGAAAGTTCTATACAATGAAAGATTAATAATAAAAGCGTAATCGACTTCACTCAAATCAACACAAAGGAAACACAAAGCAAGAAAAGACAACAGCAGACGTGTAAGCCCCTTCAGAGAAATCTTATCACACGAGTGGGCGTCAGCAGTAAGTGGAAACAGCAGCAGGCACAGAAGCAGTAGCACCAGCAGTAGTTACAGGGATGAACGAGAGGTAACGACAGGTAACCACATGCACACCTTTCCTTGATTACACCGAGCATGACATTCGCCAGTGACGCACCAAAAGAAGGAAAATAAAGTCACGGTTATGTATCTTTTCTTTTTCTTTTTCTTTTCTTCTTTTTTTTTCCTTTCCCGAGAAAATGGTGAAGAAGATTAAAAGAAAATAATAAATAAAAAGTATGTTTATGCATTCACAGACGGTAAACACAGACACACGCACTGCAAACACACGCCACGAGAGAATAAACTTAGGGCGAGGGTATCTCTCTCTCTCTCTCTCTCTCTCTCTCTCTCTCTCTCTCTCTCTCTCTCTCTCTCTCTCTCTCTCTCTCTCTCCCTCTCTCTCTCTCTCTTCACCAAATACAACAGTAAAACTTTTCTTTACAGCCGATTAGATCCGCATGGTGATTTGACAAAGGTTTTACGCCGGATGCCCGTCCTGACGCGACCCTTCACATTTACCCTGACTTGGGACAGGCACTGGGTTGCAATGACTCGTGCCTTCAGTGGCTGGGGATTGGCCTCAGTGGCACATTTGAGTTTTATTATTGAACCACAAGTAATGCACACATGCATTGCAAGAAATAAACCGTCATCTTCTGTCTGGCCCGAATGAACGTGTCTCCCTCGCTGGCTGTTGCGGTTATCACCTTTGTGTTAAAACTTGTCAACACAACGATCAGTTTGCGCCACGATCTCCCCGGGACGGCCCCTCAGGAAGCCACCGTGCGTGAAAAAGCCCCGTCGGCAGCCTCCTCCCACGCGTACACCAAGGGACGCCCTTCTCGCCCAAACACAGGAACTGAGGGCGAGGACCAGACAGGTGTCGTCATACAGGGGCTGGTGTCGGCGCACGGCAGTCCACCCTCTTACGTCTTTACTCTATGGACTGCTGCTGCCTCTCTGCACGCCCCTCGCCTCGCTGCCGAAGTACTCATGACCTCACTTCTCTCTGGGGCGGCAGTCTTCCTGTAAGTCAGTGTGGAGGAACCAAAATGATTTAGTACCTAAAGGAGGACGTCAATATAGACGGGAAAAACACCGAAGTCTTTCTCTCCTTCCACTTCTTCACCCTAAGTCAAAACTTCAGCCCCTGTTCCTCCACAACAGTTACTTCCACGCTCCGCCACTCCACCAACACCTGTTCCACTTCTGCCAGATCTGTGGTGCAGGATACGTCACTGACTTCTAGCTATACTAGGTTTATTTTACTGGACTTCGTTCACTTCTGTTTTTCCTGACACGACATTAGACTCCAGCTCGTCTTCTTCATCATAAAATTACGGGCGTCACAGACGCCAAGGACCGCTGGGAGGGGACATCCATGTTTTCCCTTAAGCGACGCCCTCGCCTCCTGCGGAAGTATGAAAAGCCAGTCGAAGCATCCTCGGCAGCCCTTGCTTTCTTCCTTGTCAGTAATGCCGTGAGAGGATTTGGGAACCCTGGCACGATCACTTACGCCAGTAAACAATGGCTTCAATTTAGCAGCGTGTTTGACAAAGACTCTGACCATTCCTTTCCTGTTTGGTGAGAGTGTTTGGTGCCTGGTGGGTTTGCTGCAGGGCTTCCCTGGTGCAGTCCTTCGGCCCGCACAGCATGTAGTGGTATTAACTACTGTACGGCTCGCAAAACGCCGGCACCACTAACATTTAACATAAAATTAAAGTGCTTCCCTAATTGCATATTACTGCCGTTAAGGATGACAGGACCACGGGCGGTACATGGTGAGGACAACCTTATGGCAGCTCTCACTACAAGCAATGCCGCCCAATCAGATACTCCCTGTTGTGTGTGTAAGTGGGGGCACATGGGCGGGAATGCAATATTCACTATACAACTCACGAGGAACAAAAAAAAGTTTAAATAACACAGAAGAACAAGAAGAGAAAGAGGAAGCAAAAGAGAAAGAAAAAGTTAAACTAAATGTTTACGCAACAGAAATATCTTGGAAGCGAGATAATATGGGGAACCCAAACAGAAAGAGAGAGAGAGAGAGAGAGAGAGAGAGAGGAGAGAGAGAGAGAGAGAGAGAGAGAGAGAGAGAGAAAGAAAGAGTCCTTATCGTCCCTATTTTTCTGCACCCACCACATCTTCCTCTACCCACTACAACTCCCCACCACCTCCACCTCCACCACCTACTTCAGGCGTGGCGCGGGGACAGTGTTGACAGGAGCAGGGGTGAAGTAGGCGCAGAAGCAGAGGGTAACGAGAGGGTAGACGCGGCGACAAAACAAAAAACCCGACCCCCATTATGCCACGCAGACAAATACGAGGTGATAAGCGACGCTGCTGACACGGATAAACACAAGGAAATGCCGACCAGGGTAACAAGCTACTGAATCACTGGGAGAGAAAAAGGTGGAGAAGGACGAGGATGACGAGAAGGAGGGGAAGGAGGAGGAGGACAGCGACAATGAGGATGACAAAGAACAGAAAGCTTGATTAATTAGAAGTATGCAAATATAGACAGATAAAGGGAGAGGAACGTATATTTTAAAAACGGGAGAAAAAAAAAAAGCAGGAAAGGATGATGAGATGAAAGGGTAAGAGGAAGAAAGGAGACAGACAAACAGCAGGCTTGATGAATCATATAAAGATAAATATAAACAAATAAAGTGAGAGACGAAAGAGAGACTTGTATAATTAGAAAACAGGAAAAAAAGACAATGAGAAGGGGATAAGAAAAAGTGAGACAGACAGACAAGAAACTAGACTAATTAGAGATAGGCAAATAAAGACAGACAAAGAGTGACAGACGCGCAGAGACAGACAGAAATAATTTTAAAACACAATCGGGAGAACGAAGAGGAGGAAGGAAAAAAAAATAGAAAAAAACAAGTGAGAGAGAGACCATCAGATAGACGGACGGACAGGCAGACAACTAGATAAAGCAGAGGTAAGCAAATAAAGACAGACGGACAGGCGCATAGAGACAAACAAACGCACAGATACGCAAAAACAGACACAAAAACAAACATAGTAACACAAAAAGATAAACGAACAAAAACACTCATGCATAAACACAAAAAAACAGACAAAGTGAGCAACACAACCAATACGTCAAGCCAAAAAGTAAAGTCCCCATCAAAAAAAAAAAAAAAAAAACAGCAGCAGCATTAATACAGAGACAATGAGTCAAAAAATACACTTTGCACAACAAATAAAAGTGTAACAATGAAGCCAATGATGAACAAAATGTACTACGCTGCACACACACACACACACACACACACACACACAGAGAGAGAGAGAGAGAGAGAGAGAGAGAGAGAGAGAGAGAGAGAGAGAGAGAGAGAGAGAGAGAGAGAGAGAGAGAGAGAGAGAGAGAGAGAGAGAGAGAGTTGCAATTTCATTATATTCTGTCAATAACGACAAACAGGGAAGCCACTGAAGTAACTTACATACATACATCCACACGTATATACATACAGACATATATACATACACTCTAAAAACAACTAAGCTGAGAACAATGCAGCAGCACCAGTAGTAGTAGTAGTAGTAGTAGTAGTAGTAGTAGTAGTAGTAGTAGTAGTAGTAGTAGTAGTAGTAGTAGTAGTAGTACCAGTAGTAGTAGTAGTAGTAGTTGTTGTTGTTGTTGTTGTTGTTGTTGTTGTTGTTGTTGTTGTTGTTGTTGTTGTTGTTTTTGTTGTTGTTGTTATTGTTGTTGTTGTTGCGGTGGTGGTGGTCGTAGTAGTCGTGGTGAAACAACAACAACAACAACAACAACAACAACAACAACAACAACAACAACAACAACCAAGAACACTGATAAAGAATGGAAATAGTCATGAAATGCTAATACCAAAAAGAACAGGGAGGCGGAAGAAGGGAGTGATGATGAAAGCAGGTGAGGAGGGACGCAGTGAAGTGGAGCCACGCGCGGGAAGAGAAGGAGAAGCAAGAGGAGGTGACGTAATAGAAGGAAGAAATAAAAGAGCAGAAGTAAACAATCCGGCGAAGAGGGGGAGGAGGAAAACAGAGCCTGACGTCAACTGAGAGAGAGAGAGAGAGAGAGAGAGAGAGAGAGAGAGAGAGAGAGAGAGAGAGAGAGAGAGAGAGAGAGAGACTGATAAACAATAAAAATAGTAATGTATAGCAAAGAAATAAAAAAATATCAATACTAAACAAAATAAAACACTGGCACACAAAGAAATCATATAAAACTCGAATGAAAAAAAATACAAATGGAACAGAAAGAGAAAAAAAGGGAACTGAACTCAAAAAGGAATTGAAAAAAAGTCGAGCATAATTTCCTGCAGAAAAATACTGTATATAAATACATTTTTCTTGCTGCTTTGGGGCTTTGAATTATTAAAGAAAAGAATGCACACTGAATTGAAAAGACCTGAAAATTTTGAGATGATGATGATGATGATGATGAAGATAGTAGTAGTAGTGGTAGTAGCATTAGTAATAGTAGTAGTAATAGTAGTAGTAGTAAATCCAGACTTCACTTACAACCAAAAGTTCAGAGTAAATAAAAGCTTCCATAGTAAACTTAACAAAACAAAATGACAAAAAAATATATATATAAAAGAAAGATCAATCAAGCGAATACTTAGATGAATGTGTAAGTAAATCAATAAATATATACATAAATGAGTAAATAAAACATGAAATAAAAAAAATGTGTGAAAATGCAACCGCGAGAATAAAGAACAACAAAACCCGGGATAACAATAAATAACACACCGAGCAAAAAAAAAAAAAATGGATAGAAAAAAAATATATGCTGGTGCTGAAATATGACTCAAATAATCCACAAAAAGCGATAAAAAATGAAATAACGAACAGATACATTAAGGCAACGAAAAAAAACAAAAACAAATAAAAGACACACACAAAAAAAAAAAAATAAATAAATGGATAAAGAGATAAATAAATAAACAAATAAACAAATAAATAATGTAAATACCGAAACATAACTTTGAATAATCCTGAAAAATGCAGACCTCAGTAAAGAATTAACCAAAAATTTTAAAAATGGGTAAGAGAAAAATATAGAAAAACGAAAATATACCCACTAGAATGAAAAATAATGCACATTTTTTCTAGAATCCATTACAAGAATCAGCAATGAAAGATTATATAGGAGAAATGCATCCAGTACTGCTTCTCCCACTGTGCCATAATAATTCTGCTACCTGAGGAGACGTGAACATGAAAACACTGCCATTGAATGATGCTCTCACTCCCTCATCACTAAGTATTCCAATCTCTCACTGCAATACGAAACAATTAACAGCACAAGAACTAACGCATGAGATCTTTATAAGCATCTGCAAGAAAGAAGGGTATTAAAAGAATAGATTTTGCCATTTCTACCTTGTTTGAAGATTGGAGGTGGCTGTAGAAAAAGTAAAGATGTCTCAGAATGATTAGTAATTTAGGGAAGATGTACCAAATAGCAGTCAATAGGTTAATACGTGCTGCAAACTCCTTCCCTCCAAAATATTATGAAATTGTAAGACAGGGAGTGATTCTCATTTCGATAATCCTGTAGCTTATAACAAACTATGTATGTATCAGGTATGTATGGTCAGGTAGTTCATGATTAAGAGTTCTGGCAGGAATACAACGTTAATTTGTCACACATTTCAAAGCAAAACGGGAATATGTGGAGTAGTTAGCTAGTAAGAGGATCAGTTAACTGCAGTGTCACCCTGCTTCCATGCATTCAGATGTTAGTATTACTGTAACAGGTAGCTTATACTCAAACGTTCTGGTAGCAATACATCAATATGCCACACGTTCCGAAACCAAACGGGAATACGTAGATTAGACAACGAGTGCGAGTATCAGTCAGCGGCAACGTTATCATGTTCCTTCGTCCTCAGATGCTACCTACGTATTGCTGTAGCAGGGTTGGCGAAACAGATTATCATTACCGCACCAGCATTAAATCAACACAGGTTCTCATTTATTCGAGAGACAACGCAAAAAAATATTACAGGAAAGCACTAGGAACAAAATAAAACCAAACAGAAAAAGAAAAAAAAAAAGATGCACATACACACGATACAAACCGCCAAAAAAGAATGTGGAAAAAAGGGGCGAAATTTATCTACATACAAAAAAAAAAAAAATATATATACTACAGCAAACGTTAAAAAATATATATATGAAAAAAATGAAAAAAAGTAAATAAAAACGAAACGAATGCGAAAAGAAAGAAAATATATAGTGAGAGAGGTAAACGACAATAAAAGAATAACACGAGTCGGAAGGAAAAAAAAAAACTAAAAGAAAAAGAAAATATAGAGAAAAGAAAGAAAGGCGAGTACGCGAACCAGAGGGAACAGTAAAAGTATCAAATAATGCACGAGGGAGAATGACGAAAAGGAAAAGATAAGCGGAAAACAAGAGAAAAAGAAAAGATAAATACCTAACGAGAGAGAGAGAGAGAGAGAGAGAGAGAGAGAGAGAGAGAGAGAGAGAGAGAGAGAGAGAGAGTGTGTGTGTGTGTGTGTGTGCGCGCAAAGACCACGAAATGGGAAAACAATACATAGAAGAAAAAAATCAATGAAAGCAAGAAGATGAGGAATGCAAATAGTGGAGGAGGAGGAGGAGGAGGAGGAGGAGGAGGAGGAGGGAGGCAAAACTCTGAGCACAGGAGGAAGGAAAGAAGAAAAAGGAATGTGAAGAATGAGAAAACGAGGTTAATGAGGAAGGAGGAATGTGAAAAATAAGTCAATGAAATAGAGATAAGAAGGAGAAAGACGACGAGAACGAAGAACCAGAGGAGGAAGGGGAAGAGGAAGAGAAGAAGGAAGAGGACAGGTGTAACAGGGTGTGGTGGCCAGGCAGGTGTGCAGAGGCGTGGAAATAATCAATGTTAATGTGGAGAGGCAGCACACAGGTGGGAGAGGGGAAGAACAGGTGAGAGTGGAGAGTTCCCTTCCCCCCTCTTCCACTCTTCCACCTTCCCCACCACCCCGGGCCACGTCACTGCTTGCATTCCTGCTTGCCTTCGTGTCACGTCGATCAGCCGCCAACTGCTGCCTGCTCGCCTCGCCTATTCATCGATCTTTAACGGCCTTCCTGCTTACTATAGTCCCTTCCTGCTTGTTTGTGCGAAGCTTCGATATATTTTTTTTTTTTTTTTTCTCTTGTTTCATTTTATTTCTTTTTTTCAGTGTTATGTTTGTTTCTCTCTC